>NC_132787.1:51364492-51718534 GCF_048418805.1 Vulpes vulpes | reverse complement strand
CTCTACACAGCGCGCGGCCCCGGCCCCGTTCGTCTGTCCGTCCGCCCTGCGGCCCGCCCGCGGCCCAGTCTGTGCAGGGAGCCCAGGGAGGCGAGTTAAGGCAGCTCGGCTGAGGGAGAGGGGAGTGGGAGGGCGCCAGTTCCCCCCGAAAAGCTGGCTCACTGAAGGGGCGAGCTTCTCACCTCCCACTCCTCTCTCGAGGACAGGGGGAAAGTCAGTCAATAAATAAACCCGAGGCGGGCCGGGCCCCCGGGGGCTCGCGGAGTCGGGGAAGGCTGGAGTGTGGGACACGGAGGGGGCACGCTCCCGTCCCTTGTGGGCTCGGGCCTCACGCGCCGGCTCCCCTTAGAAGTGAAGACGGCTGCCGCTGGGCACGGCCTGCGGAGAGGGGGACGCGGCCGGGGCAGGCTTCGGGGGCGGCGGGGGCTTCTCCATGTCCACCCTCTTCAGGGCGCGGCCCCGGTAGCCCTCCGGCCGGCCTAGATACAGGAGATGTCTCCCGGGGCCCCCGCAGTACCTGGAGGGCCCCCCCGAGGGGACCCGGGTGAGCAGGGCTGGCGGGGAGCGGTGCGTGGGGAAGGGCATCCTCCGGCTGCTCCCAACCCCCAGGCGGGGCGCCGGGGCGGACAGCGCGGGCCGGGCGGACGGGGCGGTGCGCTGGCCTTCGGGGGGCACGTCCAGCCTCAGCGGCGGCCCGCACTCCCGCGGGAGGAGGCTGGAGCCAGCAAACAGGACCGGGGCGGGGGCGGACGGGAGCGCCCGCGAGGTTAAGGCCGCCATGGCCGGGGGCTCGGCCGCCTTCCTGGGCGGCTGCGGCCCGTGCAGATAGCGCAGCAGTTCCTCCAGCGTGGTGACTTCCACGGCCTGCCCGGGACAGCCGGGCGGCGGCGGCCTCACCAGCACGCGCGGCGCGGGGCCGCCCCCCGCGTTCCCGCCCCGCGCGCGGCCCGGGGCCTCTTTGGCATTGTTCCCGTTCTGGTTCCACTCCCAGGGGCTCCCGGCGTGGCGCAGGCGCTTGACCGGCAGCTCCGGCGTGGACTCGGGCGTGGGCAGGCAGGCCAGCTCCGGCGGGGCCACGCCGTCCGGGGGAGGCAGGAAGGTGGTGTAGAGCTGCGGTGTCTGCGCCCCGTCCCCGTCCTTGGACGGCGGCGGCTCTGCGCCCGCACCGTGCAGCCGGGCCAAGCTGCGAAGGGAGAGGGGGCGCGGGAGCCCTGGAGTCTCCACGTCCTTGCTCCGATGTCTGTGGGCTCGGCGGCAAGCGCAGGAGACCAGGAGGCCAGAGACCGAGGCGCCCAGGGCGAAGGCTGCAGCAGCACAGGCCAGGAGGAGTGGGATGGGGACGGAGAGGGAGGCTGAGGCTGGGGGGAGGTCCCGGCGCACGCCTGCTGACCGAGAGGGAGGAGGGAGGCTCAGCCCAGGTAGGTGGGCCTGGGAGGGCGAGTTGGAGTTTCACCTCGCTCCTGCTGCCGCTCAGCTTCACTCCAACACGGGCTGACTGGCTGACCGTCCTCAGCATGACCTCCCCTGACCCCCTCAATGCACACAGGCCATCACACTAGACCTCACACAGGCTAGAGCTCGGGCCTGGGGAGTCCTGGTCCCAGCGCTGGCCCCTGTAGCCATGCCAAGAGGGAGTGCCAAACTCTGCCCATGCAGAAAGAGGTAAGTCTGAGATGTCCACCTCTGGGGAGGGGAGGCTCCAAATGCGCATTAGTGAGCACCAAACGCTGTCAGTGAGGGGCTTAGAATTCTTCAAGAATCAGCAGCCCCACACATCACTCCTGTCCCTCCCAGCCAGCCCCCTTACCCTGAGTGTGAGCTCCAAGAGTGGAAGACTGGGGCCAGGGGTGGGCATCACTTGGGGGACTGGGGGTCTCAGGGGAAGGGCCAGGACCCAGAAGCACTGGTGACAGAGACCAGGTCAGAGCCATTGAGGCTTCTGTTTTCCACCTCTGACACCTGATCGGTGGGTCCTCCCCATCCCTGCTTTGAAACCGAAAGTTCTGGAACTTCAGCCCCTACTCTCCTCTGGGCATGGGGAAGGCTCACCATGCAGGACATTCTTTCATGTATTTTTTTTTAAAACACTATTTATTAAGCACCCTAGTGTGTGCCCAGCACCAAGCTCTATGCTAGGTATCTGGAGGATGTTAACCCTGTTCTGAGACTCGGTGTGTGGGGTGCTGGTCTGCTGCGCTGGAGCACAGGCTGGGTGAGTGTGGGCCGAGCAAGGGAAGATGATGCGGGGATAGGCAGACTCACCATAAGCAGAATCCCCTGTGCCAGAGTAACTCCCCGTAGCTCCATCTATGAAGAAGGGAGACAGAGGGTGAAGATGGGGGCAGGAGGAGCTTCACGGGGAACCGAAGTGGGCGACTGTGCCACAAGGTACAGAATCCCATGCCTGGGATGGGAGCTGCCAGCCATCAGAGCCATGTGCAACTGTGGCCACGGCGGCCTCTTCCCTTTCTGTTTACCTTCGCAGTCACTGTGTTCCAGGGATTCCTGGGTCCCAGCTGGATCCATATGATTCCTAGGAGGGAAACAGAGGTGGGTGGTTTAGTGCAGTTACACATCTTGCCCCCAGCCCCCACCCTGGCCCTCAGCCTCCTCTCCTAATGGTGCGGACAGAACTTTCTCCTCGGCAGATCTGGGGGCCCCTCACTCACCCACCAGGTCCCCTGATATCCACACAGCCTCTGGAGCTATGCCATCCACAGTAGGGGTCCTGAGAAGCCAGACAGCTCCTGGGGAAACGGAGTCACCTGAGGCTCTCCATTCACATCACACCCCTGCCTACTCCCCTCCTCTCCCCCTGGCCTCCATGAGGTCCTGAGCCCATTCCCACCCTACCTAGCCCATTCCGCTTCTAGTCCCCAGGTACTGTCGGCTTGCAGGATGCTCCTTCCCAACTGCCCCGGCATTTCCCAGCCACCCCCACCCCAAGGAACCTCCCCCAAGGGAAGGTCTGCCCTCAAGCCCCCTCACCTCCGACAGGCCCCATGCTGGGCACAGCGACTGAGAGGGAGGTAGATAATGCAGCCAGAAAAAGCCACAAAGAGCCTGTGACCTTCGGTGTCCAGCTCCAACCCTATGACTCGCCGGGCCGTTTGGGCTGCCCGCTTCCCATTGCACCTGGGGTGAGGTCAGAAGGAATCAGAGATGGAGCAGGTAAGGCTATTTTCTCCCTGGGCCAGTTAAAGAACAGAAGGCTGGCAGGTGCACCAGCACAGAACATAACTCCTAGGGCTGCCCCACCACACTATCTAGCTTCTTGCCAAACCACTCTACCCTACAGATTCTGCCATGCAGAAGCCAATGTTGGGAGTTCCCACCCCATCCCCACATCCCCCTGCCTCCTCACTCCCCCTTCCTGCTCTGCCAGACCAAGGCCTCACCTGGATGGGCTGTACGCATTGATCTCTTCCAACAGGACTGGCTCGCGTCCCCCAGCGGGCCCCCCTGGGGGCAGCACCTTCAGCACTGTCCCATCATTGGAGCCCAGGAACAGGACAGTGGTGTTACTGTAGGGGCCGGCCCTACCGTCCACGGCTAGCTGAGTCAGTAGAGCCCTGGAGGGATAGGCCTCTGTCAGGGCGACCTGACTGGGGGAGCTGGAGTGTTTCAAGGACAGCCCCATGGATGGAGGCCGCTCCTGGGCCCTTCCCCCTTCTTTCCCTCCACTTTCCTGGCTTCTTCCTCCCACCAATACAATTTATCTTGTGAGGTCAAAGAAGGAGAGTGGCTGGGGCATCGGGGTTGGGGCAGTAGTTGTTTTTTTAGCAGCATACCTGCTGGTGAGGGTGAGCAAAGGCTGATGGGTAGCAGGTGGCACAGC
This sequence comes from Vulpes vulpes, assembly GCF_048418805.1. Classification (NCBI taxonomy): domain Eukaryota; kingdom Metazoa; phylum Chordata; class Mammalia; order Carnivora; family Canidae; genus Vulpes; species Vulpes vulpes. The sequence continues at coordinate 51,714,696 of NC_132787.1, read as the reverse complement.
GGGGTCCAGCAGTGGGTGAGCCTTGATGAAGGTTAGAACGTCATCAGGGAGGTCTCGAGAAGAGGGGAACAAGGCAGCCACACCTACTCCTGCACAGGATCCTGGCCTGGTAGGTGGTGAGAAGGGGCAGCATTAGGACAGAGAGCCAGGGCCTCCGTTAGGCTCTGTGCCCCCGCTGACTGCTCTCAAACATGATTGGTAACCTCTGCTCTCCCCTTCACACAGACATTCATACAGCTACTTCCCCTTTCTTTGCAGCTTTCCAGTCCCACGCCAACCCACTGAGCCCCCTCCCCATAATCCCATAGACCCTCTCTTTATAGTCTTGTATGGGAACACTGCTTGCTGCTGCCCCTCCCCAAACCGCCCCCATCCTAGGTACCTGGGGGAGGGAACCCTGTCCTCAGACACAGGTGTCCAGGCCCCATCCAGACTCCTTTGCTCCTTGAACTTGCCCTCAAATCCACGCTCAATATCATCCAGGTAGAAGGCACAGACCGCAGAGCCAGGGATGCTGAAGGAGCCAGAAAAAGATGCAGGCTAGGTGTTGGAAGGAATAGCACAGCTCCTCCCAGGTGAGACGCAGCAGCTACCCTTCTGCACCACATTAGGGGGTGGGGCCTGAGAGGGTGAGGCAGCCCCTGGGGGCCAGGCTGGGAGGAAAGAGAGCAGAACAGCAAACCGGCTTTGATGGCTTTGATCAGAGTCTCCCCTCACTGTAGGGGCATCTGTAGGCTTTGAGAGGGAAGCTGGGAAGCTGGTGGCACAAGGGACAGAGTGGCCCACATCCATTAGTCTGGTACTAACCTATTGGTCTGGGTAGTGAAGACCCCAAAGAGAGCAGGGTGGCCATAAAAGTCCACAGGCCCAGTTAAGGCCTGTAAGACATCAAAATAGAAGGTAGAGTCCCCAGGGACAGAGCAGTTGAGCCTCAGCTTCAGGAAGGATGTCCAGTGGCGGTCCAAGGCCCGAGGCGAGCCACCCATGTCCCGCTTACACACACGGGCCACTCGGGAGAACTGCACCTGGGGGAGAGAGCAGAGACTGAGAACAGTGAAGGCCCAGGCTGGGGTGGGGGTGGGGGTGGGAATCTGGAGTGCTGGAGCCCCAAGAGACAAATGTTAGGGGTACTGCGAGAGAAGGGCATGGTGTGTGGTAGAGGAAACTGGGTCAGGGACAAGGGACACACAGCAGGATGTGGGGGGAAAGAGTTGGAGGCTCCTCAAGTTGGGCTCAGAGTCCAGGGGATTGCTTGGTGATTAGGGCCAGGTGCTCTCCTCTGACTCTGTCTGCTCAGGATCCAGCAGAACCCTCTAGCTACCCACCTGTGGTGCCCACCTCCTTACCCTTCCCAGCCGGGCATCTTCGACAGAGACCTCTCGGAAGAAAAAGTAGACATGGTCTCCGTGCTCCAAGGCATGGACAAAGTATGGCTCTAAGAGGGGAGAGACTGGGAATGGTATGCTCAGAAACTCCTGGCCCCACAGCCCCACACAACCTCTTGACTGCTTACACACACACACACACACACACACACACACACACACACACACACACACGGTACCACCCCCCTGCCTGCTGGCTTCCTGCTACAGGCCTCCCCCTGCACCTCCTCCCCAAGAGCAGCCTCCCTCCCCCAGGCCCGCCCTGACCTCTGAGCCACTTGGAGTCGTACTTGGCAGAACGGAGTGCGGGCTGAGGCCCAAGGCTTCTGTAAACCACAGCATCACTGGCCTGGAAATCCGAGGCTGTGGCCGAGTAAAGGCTGCCCTCTGGAGGGGTGGGTAGGATGGGGTCAGGGGAGGGCCCAAGGGTCTGGCTCTTCTTGGGCCTCCTTTACCCCTACCTCACTCAGCCTGGCCCTGCCCCCTACCTCAGCCCTCAATGGGCAAAGACCAGATGGGGAGAAAGTCTAGGGCGGGAGCCCCCTCCAGCTGTGGGCCCACTTCTCACATGCATAGCCTGGGTGCACACCTGCAAAGATGGCCACATTGGACTGGGTGGCATCAAAGGGGCATCGAGCCTGTCCACTCAGCTCTTCACCCTCCTGCTGCAGAGACGTTATCTGGAGGCAGAGGGAGCAGGTCCTTGGAACCCTTAGGGTCTTGGAATCTGGCCCCGCAACCTACTCCTTCATATCCCCTTGCCTCTTCCCCTCACCCCCTCCAGATCCCTGCCCTCAGCACTCTGGGTCATGCTCCCCATGCGGGCTTCTCTTCCCACCGCCGCCCCAACCCGCCCCTGCCCGCCCCTGCCTACCCCATAGCTGCGGCACACAGGGCTGAAAGAGTTGGTGCCACAGGCAAGAAGCGTCCGTGAGTCCCAAGGAACCAGAACACGGATGTAGTTGTAGCACTCGTCCTGGACGATGCAGAACCCTAGGTCAGCGCCCTGAGTCCCTGGAAACAAGGCTACCTCCCTCGAGCCAGTCAGAGCAACGTGGGGTAAAGTCCCAATTGCACTAGTCACTGCCCTGCCGCTTTGGGCAGGCCCAGGGGCCTGGCGGAGCCTAATTCTTATGTGACGATTGCCCACTCCCTCTCATGCACATTGCCCCAGTGGCCTGAGATTGGAGCGGGTGGGAGTGGGCACGGTGAGGACCCCACAGCCAGAGCCTGGGCTGGGGAGCTCTCCTCCTGCTGCTTACCGTCAGCTTCCCCCGCACGGCGCAATTTTCCATGTCCTGACTCCGCCATGTCAGGTACTTAAAGGAGAAGCAGAAGAGGAACGTCGTGAGGCAATCAGAACACCCCCTCACGTTGTGGCCCCTTTGGGATTCTTCCTCCCACCCATCTGACCCCCACCAGACCCTTCCCAGCCTTATCTCTGAGCCTGCACCTCCCCCCTACACGCCCCTCACCTTGTTGGGCACCAGCCCCTCCCCTTCTTCCTGGGCTTGAAGATCGAAGGAGAAAACGTGATCCCTGAAGGGACAGGTGAGGAAGGATCAGGGCCAGGCCCAGGCACTGCACCAGAGCTCCTCAGTGCCCATCCCACTCAGGTTCAACAGGTCAGAGATGAACCCTGCAGGCCTCCTGCCTTCTCTCCTACCCCTCACTCCATGCCTGGACATTTGTGCTCAGGTCCAAGCTGAGGTCCAACTGTACTATGGCTTGTACACTTGCATGTGTCCCCTGCAGGATGCCGCAGTGGCCATGCAGGTCCCATGTCTGCCCAGGAACATGCATGTTGGCCCCACAGCTGTGCTATGATCAATTTACCGGGCAGCCACTAGCAGGGTCCTGTTCAAGGTCAGGAATCTCTGAAAGTCCAGCCCGAGTTCTGCAACCACGGCATCATCCTCCAGGCCCCGGAACCAGGATGATGGGGAAGTGCCTGGAACACAAAAAGCTGGGTGCTGAGGGCCAGCCACACACCACACACTCCCTCAATATCCTTTCCGACCAGATGAAACCCAGCCATGGTCATCGTGAAGAAGTGAGAGGGGGCATGAGGTATCAGTAAGCTGATGATACAACTACTTATAAAATAACGCTTGCTGACTCGGAGGACTTCACTGCCACCAACCACTATGTGAGCACTTTAGAGGCACTGCCTCATTGAATACAACCGGAGGAGGGAAGTACTAATATTGGCCCCATTTTACAGATGAGGAGGCGGTGGCTTCAAGCCACTAAGGAATTTGCATGGTTCCTTTAGCTTGGGAGTGGCAGGCACCAGGATTCAGACCCGGACTGTCTGACTCCAGAGCTGAACATGGTCCCTTCCTGGAAGGGCTGCAGGGCAAGGGCTCCCCTTCAGTTCCCACAGCGAACGCTGTCCTGTCTGGAGCACTGACTGCGGTTCTCCCAGCCCTCTCTTTATGCCCTCCTCTGACCAGCTCCAGCATCTGCCCCCCTGACTATGGAAACCATAATCATCGGCACTCACAGGGAGCTCAGAGTTCAGGGGTAGATGCTATTTGTATGGTGCTCACAAGGCATCTGGCGCACGTTAGAATGACTCTAAATCCTACATAAATAACAGGAATCTGCAAGAAGATAAAGTTTTCTTCTCGGAAAAAAGTGGGTTTACAGTTTCCCTCACAGTGGGATCTGGGCTTAGCTGTGGTGCAAATGGCGGGGAGGGAGGGAGGAAGTGTTGGGAGCCACCGAAGCAGCCCCAAGCCTTCACTGTGTAACCAATAATAATAGCAAACACACAGCAAACACGTACTGTGTGCCAGACAGTGTTCTCGGCACTTTCGTGTGTGACCTCACTCGGTCCCCTAAATAACTCTACTGAGGCAGAGTACTATTTGTTGTCTCCATTTTGCAGACGAGGAAACTGAGGCAAAGAAAGGTAAAAGGACTCAGTGGAGGTTATGCAGCCACCGAGCAGCTTGGCAGCACTCAAACCAGCATATATGTGGTCTGGCTGGGCCTGTGTTCTTAACCACCGGGTGACTGCACTGAGGTGCTGCCTCAGAGTGGAGGCCCAGTGGTGAAGAGGTTCTACCTGTCAGCAAACGCTCCCCTCTGCCAGGTGCCCCCCTTCCCAGCACCTCACCTCCTCCCCCGAAGGAGCCTGGAGTCTGAGCTCACACAATGGGCAGCCAGGCACTCACCTTGCAGGTCAGAGGTCAGCAGAGGGAGGGGGTCCTGGGGAAAGGCAGTCTGGGTGTGAGGAAGTGAGAGCACCAGCAGCAGGAGCAACCAGGGCATGAAGCAGGGGGCCCAGGGCATCCTGTGCGGGGCAGCTCAGGCCCCAGGGGGTGCCCCTTCACCCATATGCCAGCCCTGAAAGGAGACAGAGGAAAGTGTAGAAGGGGCCTAATCCCTTCACCCTTGGCAGTGGAAGGCTGCTCCCCTGACCTAGCTCTAGAAGACCCTATGGGCTGGGGGAGACAATCCTTTCTCCAGCACCGCCTGGTCCCAGCCAGCTGTCACTGTCACTCAGGGCCTTTCTCCAACTGGCCCAAACTGGCTGGTGTGAGGCTTGCAGGCATGACCCCAGGTAAGGACAGGACACACCCGCTCCCCTTCCAGCCTTCTCACTCAGCCTCTCCTGACTGGGCCTGGGACATTCAGTAGGTGACACCTCCTGGCCCCCCTCTTGCTAACCCCTTCTCAGTTATAATTAGACACTAAAGCCTTAAAATTATAAATAGTGACTCCTTGGCACTGGGAGGAGGAAGAGGGCACCACGTCTGCCTTCCCCTCCCTCACAGACCCCTGCGGCACCCTGGGAGCCATGCAGGCGCAGTGCCCAGGCAAAGGCAGCTGCGAGGAAGCCATCACCCCCTCTAGGGTCGGGGAAGAACAGAATATGTGGAGGGCAGCCTAGGAGTCGTAGTCTTAGTCTAAGTTCTTGCTTCAAGGGACCTTCCCATCGCTAGGGAGAAGTTGGGTCCTGAGGGGAGTGGGGGGGGTGCCTTAGCCAAAAATGAATCTGCATCAAAGCCAGATCAGAGGCTAAATTTAGCCTGGCTGCAGCTGTCTGCCCGACCACTGTGCCCCCTCCCAGCCTCTCTAGCCCCCTGTGCCCTCCCCGGCTCCTAAGAAGCCCATGCATGTACTGGACGAGGAAGAGCAGAACTGCCCTCTGTGAGGAGCTGGGGCTGGGCTTGGCTCTACTGGTGAGGAGAGATGGCTGAACATGTATGTCCCTCTTTCCCTTTCTTCCCTCTTCGGGCTGCCTCAGAATGGAAATATAAATAATTCAATGACAGGCAGGCAACGGTAGCCCAAAGTCCAGGAAAAGATGGATATGGTAGAAGGGACGTGAGCCTGCCTGCCTTCCCACCAATCAGCACTGCAACCCACCCCAGCTGACCCTGGGTGGCACCCTGGTGAGGAGTGTACTCCAGCCTCCTGCCCTCCCTCCCTTCAGACTGAAGTGAGGGGCTGAGGAACTCCTGAGATTGGGCCAGAAGGGGGAGAATCCCTTCTTCCTATGAACAGACAGCTCTCCTTCACCAGTCCTTAGTTGCTCATGCTGCCATGTCCCCTAAAGAGGTGACCCTGGGCTTCCAGGCCCAGCCCATTCCATCTCCCCAACTCCACTCTTATGGCCAGGAGCCAAGTGTACCCCACCCCCAATCCAGCGTCACTGGTGGGGAAGCTGACGTCAGATGGGGTCCCCAGAGAGCTGGAGGAGGGGAGAGGGTAGGAACACCTAATGATGACCCCCTCCCCAGGGGCCGAGCAGGCAGCTAACTAACGACCCCCTGGTGCTGAAAGCCCAGGCCTCCCTAACCGCCCCCCCCCCACCATATTTCCGGATGCTGTTGCTCCCAGGGGAAGAGAAAGGGACACAGCCTGTCTCCTATCCTCCCCCTCCAAGTTGCCCTGGGCAACTGGTTATCTTCACCCAGGAAACAACTTTGGTCTCTGGCAAGTGGGGAGAACAGCCAGACCCTCTTCCTGTTTCCAGGCCATGCCAGCTCCCATCTCCTGCCCTCAAGAGCTGCTGCCCTTTCCTTACCTGGGGTGGTGACTCCTGGGGGAGGGGTTGAGGGAACTAGGAGACCTCTGACCTGATGGAAGAAGGGACAGGAGGGAAGAGGCTTAGTTACACCTCTTTACCACATCCCTTAAAAGTAACTGTGAAAATTCAGGAGAAGGTAGGGGACATGCTACCCTGGAAGAGGGAGTGTATGTGTGGTGGTGGTGGGGGGTTGACATCGAGGTTGATTACAAATGTGCTGGCCGATTCATGCCTGAAGATGTGAGGGCAGGGGTTGGGGCTGGCCCCTAGCCAGAAACTCCTGGAATGGCAGGACCAGTCTTGGGGGAAAGATTGACCCTGAGAGTCCATGGGGCATAATGACCACTCCCACATTAAAACCCTCAGAATCCAGCAGTCTTCTTAGCAAAAGCGCCCTAGCTAGGGACAATAGAGGCTAATTTGCATCTCATTTACATGCTCTTCATTTCTAGGCAAAATGCTCTGATAGCCAGCACCCCCAGCCCCTTCCTCCTTCCCAGAGAGCAGGTCCTGCCTCCTTCCCACCCAGTGTCGCTGCACCCCACCCCCAATTTACACTGGATTAGTCCAGCCTCTGAAAACACTTGGTTGGCCTTTGCATTGGTCCCCTAGACTTAAGTATGACAGATCTTTAGGAGGGCTTCCCATATCTGTTTTTAGAGGAAAAGCATCTAAGCAATCCCCATCCCACCCAGGACCTGGGGAAAGGCTCCCTCTCCTGGGACCAATCCCAGCCGCAGAATACCCCCTATCTGAAGCAAATGGGGGAGGCCTGGCTGGCTTTCTCCCCCTCCCAGGTCCTCCCTTTGCTGGGAGAGGAAACAGCCCTTCTCACTCCTCCTGGCCCTTGCAGCCACCTCTGGGGAGTGGCCAGGGTCATAACCAGAGTCTAGGGGGTGCTGGGGAAGGGATGGAGAAGGGGAGACTGGGCTAGGGACAATAGCAGGAAGCTCTCAGGCTGGTTGCCCGCCCCAGTCCACCTTCCTCTGGGGGAGCAGAGGAGAGGTGAGGGGGTGGGCAGCATACGGAGAATCCTCGAGGAACAGGCTTAAGGCACATTCCCTCTCCAAGACATTTCTCCCACCCTCTCAGCGCCGGCTCCTAACCTGCCCTCCCTCCCACCCAACCCCCAACGAGGATAATCCAGGTGTCTAGACCCTGGCATAAGGTGGGCCCAGGGCCACAGCTCGACGTGTCTCCCCTTCACTGGATCTGGGGCTCCGAGAGGGGCGGGTAGCAGAGTCTGGGCCGGGACCGGGTCCCAGAGCCACGTTAGCGGGAGGAGGGGCTGGAGGGGCCTGCAGGCGCAGACAAAGTGGGGGTGGGAACGGGGGCTGGGGAGCGGAGGCGGGTCTCCGAGGCCAGTGAAACAGGGCCAGAGGCTGGGAACCGACGACGGCAGGCCTGGGGCCAGTGCTGAGCGGGGTCCGTGGGCTCAAGGTGCAGTCGCCTGCTAGGCTCTCCTCCTTCCTAGACCTCGGTTTAACAAAGCCTCGGGGCGAGTGGGGTGAAGGAAGGAGAAGGTTAAGGGGACTGTTGCTTCGGGGAGGTGAGGGGCGCTTTCCCCGACTCTCCGCCAGAGCCAACCCCCTGAGATGTGCTCAGACTCCTGCTTGCACAAGGACAGAGGTGCAGCCGTCACACCAAAGTCTGGAACGACGCGTTCCCCTTCCCGACCCTGCAGGGACATCGAGAAGGTCCAGTTCTCCGCAGGTCTCAGAGCCTTAGTTTCCCTCTGGGGAGTCAGGGGATCAGGTTTTCCACCCTCTGTACAATGCGCGCCTCAAATAATCGCCTTTCGCGCTCCCCAATCCAGAGGACACGACTCGGAGAAACCCGCTGGGAAGAGGCGCCGGGACCGTGCGCCCAACAGTGCACTGACGGGGCTCCGCTACGGTCCCCTCCTCCCTCCGTGCACCCCAACTCCGCTGACCCTCTCCGCCAGGCAGGCACACAGCGGCTGGCACCCTCCCGGGTCCCTCTCGCACTTCGGAAGGTTGTCCCCGTCTGCGGCACCCCGGGTCCTCCTCGCCTCCCTGCAACCCCATCCCTGCTCCGGGGTACTTGCTCCGAGATCCGGGTCAGCGAGACCAAGAACGCAGCGGGCGGGCAACGGCCCCGCACCGCGCCGAGTTCGCAATCCGTGATTGGGGCTCTGGCGGGATGTGACGAGCGTCCGATTGGGATGGAGCTTGGATCCGACCTCCCGGGCGCAGTCGGGTCGCGCGAGCCCAGGGTCCAAGTCGCAGCCCCCACTCCCGCCGCGGCTCCGCGCAGGAAAACAATGCGACCGCCCGGGGCTCTGGGCCCGGCCCCAGCCGCCCCGCCCGCCTCCCGGCCGGCCCCGCCTCTGACCCGCCTCCGGGTCATCGCAGCCAATCCGGCTCTCTGGTGCCGGCTGGACACTGCCCTCCCAACACCTCTCCAGCAATAGTCCTTCCCGGGGGCGGAGCGTCGGGAGCACCGCCCACCGAGAGGGCCAAGCCGGGAGGCTGAGCCTGAGACCGAAGCCAGGCGCGAGATGGAGAGACCCGCGGACCGTCGCCGAGACTCGGGCCGAGGGGATCACATGCTTTACAATGGAGAGGCCCTGGGGAGAACTCTCACAAGAGAGGGAGGAAGAGAAGCTGGAAGGAGAAACAGACGGGAAACGCGGGGACCTCGGCCCGGCTGGGCTGTCAGAGCCTCGCGACCCTCCCTCCTTTCTCCCCAGTGGCTTTGGCTATCCTGCTTCCGCTTTGGGAGTCTTACCCCTTACACCTCTATTCTCCCCCCACCCCCTGGCCCTTCTCTCTACTGTTTTCACCGCAACCTTCTTATTTCTCCCCTCGCGCCTCCTCCTCGTGTTCATCACGACGCCAGTAATGGGAGGCCTAGCACGCACTTGAGGGCTTGAGGCCTGGGAAAGGAAAGGAAGACGTCACCAGGAGGTTTCCCTTGTCCCCATCATCTCCTCCCGTCCCACCCCTACTGTCAGAGCAGGATGGGTTTGGGCCACTAGGCCAGGAGCTAGGGAGCCAGGAAGCCAGGGTGGCTGGCAGTCAGGCTGTTGGTTGATGGAAGAGGACAGGTGAGTGGGGCTCAAGCCAAAAGAGAGATGTGGATATTGGGACAAACGGACTCAGAGAATCACACTGAAAGAGGAGCAATATGGAGCCTCCAAAGAGGGAAAGTGACCAGTTGTCCCAACCCCACATAGCCTTACTGGACCCCAGATACAGGATTAGCATTGTTCCATCCTTCTTCAGAGGGCCCTGGACATTTCTTCTCACAGCAAAACTGCTCCTCTTCATCCCCACTCTCCATAAAGACCCTTTGATTCTGGGAAGGTCAGCGGGGAGGGAGAATGAGATTACTTCAGACAGCTCTACTTGGCTCCCACCTTGGTATTGCCTGCTGGGATTCTTTCCTGCGTGGGGGCTGGGACAAAAGACTTTCTCAAAATTCCCAGGATAGTGGGTGGCCTGGGAGACACTGGCATTCTTGGATAGTTTTATCTCAGTGAGCACTTCCTTTCCCCTACTCCCACATACTAGTCCCTGGACTGGAGGGAAGGAGGGGCTGGGGTTTGCTACTTATGGCCAGTCTTTACTGAACTGAGATCAGGATGGGTAGCATCACTGACTGGGCTAAGCCTTTCACTGAGTAAGCAAGAAATATAAACACACAAACTCAGAGAGACACGGAGATGGAAGGCCAGGTGAACCAGTGAGACTAATCAGAAACAATAGGACAATACTTACAAAAGGCTAATTACAGAGGGTCTTGGGTCCAAGGCAGTTCAGTATTTTTAAGGCTGTAAAGAGGTTTTGGGAGAAAGACACCTCAAAATATAGAGGCACTCAGAGGTTGAAAGAAATCTCCCCAGCTCTTAGCAAAGGACTTAGGTACTCAAATATGTGCTCATTAAATAGATTAGTAAATGGATATTGAGGTGTTAATTTATTTAAAATTTTAGGGCCCAACTAAAATCCCAGTTCCATCCAATAAGTATTAAGCACTTAATTTCAAGCACAATCCCCTGTGGGATGTGGTCCTAATCTTTAAAAAAATGACCACCTACCATCCCACCAGAGCAGCCCCAGCAAGGAGGGCCCAGAGACCACCAGCCCATGACAGCCACAACTCCAGCCAGCCAGCAGAAGTCACCAGGCACACACAATCTACACAAGTGATCCCCATACGTAAGACCATCCCTTTAAGAGAAGTAGCTGTTTCATTAATTCATAGAAACAAACACAGAGGGACGCCTGGGTGACTCAGTGGTTGAGCATCTGTCCTTGGCTCAGGTCATGATTTCCGGGTCCTGGGATCGAGTCCCACATCGGGCTCCCTGAGGGGAGCCTGCTTCTCCCTCTGCCTATGTCTCTGCCTCTGTGTCTCTCATGAATAAATAAAATCTTAAAAAAAAAATAAAAAGAAAAGAAAAGAAACAAACACAGAAAGGGGTGCCTGGGTGGCTCAGTAGGTTAAGTGTCTGACTTCCACTCAGGTCGTGATCTTGGGGTCCTAGGACTGAGCCCCATGTCAGGCTCTGCACTCAGCAATTTTTAAAATTCTAATTCCAGTAAATTAACGTGAAGTATATTAGTTTCAGGTTTAGAATATAGTGATTCAACACTTCCATGCGTGGAAGTGCACTCCTTAATCCTCATCCATCCCCCCACCTACCATCAGTGTATTCTCCATAGTTAAGAGTCCATTTCTTGGTTTCTCCCTCTCTCTATTTTTTCCCTTTGCTTATTTGTTTCTTAAATTCCACCTATGAATGAAATCATATTGTATTTGTCTTTGACTGACTTATTTTGCTTAGCATTATATTCTCTAGCTCCATCCATGTTGTTGCAAATGGCAAGATTTCATTTTTCATGGCTGAATAATATTCCTCTATATCTATCATCTATCTATCTATCTATCTATCTATCTATCTATCTATCTATCTATCATTTTTATACATTCATCAATTGGTGGACACTTGGGCTGCTTCCATATCTTGTTTATTATAAATAATGCTGCTATAAACATGGGGGTGCATTATCCCTTTGACTCAAGTGTTCTTGTTGATCATTAAACTCTAACACCATTTCATTTAGTGCTTTTTCTGAGGTTTTATCTTATTTTTTCATTTGGAGCATATGCCTCTATGTCCCCATTTTGCTTTTCTTTTTTTTTTTTACAATATTTTATTTATTTATTCATGAGAGACACAGTGAAAGAGAGGCAGAGACACAGGCAGAGAGAGAAGCAGGCCCCATGCAGGGAGCTCGACATGGGACTTGAACCTGGATCTCCAGGATCAGACCCTGGGCCAAAGGTGGTGCCAAATCGCTAAGCCACCTGGGCTGCCCCGTGATTTTGTTTTCTTCTACTTTTCTTCTTTTTTTGATTTTATTTTATTTATTTTATTTTATTTTTTTCTTTTTTTGATTTTATTTACTTATTTAAGAGAAATAGCGAAAGAGAGCATGAGTGGGGTGAGGTGCAGAGGGAGAGGGAAAAGCAGGCTTGGCAGGGAGCCTGATGAAGGGCTAGATCCCAGGACCCTGGGATCATGACCTGAGCAGATGCCCAACTGACTGAGCCATCCAGGTGCCCTTAAAATATATTTTTTTTAATTAAGTAATGATCATATAGATGCTCACTGGACTGGAGAGAAGAATGGAGGAACTCAAAGAGAACTTCAACAAAGAGAAAATATTAAAAAGAAATCAGAATTGAAGAATACAATAGCTGAAATAAAAAATACAATAACAGGAATCAGCAATAGATTAATGGTGCAGAAGATCAGTGATCTAGAAGATAGGAAAAGGGGAAGCACCCAAACTTCAAACAGCAAAAAGAAAATTTTTTTAAATGAGGATAAGTTAAGAGATCTTTTGGAAAACATCAAGAGATAGGGGTCCCAAAAGGAGAAGAGAGAAAGGGGCAGAAAATATAATTGAAGAAATAATAGCTGAAAATTTGCCTAATCTAGGAAAGGAAATAGACATTCATGTTCAGGAAGCAAAGAGAGTCCAAAACAAGATGAACTCCATGAGGCCAATGTTGGGTGTAGAGATTCCTTAAATATAAAATCTTTAAGGGTACCTATGTGGCTCAGTCAGTTAAGCATTTGCCTTCAGCTCAGTTCATGATTCTAGGATCAAGCCCAGCATTGGTCTTCCTGCTCAGTGGGGAGCCTGCTTCTCCCTCTCCTCCATGCTCATGCTCTCTCTTTCTCTTCCAAATAAATAAATAAAATTACTTTTAAATTAAAAAAAATTTTTAAAGATTTTATTTATTCATGAAGGACACATACACACACAGAGAAACAGACAGAGGCACAGGCAGAGGGAGAAGCAGGCTCCATGCAGGAAGCTTGATGTGGGACTCGATTCCAGGACTCCAGGATCACGTCCTGGGCCAAAAGGCTGGCGCCAAACCGCTGAGCCACCCAGGGATTCCCTAAATTTTTAAAATTTCTTAAGTAGGCTCCACATCTAACTTGGGTCTTGAACTTATGACCCTGAGATCAAGAGTTACATGTTCTATTGGCTGAGCCAGCCAGGCACCCCCCCAAAATAAAATCTTTGGGAAAAAAAAAAAAAGAAAAAAAAAGAAAATGGCCACCTATTTTAATTAAAATAAAACTCACATGCAATAAATGATTAAAATGAAATACCAAGTCTCAAAAAAAAGCTACACTGAGTATAATTCCCAAGTGAAAAAAAGACAATAAATGTTCTTGATGATGACTGCAGGGAAAGATGTTAGATACATTTTATCATGGTGGATGGGAGAATTTTGGTGCGAGTTGGCTTGATGCAAAAGAAAGGAGAAAATGTTTTAAAGAGAACATAGCATTGAGCCAGAAGCATGGACAGCAAAAGGCGGGGTATGACTAATGTAAGAAAGACACTAGTTACCAGCAGGGAAAAGGGCAAAGGGAGACAAATTAGGGAACCCTAAAGTGAGTAGGTTAAAATAATCTCACAGGAATTGGATATCACTTTAAATTCTCGAAGAAGACAAGGAAACCTACGAGCAAGAAAATAGGCGGTTCCAGGATGAGGGGAGAGAAGCAGTCAGGTAAGGATGGTGGCACTGGCACTGGGTGTGGAAAGAATGGATGAACTACTTCAAAGGACAAATCCAAGTAACTCTGTTCCTACTCCTCAGGGTCTTGTGAAGAAAATCTCAGAGTTCCACAGACTGGAGACTTTAATAAATTCAGGATCTCCAAGCTTGAAAAATCACCCTCTCCCAATCCTTACAAGTAGCTATTCAAACTTGCAGCTCATTCCTCAAGTTTCTTGCCTCACTACTTCTATTATCTCAACAGAACCCACATGCATCTTCAGAGAAAACAGCAGGAATGTGAGAATTCCAGCAACTTCTCGGGCCCTCTCCAGATACACTTAGCTGCCTCGTCACATCTCTGTCAGTCCTGTAAATGAGGCACCCACATTGCCTGTCCAAGGTTCACCTTCCCACGTTATCATAAGCTCCATGCACACAAGCCTAGCTAGGCTGTCTCACTTGTCCCTGTACACAGTGCCTGGCACATAGCAGGTGTTAAATATATATATATATACACACACACACACACACACACACACATATATATATACACACACATATATATATATATATATTTCTTTTTTTTTTTTTTAGGTGTTAACTATTAACACATTGGTTGCCTAATCTGTCCCATCTCCTATGTAGGGGCCGTATTCCACATGTCTTCAAATCCTTTCTCCTTCATTTTTTAAAAAATATTTTTATTTGGGATCCCTGGGTGGCGCAGCGGTTTGGCGCCTGCCTTTGGCCCAGGGCGCGATCCTGGAGACCCCGGATCGAATCCCACATCAGGCTCCCGGTACATGGAGCCTGCTTCTTCCTCCGCCTGTGTCTCTGCCTCTCTCTCTCTGTGTGTGACTATCATAAATAAATAAAAATTAAAAAAAAAATATTTTTATTTATTTATTCTAGAGAGAAAGAGGGAGAGCAGGGGGAGGGGCAGAGGGAGAGGGACAAGCCGACTCCATCCTGAGCACAGAGCCCAACTTGAGGCTTGATCTCAAGACCCTGAAATCATGACCTGAGGCAAAAGGCAGATGCTTAACTGACTGAGACCCCCAGGCACTCTTTTCTCCTTCATTATTAACTTTTCCTTTTTCTACCGATACTTCCCCCTCAGTATCTACACATGCTCAAGGATCTAGTGTGATTTTAAAAAAAATTCTCAACTTTCCCTTGCTCCTTGTCTGTATTTAGCTATTACTCAGTTTCTTTCTTCCCTTCATGGCTAAACTATAGAGCCACCTATACTCACTGTATCCATTTCCCTCTTCTCATCCACCTCTCAATCTCCATATATTTTGCTCTCATCAATCCGCTGAGATGGTTCTCATCAAGGCCATTAATGACCTCCTTGTCATATTCAGTGAAAACTCTTCAGTCTTTATCCTTTTGCCCTCTTTTGGCATTTGACCCTATCAGCCCCTTCTTCCTTTTTTTTTTTTTTTCCAGCCCCTTCTTCCTTGAAAGTCTCTCTCCTCTTTTGGCTCCTGGGTACTTTCTCTTGACAGAAACTAGGGGCTTAATAAATATATTTTTAAAATATTTTAAAAGGTTTATTTACTCACTTGAGAGAGAGAGAGAACAAGTGGGAGGGGCAGAGGGAGGAGAATTTCAAGAAGACTCCACACTGAGTGTGGATCCTGATGCAGGGCTCAACCACATCACCCAGGTGTCCCAATATATATGTATTTTATTATTTTTAAAAGATTTTATTTATTTATTCATAGAGACACACACAGAGAGAGAGGCAGAAACACAGGCAGAGGGAGAAGCAGGCTCCATGCAGGGAGCCCAACATGGGACTCAATCCTTGGTCTCCCAGATCATGTCTTGGACTGAAGGCGGTGCTAAACCCCTGAGCCATCGGGGCTGCCCTCAAATAAAGTCTTTAAAAAAAAATGATGTATGTGCTGTTCCTCATAAAATCTAGCTATTCAACCTGGGTCTTTCTCCTAAGCTCTAAACTCACTTTTACAATTGCTTATTGGATAGTTCCATTTGGATTTTCCATAGGTTTTTACCACTCAGTGTAAAGATAGGAAACTTATCTTTTTATCTTTATATTCCCAGCACTTAGTCATAATGTCTGGCATTTGGTGAGTGGAAGAAGAAATAAATGCATCAGAGATGTGAACTACTTCCAGCTATGTCAGGTTGAAGTCTCGCCTGACTGCTTCTAATGACACTGAACTTTCTCTTCCTGAAATGATTCAAGAGTACTTACCATGTACTTAACTATGTTAACCGTGATGCAACCTCAGCTAAACAGAAACATAAGAATGTTCCCTTTTGCATATTTTCCTAGATAATTGGTTTATCCAATTAAGTGCAAAACATTTTAATTTTAACTGTTTCAAATAGGGATTATTCAAAAAGGTATTATTAATTTCCCGTGGATGATATGGTGGAAAGAGCATGACTGAAAAAAAAAAAAAGAGCATGACTGGATGGTTAAGACTGACACTGAGCTGGGAAGCACGGCTTCAGATAAATCACTTCTCTCTAAGGCTGAGTCCACTGTGTGTGGTCACTCTCCCTGTTTGCCTACCTCACAGAATCAAATGAGGTAACGCAGGTGAAATGTTTGGTAAATCCAAGTGTTCCATGCATTTAAGAGGACATCACTGGGACGCCTGGGTGGCTTAGTGGTTCAGTGCCTGCCTTTGGCCCAGGGCGTGATCCTGGGGTCCTGGGATTGAGTCCCACATCGGACTCCCTGTGTGGAGCCTGCTTCTCCCTCTGCCTATGTCTCTGCCTCTCTCTCTCTCTGTCTCTCATGAATAAATAAACAAAATATTAAAAAAAAAAAAAGATGCCATCACTTAACCAGGTTCCTTACTCAGAGGAAGCACTATGAACTTAATTGTACAGGAAACCAGTGAGGACACCAGTC
The DNA here is from genome assembly GCF_048418805.1 of Vulpes vulpes. Taxonomy (NCBI): domain Eukaryota; kingdom Metazoa; phylum Chordata; class Mammalia; order Carnivora; family Canidae; genus Vulpes; species Vulpes vulpes. The sequence goes on along the minus strand of NC_132787.1, from coordinate 51,698,312 downwards.
TAGAATATACATGGTTAATACTGTGTGCTCCTCTGCTATACAGCCACAAATGCTAGTTTTCACTTGTCTGCTTTGTTTTCCTATTCTCCTCTTCTCATCTGTGTAAATTTTCATTATTAGTGCTCTTGCTTCTAAAATCTCTTTTTATTTTTTTCTTTTCTCTCTTTAATTTGCTGCTAATTATATGCTGTGGGTTCAGAGGTTACTGAAAATGCTGTGGGTTCAGAGGTTACTGAAAATGGGTGAGATTAAGAGAAAATAAAAGACTTGAATGAATTAAATGAATAGTATTACACGTGACTATTATATTGCTACAAGTTCCACCTTATCTCCTGGCTCTTGGATAGGTTTTGAATTTATGCTTTCAGCCAATATTGATTGAGCACAATATTGATTGAGCACAATCCAGAGTGCCTGGATTGAGTTCCAGGCACTCTGTAGGCATTAAGGATCATCCCTACCCTCAGGGAGTTTATAGGCTAATAAAGTCACAAATTACAGTGAAGGGGGTAATTCTAATAGGGAGGTGCACAGTTCTGAAGGACCACAAATCAGAGGGGTCTCATGTGGTTCCAGGGACTCATGATGACTCCACAGATTTGACTTTCCAGCTGAGACCTGAAGGTTGAGTAGGAAGGGAAGTGTGTGGGGCAAGAGTTCTAGGCAGAGAGACAGGAAGTGGGAAAGTCTAGAACATAGGACAAGGTGGAAGAAGAGGGACAGCAACCACACGTGGTGAGTACTGGAGGAACCAAGAGAATTGCAACATAGCTACAATACAAGGGGACAGATAGAGCTGAGGACAGGGAGCAGACACGAGGAGAAGCTGGAAGTCAGAGCACAAGGAATTGGTAGCAGAATTCTGGATTCAGCAAGTATCACTGTATTTGCATCTTCCTGTATTCACACTTCCCTTGTTTTTCAATTAGATTGCACATTTCTTTTAAAAAGGACTCTCGCCATCCCTATTGGTTTGGTAATGCCACCTATGACTGTCTCCAGAATGTATGATCAGTGAATTGATCAGAGGATACAGGAGTAGAATGTTGCCACATTCATTGAGGCTGAACTTACCATCTCATAATCTTGTGAAGTAACTAGCAGGAAAAGCACAGGCTTGGGATTCACACAAGGCCCTCATTGGCCAGTTAACTGGCTCTTGAATTTAGGGACAGGTTATTGAATCTCTTGAAGCCTCAGCCTTTTTCATCAGCAAACAGGATAGGGCGACATTTAACTCATAAAGGTACCAAAGAATGAAATGAGGTATTTATGTAACGTCGGGCAAAATCCACTCAACAAATGTGAGTCTGTAGTCACTTCCCTCACCGGAATTCTTTCCTGTGGGCCTCCACACCTTGCTCCTTAGCCATTCCCTTTCCTTTGGGCTTTGGAAGCCTTCCTTTCCACCTGCTCCTTCTGCTCAGCCTACAAATGTCCTCAAACCCCAAGCTAAAAATAGCCCTTCTCTCAGTCCAGCTTTCCACCTCCCAAAGCTACCTAGAAAATAGCTTGCTCTTCATCCCTTTACCATCATACTAGTCAAAGGAATTGTCAGCATTTTCCTGTCTAGGTTGTAGCAGGGGCCCTCAGCTCTAGAGCCTGCGAAGAGAGAGGGGAGTAGGGAAGGGGACATGACCCAGCCACTGCCTCCAAGAGGGAGAACCAGTGCTGCAAGGATGGCTTCGACTTCTGAACCTCCATTTACTCTTCAACTTTTGCCAACCAGTCAACTTCCCAATCCTTCCCTTTCTGCTAGAATTTCTTATAAAATCACCAAAGCCCAAGGTCTCTCATCAAGCCTCATCCTGTGCTTAAGCAAGCTAAACCCTGATCCAGCAGGCTCTCTCACAGCTAAAAACTTATTGGAGCCTCTAATTCATTCTTACTGAGCTATTGGTGTCTCTCCCCTGATCCAAAATGCTGAATGTCTCCCTACTGCCCACAGAAGTGTGAACCCTTGAGCAAGTCTGTTAAAGCCTACCATGCTTTTTCCTTCTTCACTTCTCTCTTAAACAACCTGGGTTGCAGACATACAGAATAAATCAGCACTTCCTGAGTATGCCCCATATTACCTTTATTTGTTATATGGCTTATGGTTATTTCCATTGCCTGGGGACAAACACTCTCCCATATCTGCCTAGTAAATAGTTGAATCCATCCTTCTCATTCTGCTTCTTCAGCCCTATCAGAAATTATCTACGGGACGCCTGGGTGGCTCAGTGGTTGAGTGACAGCCTTTTGGCTCAGGGCGTGATCCTGGAGTCCCAGGCTCAAGTCCTACATTGGGCTCCCTGCAGGGAGGCCGCTTCTCCTCCCTCTGCCTATGTCTCTGCCTCTCTTTGTCTCTCGTGAATAAATAAATAAAACAAAACAAAAAAACATTATCTTCTAAGTAATCTAAACTTCTCTTTACTCTCATTATTCTTCCAATTTCTATTAAGTTAATGATAATATTTGACTTGCATTGTAGTTACATATGCTTAAGTTTATCTCCCTGACAAAGCTGATTCTTTTATTTTTATTTTTTAAAAGATTTTATTTATTCACGAGAGACTCAAAGAGAGAGAGAGACACAGAGACACACACAGAGACACAGGCAGAGGGAGAAGCAGGCTCCCTGCAGGAAGCCCAATGCAGGACTCCATCCCAGGTCTCCAGGATCAGGCCCTGGGCTCAAGGCGGTGCCAAACCGCTGAGCCACCCGGGCTGCCCTGATTCTTTTTTTTTAAAGATTTTATTTATTTATTTGAGAAACTGAGCATGAGCAGGGCAGCAGGGGAAAGGGCAGAGAGAGGGAGAAGCAGACCCACTGCTAAGCAGCGACTCGATCCCAGGGACCCTGAGATCATGACCTGAGCCAAAGGCAGATGCTTAACCAACCCCAAGGCTGTCTGATTCTTGATAGTAAATGTTTTGGTCTCATTCAGAAACTGTAACTTACCTTCACTTCTGCAACCACATAGCCGCTACAAAGCACTGGCAGGTAGGCTTGTTTCCTCTAGTGGTTCAATGCTGTGCTGACATCTGCTGGTCACACGTGGTCTGGCTGCCCTGGCCCCAGCTCCTTCCTCTCTATTATTAAGGGTGGGAACAGTCCATGCCACCCCTACCCAGCCAGGCACTGGAAGCCTATGCTCATGGTACCCCTGCACCAAGCACCACCTTCCATAGAGACTCTGGGAACACACATCTGCTAGTCGCTGGCCTGCCTCAGGCATCTCTAGCCTAAGCTCAATTCAACTTTCAGTCTTTCCCCACTGACCCCCACCTCAGCAATTTGTACTTCACGTCCTTCCCAGCACCACAAAAATAGAAGAAGATGATCTCAAGGAACTGGGCATAAGGAAATGAAAAGACAGACAATTTAAAAGCAGGGGACGTGCAATGCCTCCTCCTAACCTCACAAAATCAAGACTATTTCCTACAGAGTGCTGCTATTCCTTTTAACCTGTCGTGCTGAATTTCTAGAGCGCACTTGGGCCACAGACCTTCTGAGGGAGAGTGTGATGAACGGGAGGTAGAGCACAGAGCTGGTAGGTGGGGCTTGAGGGGCGGGGCCAAGCCAGAGGGCCTCTCACTGAGGAGCTTCTCCATTCTGAAAGCTCTCCCAGAACCGAGCGCTGAAGGCAAGATCGGCACCCAGCACTCGCCTCAGGTGAGGGATCGTCAGTGGCAGGCCAGGCTTTAGGGGTGATGGTGGAGAGGAGTCTCCATTCTGTCAGCCTGAGACTTCCGTGTTGTGAGACTCCCACTTGACAGAATTCGTGGGTCCCCAGCAGCGGTCCAGCTCAGTTTTCCTTGGGGCAAGGCAGCCTCAGAAGGGAGGGCCTGGTTTGGGATGGTATCAAAGCAGGGCAGAGGCACGCAGGTGATGTGGGTGCGTGACAGAGTACTGACAGGTGTGAGGACACCGTAGGGGCCACGGAGATAGACGTAAGGGCCAGAGGGAGAGCCTGGCCGGAGGACCGCAGGGCAGGACCCAGACAAGAGAAAAAGGAAGGCTAAAACAGGGAGAGAGAGGACAGCGGACCAAATGTGAGATAACCGCGGGTTCAATGAACAACTGGGTAACAGGAAGGCCAAGGAGGAAGGCAGGCTCACATGGAGCAATCTCCTCTTCCAGCTACGGAGCCTGGTCCAGAAAGGCAAGGCCAAGAGCAAAGCACAGTTCCAGGTTCCCAGTGGACCGGTACAGCTCTGGCAGACCGTCCTCCTAACGGTACCCATCTCCTCGGTGTCCTCAGACTCTCGTTTTGGTTCGGGGGAGAGGGTGAGGCTGCTCCTCACTGCGGTCACAACCACATCCTGCAGAGCAGTGGAGGGGAAGTAAGAAGCAAACAACCAGAAGCACGGGCAGAGACCAGGGGAGAGAACCCTGGGTATGTGGCAGTCATGTGCCACCAGGAGGGTCCTTGGTTTGGTCCCAGCAGAAGACCATGGGCCTCCAGTACCCCCTGCCCCATTTGCCATGCTTCCTTATCCCAAGTCAAACTCATTGAAAGAATTCCAGGGAAGGAGGTTTCTTTGACTTATATAGTTCGAAGCCTTGTTTTTATCATTTGCTAGTGACTGTGGCCAAGTTGCTTCACTTCTCTCAGCTTCAGGGTTCTCATTGCAAGATGGGGACATCTACCTTACAAGGGGTTGGGAAGACTGGGACAATCCCCATAAAGCACCTGGAATGGATGTTCTCAATAAATGTTAGTTACTATTTTTATCAGGACTCCAGGGACCCCTATCTCACTAATTTCCTTAAAGACAGTATAATACAGCAGCTCACACAGACTTTCGGATTCAGAAAAACAGTTGTGTTGGGCCTTGGGTAAATTATGTAAGGCAAGCCTCGGTTTGCTCAGTGGTAAAACGAGGAGAGTAATAGCCACACCTCATAGATGTATGGTTCCTGGCCGGCGACCACAATGGTCGCCATGAAAGTGATCTGCCAGGTAAGCCTCATCTTCTCCACTGTAGCGCAGCAACAGCCTACTTCCCCTTAAGACCTAACTCATGGGGGCTAGTGGCCTGTATGATCTCACACCTCCAGCCAGAGCTGTCACTGCTCCTCTGGGAAGGGTGGTGATCAGGATGTCCTACAGTACTCTAGGGAAAGAAATGGGAATAAGGCATAGAGGACTGAGGGTGCCCAGGGGAGAAAAGATGAGAAAGAGAGAGGACAGTGAGAAACCAGAGAAAGGAGGAAAATTCATCTCTAAGGAAGCCTGTGGCCTTTCTAATGACTGACCACATACCGTCTTGCGCCCCTTCCCCAGGAACTATGGAGTCCTTCAGCTCAAAGAGCCTGGCACTGCAGGCTGAGAAGAAGCTGCTGAGTAAGATGGCAGGTCGGTCTGTGGCTCATCTCTTCATTGATGAGACAAGTAGCGAGGTGCTGGATGAACTCTACCGGGTTTCCAAAGAGTACACACACAGCCGGCCCCAGGCTCAGCACGTCATCAAAGACCTGATCAAGGTGGCTGTGAAGGTGGCGGTGCTGCACCGCAGCGGCTGCTTTGGCCCCGGTGAGCTGGCCCTGGCCGCCCGCTTCCGCCAGAAGCTGCGTCAGGGCGCCATGACGGCGCTCAGCTTTGGCGAGGTGGACTTCACCTTCGAGGCTGCCGTGCTGGCCGGCCTGCTGACTGAGTGCAGGGATATGCTGCTGGAGCTGGTGGAGCACCACCTCACGCCCAAGTCACATGGCCGCATCCGTCGCGTGTTCGATCACTTCTCTGATGCGGGCCTACTCACAGCCCTCTATGGGCCTGACTTCGCTCAGCACCGCAGCAAGATCTGTGATGGGCTCAGGAAGCTGCTGGACGAGGGGAAGCTCTGAGGCCCAGGCCCAGCACATTCTACCTCGGCCAAACGGCGGACTGAGAAAACGACAGCCAACAGGCCTTCTAACCCTGCTCATCAGCAATCCTCTGAGACCACCCCACCCCCAAACTACTGGTGGAGAAGAGGGAGAGCCGAGGGTTAAGGCCTCTCTCCCACTCCAGCCCCAGGACAGGAAACAAAGCTGCCTGAAAAAGACGAAGTGAAACTTGGATCTCTACTTCCCCCATCAGGGACATTCGAAGCAGGGAAGCCCCTCCCTTGAGGACTAGGGAAGAGGGCATAGCCCAACTAACCCTTCAGGGGACACTAGAGACGAAAGGGGGTATGGGGGCCCTTTGGAGCCATTCTAGACCTCCAGCTCCAGGCAGAGCCTGGACAGATGCCAGAGGCTCTGCCCCAGAGCACAGGAAGAAAGGGCCAGGGCAGGGGAAATTCTCATAGGGGAAATAAAACTACTAAAACATGCACAGGGCTCAACGTTTAATCTCTCCAGCTTCTTATACCTTCTGACCATCACAGAGGCAAGAGATATATAAACACCACTTATCTTACCTCTCACCATTTCCACAGGAGACTGAGACATAGTTCCAAGTATCATTAGGGTTCCCTTGCCTACTTCTAGTTAAGAAACTAAAACAAACAAACAAACAAAAAAAAAAAAAAAACAAAACTGTACCGCAGATCAGTGCTACAAATTGCAAATAAATATGCAGTGGGGGAGCAAGGCATAGATCAAAAGGGTCTGGTGGGGAAGGAGTGTGACAAAGAAACTCCCACAACAAAAAGGCTCCCCCCAAACTGTCCTCTTCACACTCCAAGGCAATTCTTCTTTCATCCCTTAGCCTCACATGGGCTGAAGAGAGGAGCAGGTTAGAAGGGTGAACTGGTGGCATGGAGAGTTCCGGTCCCTACATTGCTGCTTTTTATTCAGAGCAAGAGTTATAAAAAAGTTAGAGTGAACTGTTAGTCAAAACTGAGTCCAAATCATTTACTTGGAGGTTGGGGGAAAGGCCCAGCACTGTCTGCCATTCTCTGCAGAAGGGCTAGATCACTGATTGCCCCATCTTGAGTAACGTGCTTGTCTAAGAAGGTGGGGAATGTGAGGAACTAGCAGTCACTGGCTCGCTGTTCCTGGATTCCCCCCACCCCAGACTTACAGAAATCCCATTTTTTAGTTACAAGAGGAAAACAATAAGATATAGCAAATAAATACTACTTCAATATAGCACCAAATAAATTAGGTAACATAGTCAGAAATGGGGCGGAGGCTGAGGGCTGGGGGGAGTCCTTGCCTCCCTGCTCTAAGGCCAAGGAATGGTAAAGGGATAGGAAAGGCAGCATGGATGTAAAAAGAGCCTTCTGAATCTAAAGGACAACTTTAGATTCAGCCCAAAAACTGAGGAGGGTTCTGTTCTCTGTCCCCAGGAAAGCTGCCCCAGGCGAGGGAATTCTAGATCAATAGGAGGCTGGGAAGATGGCAGGAGGGAGGGAGGTGGGCTGGGAAGCTGTGTTCTTGAGCCTCACCTCAGGCTCCTCTCCCCCTCAAGTTGCTCCTTCAACATCTTGCTTCTCTCCATCAGTTTCGGGGACATCAGAGTTTGAAGATTTCATCCTCCTGGTCTCGAAGTGTCCGGGTCCGAGAGGTTCGGGTGAGTGGCACCGGACCTAGGACTGCTCGCTGCTGCATCCGAGGGGAGCTCAGGGGAAGGCCTGACTCCTCCCCAGGTATCCTGCAGGTGAGGAAAGGGGGCAAAATGACAGATCAGGGCAAGAACCGAAAAAGGGCCCAGTGAAGGGGTACAGAGCAAGCTATCCTCCCCTTTTCTTTTTTTTTTTAAAGATTGTACTTATTTATTCATGAGAGATACAGAGAGAGCGAGAGAGAGGCAGAGACGCAGGCAGAGGGAGAAGCAGGCTCCATGCAGGGAGCCTGACATGGGACTCGATCCTGGGTCTCCAGGATCATGCCCTGGGCCGAAGGCCGGCGTTAAACCACTGAGCCACCAGGGCTGCCCTGTCCTCCCCTTCTAATAGACATGAGCAGCTTGCTCTGAGATGGAGTCTTGTCACCCTCTCGCTAAGTTCTAACCCGAATGCTCCTTCGTGGATCATTAGCGCTCATCTCCTCTACTCCAGTGAGCACAAAGAACCATTTTCTGCTGCTCTACCCATCCCAGCAGCCACTGGCTCTGTTGCTGTCCTAGGGCCACCTGGGCAAAAGGCTTTACCTTGCTTCTGCTGACACTGAGCTCTTACTTGTGTGCCTGGTCAGCTAAGGCTACAAGAATGGAGAAGTCTGTGGAAGGGCTTAAAATGAACCATTCAAGACTCACCCACTTTCTCCCTTTCTCAGCTTCTGGGCAGCAGCCTTCTTTGACAGGCTGATCTGTGAATCAAGCTTCTTAAGGAAATCTGAGGCAGAGAGGTCATGGATGGGAGTTGGGGGTTCCCAGCCAGGTGTGGGAAGGACTTCGCCATTAGCACGTTCTGAGCCTGGCTCTTGTTTCTTCCTGTCAGCTGAGTGTGGCCGAACTTCATCGTTCCCTGACTGTACATCTTCCTCTCCATTCTTCTCTTCCTCAGAATCCAAACCATTGAACAGGTCTCTGGGCTCTGTCAGGATGGGGATGTAGAGGGTTTTCTTCAAGAAGATGGAGTCATTAGTATAAAGGCGGTTTGCACGCTTAATCTGTTCCATCTTTAAAAAAAAGTCACCGCAATTAATAATAGTAATAATGATCAATCTTCTGTTTAGCATCTCATGCCTTTTAAAGTGATTATATAGAGTCCTATCTAACCATATCACAACCAAGCTAAAATACAAAGGGTTGACAGTATTCCTCTTTTATTGATCAGTGGGTTCCATACTTTCTGGTGTTAGGGCCCCTTTATGTTATCAGAAACTACTGAGGAAAAAAGCTTTCCTCAAATGTAGATTATAGCTATCAACATTTAAAGTATTATAAAGTAAAACTGAAAAAAAATGAAAAAAAAAAAGTATTTATTTTAAAATAACCCATTACTGGGGCCCCTGGGTGGCTCAGTCAGTTAAGCATCTGACTCTTGATTTCAGCTCAGGTCATGATCTCAGGGCTGTAGAATTGAGCCCTAGGGTCAGGCTCCTTGCTCAGTGGGGAGTCTGCTGGAGATTCTCTCTTCATCTCCCTCTGCCTCTCCCCCATCCTGTGCTCACTCTTACACTCTCTCTCTTCCAAATATATAAATCTTAAACAAACAAACATTACATGTTAACAAATATTTTAAGGAAAAATAACAATTTTCTAAAACAACAACAAATGGATCAAAAAGAGAGGCACTGTTTTACATTTTTTTTTGCAAGTTACTTTAACATCTGACTTAACAGAAGACTACAGAAGATTCATCTATCTGCCTCTACATTCAATGGGCTGTAATATTACATGTCATACAACTTCTGGAAAATACAGTACACTCATGAGGATGAAAAAGACAAAGCCTTGTTATCATTACTGTGACAATGATTTTGACCTTGTAGATTCCTGAAGAGTCTCAGGTACTCTTAGGGATCCCTAGACCTCACTTTCAGAACTTCTGTTAAAGAAGAAGGAATTGAGGCTCAGAGAAGTTAAGTTACTTGTGTAAGATGATCCAGCAGGTTAATGACAAAGCTAGAAATGGAATTCTGGGCCTTTTTACTCCTTCTGGGGATGCTTTTCACACTAATAATTTCATTGACCAAATATTTATTTAGTACCTATTTATTCATCACTGAACATAGTGACTGGCATTACCATCCACTTGCAACCCAAGGTAGAAATATCAATGCCAACCTTAACTCATTCTTTTCTTTGACCAACCATACCCAACTGTTCAACAAAAGTATTGCAAAAATCTCTCTCCCATCTGGTCTGACCTTTATGTTGCCTGCCAGCACCTTAGAACATATTCTTACTGGGGATCCCTGGGTGGCGCAGCGGTTTGGCGCCTGCCTTTGGCCCAGGGCGCGATCCTGGAGACCCGGGATCGAATCCCACGTCGGGCTCCCTGCATGGAGCCTGCTTCTCCCTCTGCCTGTGTCTCTGCCTCTCTCTCTCTCAGTCTGTGACTATGATGAATAAATAAATGAAATCTTTAAAAAAAAAAAAAAAAGAACATATTCTTACTATTTCTCCTCTGGGTATTATAACAGTCATTTATTTTATTTATTTTTATTTTTTTATTTTATTTTTATTCATGAGAGACACACAGAGGCAGAGACACAGGCAGAGGGAGAAGCAGGCTCCATGCAGGAAGCCCAACGTGGGACTTGATCCCAGGTCTCCAGGATCATGCCCTGGGCTGAAGGCGGCGCCAAACCGCTGGGCCACCAGGGCTACCCCTATAACAGTCTTTTTAACTGGTCTTCCTCTCTCCATTTCTATGTATCTCCACCCTGGTCAACAGCTATCTTTCTAAAAAAACTTAATCTGATCAACCTGCTACCCTGCTTATTAACCTCCTAGGGCTCCCCATTGGCTCAGAGATAAAAGTCAAATTAGCGTTCAAGGGTTCTCAATCTACCCCCATAAGATGTCTTACCTCATCTCTCATCTTCTGCCATCTATATATTTTGCCATCCTGAACTTTTCATTTTTTCCCCAAACATTTTATGATCTTTCACACTTTTGTGTCTTTATCTACCTGAAATACTTCTCCACTGTCTTCTCTGCTGGGAAAACTTCTTCTCATCAACTATAACTCCCTTTGTGTTAACCTTCTCCAGGGCTCCCACGGTATACCGTAAATAGTGCCCTATAATACCTACTCTGTTATATTGTTATTCACCCTTTTGCATATTTGCCCAAACTCTTTGAGTTCTTTGAGGTCAGGGATGCTGTTCCTGTATCCTAAGGCCCTTCTCAGCATCACAGAAACTTGGCACAGAGCAGAAGTTCATTAATGCTTTATGAGCAAATCAACTAGATAACAAAATATAGAAACTGCAAATGTAGTATATTAGTAAAAATCTTATGCTATACTGCGTCAAAATAAAACTGGATTAATCTCAACATATTGTTAAAAAAGTTAAAATTGGCTCGCAGTTTTGCAGCTTTATTTTGCAAAGCACTTTGATACTATTAATTTCATTTTGCCTAGATAACTAGGTCCCTAACTCCAAGATGCTATGAATACTGTAAATCTTTTGGTGCTTTCATTTCCTAGAAGTACCATATAAGGCAACATCATTCCACCTTTAAAAAGGATGTAACCAAAGCCAAACCCCAGAGGAGTCCTAGGCTGCTGAGCCAGTCTGCTGAGCTAGGAAGGCCATTAGAATCTAGTTAAAGAGGGTAGCCCTGATGGCGCAGCAGTTTAGCGCCGCCCGCAGCCAGGGCGTAATCCTGGAGACCCTGGATCGAGTCCCACGTCGGGCTCTCTGCATGGAACCTGCTTCTCTTTCTGCCCCTCTCTCTCTCTGTCTCTATGAATAAATAAATATTTTTTTTAAAAAAAGAATCTAGTTAAAGAGAATAGTTTAAAAAAAAAGAGAGAGAGAGAAAGAATAGTTCAAAGGGATGATTTTAGAATGAGACAACCTGGTGTGAATCCCAGCTTGATTTAATAGACTAGTTAACTCTATTAAGTAGACTTGTAGTCTGTAGCACGTTATCTCCCTAACCCTCGCTTTCCTTATTTTCTTTAATCTTTTTTTTAAATATTGTATTTATTTATTCATGAGAGGCACAGAGATAGAGAAGCAGAGACACAGGCAGAGGGAGAAGCAGGCTCCATGCAGAGAGCCTGATGCGGATAGGTAATAACTCTGGTAATTATCATTATTTAATACCTCTTTCTCATTTTACAAATGGTAAGGAAACTGAGGCCCCAGCCAGGTGAAGGGACATATGCAGGCACTCAGCTGGAATGGAGGGAGTGCTCAACACCTTCATATCCACTTTCTTTGTTTAGGCCATGGCCTCTACTTGCAGTATTCACTTTCCTATCCTCCCAATCTCCATCTGTGGAAATCTTAGCCATGTTTTCATTCATTCAAAAAACATCTATTAGCTTCTGTGTTCTGGGATTCTGCCAGACTCCAGAGATATAAAACGGAAAGAAAATAGTTCTGTCCCTTAAGAAAAGTACAGGTTATTGGAAAGACAAACACATACAAGGTATAAACAACAGGAGTATAGGTTTGTGGAGGAGCTATAGAAAGGAACTTCTAAGTCTTTCAAGGCCCCTTAAAATTCACTTAAAATCTACACTTACGTCTGCCCTCGTCCCTTTCCAAATATAAATGAATCTTTTCTGATTTCCCACCCTTTGTTAATACCTCTACAAACTCACCTGCAATCATTACCTGTTTCCCCCTTACATTTCTCACTAGACTGCAAATTATATGAGGGCAACAATTACATTTTATTTATGTTTTGATCTCTTGGTCTGGTTACAACAGTGCTTAAACATATCATGCACAGAAATGTTAGCTAAGGATGCCTGGGTGGCTCAGTGGGTTGAGCATCTGACTCTTGCTCTCTGCTCAGGTCATGATCTCAGGGTGGTGAGATAGAGCCCAGCATCTGGCTCTGCACTTAGCAGGGAGTCTGCTTGACATTCACTCTCCCTCTCTCTCTGCCTCTGCCCCTCCTCACCCTGTGATCTAAAATAATAAATACATAAATAAATCTTTTTAAAAATGTCAGTTAAGGGATCCCTGGGTGGCGCAGCGGTTTGGCGCCTGCCTTTGGCCCAGGGCGTGATCCTGGAGACCCGGGATCGAATCCCACGTCAGGCTCCCGGTGCATGGAGCCTGCTTCTCCCTCTGCCTGTGTCTCTGCCTCTCTCTCTCTCTCACTGTGTGCCTATCATAAATAAATAAATAAAAATTAAAAAAAATATAAAAAAGAAGGTGATGGACTAGTATCTTTGAAATTGAACACCAATAAAAAATAAATTTATAAAAAAAATAAAAATAAAAAAAATAAAATAAAAATGTCGGTTAAAAAAATAACTTAAAAATAAAAAGAGGGATGCCTAGGTGGCTCAGTGGCTGAGTGTCTGTCTTTGGCTCAAGGTGTGATCCTGGGGTCCCGGGATGGAGTCCCACACCAGGCTCCTGGCAGGGAGCCTGCTTCTCCCTCTGCATATGTCTCTGCCTCTCTCTCGGTGTCTCAGGAATAAATAAAATCTTAAAAATAAAATTAAAAAAATAAAAAATAAAAATAAATGTTGGCTAAATTTGACAGGATATGGGAAAAAACTCATCAGTTTCAATGCAATGTATTTTTTACAGCTATCAAATATACCCCATGCACAGTCTGAAATGCCTGGTGTAGAGTATCTGTTTTGCACCTTGGAGGCCACCCTCCGGAAAGAAAGTAGAGCACTGAGGAGTAAAAAAGAACTAGAAGAGACAGACTTTAAAAACTTAGAGCTAGGGGGGCCTGGGTGGCTTAGTTGATTAAGCAACAGACTCTTGAATTCAGCTAAGCTCCTGGTCACAGGGTCCTGGGATGGATGTGGGGCTCCATGCTTGCCTGCCAGTCTGCTTGGGATTTTCCCACCTTCTTCCCCTCTCCTTCCCCCTCTTCCAAAAATAAATACATAAATCTTTGGGGAAAAAAACCCCAACAACTTAGATCTAGAGTGGTTAGAGCACTGGTCTCACAAAGAACCTTAGAAACCAACTCTCCACTGTTTGCTGTAAATGTTTAATCACTTGCAATTAAAAAGTTTCCATGTGGTTAATATTACGAACTTTGGAGTCAGATCTGTTTGAATTCCCACTCTAATGCTCATTGGTTATTTGACCTTGGTCAAATTGGTTAACCAATCTAAGTCTGTTTCTTCATCTGTAAACAAATGTATGCTTGATGGGGATGGGAGTACAAATGGGCCAATGTATGTAAAACCTCTAGAATAGAGACTGGCATAAATAGAAGCAGCTCCTCTCCACCCGGATAGTGGCACAGAGTCTGTCCCAACCAGACAAGGCAACACTGAGATGGGAAAACAAAAAGATAAAGGTGGGTCAGACCACAACACAATTAGGAAATTTCAGGGGAAGCTGCCTAGCCGGGTCATTCAATCTAATGAGGAATAATCTCTTCTGAGTGGTTGTCTGCATCCCTACCATGGAAGACTCACCGTCACCCCGTATTTCAGTGCGAGTCCAGCCAGGGTGTCTCCGGGGGCCAGCTGATGCTCCAGGCGTCTTTCCCTCACCGGGGAGCAGGCTGACTGCACCAGGCTTCCGTAAGAACGAGCCCGGCTCCCCTGTAGCAGTCCTGATCCCCCGAGGGGGGCCTGTCTAGAGGACGAAGCCATCTCCTCACCCCGCCGGCAGCTGGGGTTGCAACTGAGGGAGGCCTGGCTAATTGCCGACAGCCACAGGGCTGGGGGCTAGAGACGTCTACCCAGGGGGTTCCTTTCCCCTGTCTCCTCTCACAACTCCCCCGTCTACCCCGGCACTTCGCGCCCCCGCGGCTCTCGTTTGTCCCGCTTCCCAGGAGCCTTCCCACGAATCTGTATCCCGAGGATCCAGTCCCTACCAGAGTCTATCCTTATTAGCACCCCGCTGACTCTCAACCCTCCCACCACTATGAACTCTGACCTTTGAACTGTAGTTACCCTCTACACTCCGCTCAGCTTGCCCCTCTCTCCCAGGTCAGGTAGCCTCGGCCTCCCAGGTTCCCCTCACACCCCGGCCCCGCCTCGTCCCGGGGTTGGTCGGCTAGTGTTAGGAATAAATCCAGCCCCCTCCTGGTGGGCTGTCGGCGGCTAGGGAGGCGCGTGAGGACCGCGAGAGTTTGTACTACACGTTCCACTCAGAGATCTTCCAAGGCCCGCTCCTCAGCAAATCCGTCACGGCCTCAACGTCGGTCTCCACATTTAAGTTCTTGTCTCCCCAGACGCCTCGAATCAGCCAAGATGCAAGGGCCGGAGCCAGCTGGGTGGCAAGCCCTTTGAAAAAAAGACTTCATTTCCCAAAACGCCCCGCGCTTGCGGGGTCGCCGGGTCGCGTGGGAAGTGCGGTCGGCTCCGCAGGCTGTGGGCGGGCTTTCCGCGAGCGCTGTGCATCTAGGGAGGCGCTTCTAGGGAAGTAAGGAGGCCAACCGGAAAGAAACCCGAGGGCAGAAGACGCCTTACTCTCGCTACGGTGGCCTGAGAGGAGTGGCCAAGGCGGCTCCGGAGAATTGTTCGCTTCTGGAACTCAGTCGTAATGTCTTTCAAGAGGGAAGGGGATGATTCGAGTCAACTCAATGTGCTCAAAGTAAGCGCGAGAGGGGAGCATCGGGAACAGTTTCACTGCCCCGTGAAGGAGCTGTTTTGTTGCTCTGGCAACAGCTGCGGGGCCGGCGCGACCAGAGCTGGGTAGTGACCCCTTCTTAGCCCCGTGATCTCTGTTCTCATGGTCCCTTTTGCCTTTCAATCTTTGACCCCTCCCTCCTCTCCCACTGGTCCCGTCCGGCTACCCCCTGCAGAAACGGAGAGTCGGGGACCTGCTGGCCAGTTATATCCCAGAGGATGAAGCGCTCATGCTACGGGATGGACGGTGAGGGCGAGGGGTGATCAAGCCCGAGGGTGCTGCGGTTATAGGCTTCATATAATTTTGTTATCAAGGGGGGAGCGGGAGTATCTAGGATTTTCTGATGGGGGATGAGGGACAGGGATGTGGGTGGTGGAAATTGGGAGACCCTAGAGTTTGGTTTTGGAAAGGGTTGCTAGGTCCAGGTGGAACCAGACCCCACTCATCTGGCACCGAATATCTTCTACCCACCTCTCCAGCTTTGCTTGTGCTATCTGTCCCCACCGACCTGTACTGGACACCCTGGCCATGCTGACTGCCCACCGTGCAGGCAAGAAACATCTGTCCAGTAAGTGAGGGAAGACAAATCTCTGCAGATCACTCTTGCAGTTTTGTTTTTAATTCTCTTCCCCTCTACCTTCAGGCCTGCAGCTTTTCTATGGCAAGAAGCAGCCAGTAAAGGGAATGGAGCAGAATCCAAGACAGCAGAATGAATTGAGGCAGTCAGAGATCAAGGCTGAGGTAGGTAATCAGGGAGGGGAGGGTGTGTTTTAGGTGGGCCTGCTGCACATCTTAGGCTTGAAGGGCTTCGACTTCTTTCTAGCTCTGAAGACACTGACTGTGTTTCCCATCTCCACACCAGGCTCCTCTGTTAACGCAGACCCGACTTACCACCCAGAGTGCTCTGCACAGAGCTCCTCACTATAACAGTTGCTGCCGCAGGAAGCACAGGTCTGTGGGGTGGGAAAGCCAGAGGTAGGGCGGGTCAGAGGAGATAGATGGCTCTAAGATAAAGGTATTACAAATTGTATTCTCAGGAATATTAATACTCCAGAGATGTTTACTGGTATTTCAGAAAAAAAAGAGAATATTGCTTTTTTTTTTTTTTTTTTAAGTTTAGGAAATGGCACTTTGTTTTTTGTTCTAAAGATTTTACTGATTTATTCATGAGAGACAGAGAGAGGCAGAGACATAGGCAGAGGGAGAAGCAGGCTCCCTGTGGAGAGCCCAATGCAGGATTCAATCCCAGGACCCCGGGATCATGACCTGAGCCGAAGGCAGACACTCAACCACTGAGTCACCCAGGTCCCCCAGGAAATGGCACTTTGTGATCCTACTTGAAGAGTAGTAATATTAATATATTTGAAGGGCTCTACAAAGTCTAAAGATTAAAAAAAAAACCCTCAAAATTTTATACTAGCCTTTTAAAAATTCATATGATTCCAAAATTCTTTTTTTTATGCAGGACATTTTACTAATATCTTGAGGAACACAGTTTAGGAAGCATTTCTGTAAGGGATTGGGAGTCATAGGAGAATTGGCCTTTTTCCTTTACTACTTTTATAGACGTTGATTCTTCTCTACCTAGACCAGAAACCCCTCGTCCCTCTGTCTCCCATCCCCCTTTACCACCCCCAGAGGTTGAGCCTGAGAGTGGGAAGATCACTAAGGAACCCATGCCTGGAGCTGGCCCACAGGCCAAGGAGTCAGCAACTGTCTCATCTCCTGTGCCCATGAGCCCCACGAGGAAACGAGCCCTGGATCATTACCTCACCCTTCGAAGGTTTGTATGCAGAATCACTTTCTTCAAGTTTTCTCTTTTCTTTCTGAGTTTTCTTATTTCAATCCTTCTCAATTGTTTTTCTCTTATCCCCATTAACTTCTTAAACCTCTTTTCCTGATTTATTCTATTTTCTGTTATTTGCAGCTCTGGATGGATCCCAGATGGACAAGGTCGATGGGTAAAAGATGAGAATGTTGAGTTTGACTCTGATGAAGAGGAACCTCCTGACCTTTCCTTAGACTGATACCCTCTTTTCCCCTTCAGTTCACAAATAAATTTCAGCAGGCTCCAGGAGTCTAACTTTCTTCAAGTCTACTTCCTTGCCCCATTTCAGGATTTCACTGGTGGATTTTTTTTTTTTTTTTTTTTTTAAGTAGGCTACACACCCAGTGTGGAGCCCAATGTAGAGCTTGAACTCATGACCCTGAGATCAAGACCTGAGCTGAGATCAAGAGTCAAACTCTGATTAACCAACCAAGCCACCCATTTCAGGTGTCCCCCATTTCAGAACAGCCAGGCCCATTCTTCCCTGAAATGTACACAGCTCCCCATACTTCTGACCCCTCCCCCACCTTCAACCAAAGTACTGCCAAGCGTCAGCTGCATGCAGCCCAATGCCCTATTAATAAGTCTGTCAGAAGGAGGTCTTTGCCCTTCATGTTGTCTGCCTTCTTCCCCACCTTCACTTAAAGTTCTTTCCTCCTTCAGATCACATGAAGTTGTAGTTAGACACCAGGGGCCCTACCCATATCTGAAAAGAGGGCTGGGGTAGTAGGTACCCTGTGAGAGCAGAAGGGACTAACTGCATTGGCAGGGCCACAGGGAACACCAAGGGAGGGAGCTGCCCCACCTCTGCCTAGTAACTTGAACCTCCCTGCCTGCTGATCCCCAGAGTATAAATAATCCCCTGATGAACTGGCAGTAACCCTTGGGGGTTAGCGCCAAGATTCCCACCCCAAAGCCTGAGGAAAGAGGGAGGCAGGCAGAGTAGACAGAAGGGCTTTTATTTACAGGAAAGGGGAGAGATGAGGATTTAGGTATTCAGGGCTCCCAGCTCTAGTTGGTAAAGGGAAAAGGTAGTGTTATCTCTTTTTTTGCTGGCGGCCTATAACAGGAAAGAGGAAACACAAGTCTTTGTTTTATCTCTTTGCTTCCTGCAAGGGTACTCATCTTCCCCTTTCCAGTTCCTTGGCCAGACTCATAAAGAGGTAATGCCTTAGGCTAGCAAGCATACCCACCCCACATGGCAAGTAAAAACGCCATGCCCACAAACAGGTATGTCTGGCTTCTTTTCCACCTTTCTGCAGGTATAATTTGGGGCAGGAGACTTTTCTATCTACTTTTTCACAGGATTTAAACTTCTCATGTGAATATTGCTTTGGCAGCCCACAGGCCATTAGTCACTAAGCTTTCAGATTCACTACCTATTTGCCCTTTCCGCCACACAACAAGTTTGTATTTACTCACGTAGTTCATTGTTCCGGGTCATGGCCTGGGCTGCCCGAGCTCGTGGCCCCTGCTGTGTAAAGTGGTAGCCAAAGCGGACAATGGAGGGACACTGTTCGAGAACGGTGGCCATCTCCATCTCCACTGCATCGCCAGGCCACTGGCGCTGGGGGAAGGAGAGATGAGACCTGTCAGCCATGCTCTCTGCCTGGTTCATTGTCCCACACCACCAACCCTTTGGGAGGTCAAAGAAGCTTGTTTCATCAGAGTGGGTGATGAGAAGTGCTGACTTGGCTCCCTTCATAGAGACAATGAAGAGGAGAATTCAGACAAAATTAGATGAGATCCTGACCCAAGGGCTGCTCCAGAAAAGAGATTCAGTGAATATTACCTGAATGCAAAGATCAGAGGAAGGTAATGCTGACCTGGTTGTCTACACGCAGCTCAGTGAGTGTGGCATTTTCCCGAACTGCCTTCAGCACAGCCATGAGCCCTGTGCTGCTAATGAAGTTGGATTCAATGTTCAGGCTCTGGAGGCTACGATTCTCACGCAACATGTCAGCCACCGCCTGGGTAGTAGGGACTTGGGTTAGGATTAGGGGATAGTTTCACAGATGACTGAGGAGAGAAAGAACAGGAGCAAGAGGGAAACACAGCTCTTTGAGAAGAGTCCTTGAGGAGCTGTAGGTGGGGCTCAGGGAGATGGAAGGGAGCACAGGTAGTAGGGGAAGCGGGGAGGGTAGGCATGCAGTGAAGTTGGTGGGGCGGTAGAGAGGGCCATGGCTCTCTGAGAAGGTGATCAGAAGATTTCAGAGTGATGAGCCATAGGACTGGGCGTAGGCTACCCTAAGAGAACATGATGGGAAAAGCATCCCCAGCACAAACCCTTATGACAGCCCTGGCAGGGGTGCATGGTAAAGTATGGAGAGAGGGCTAGGGATTTCAAGTTGCCTTACATTGGCAATGGGGTCCCCACTCCTTGTGGCCACAAGACTGAAGCTCCGGACGTAGGTATTTTTCTTCATGGCCTCACATAACTCAGTTAGCATGGGTATTGGGATGTCCTGACAGAGGGGAAGAGGAAATGGCAGGCTAAGGGACTCACATATCTGGGACTCACATAGTTAAATGGGCATTTAGTATTTGGATGATGGGTGTAGGGGGTGTCAGATACCTGTATGTTATTGAGGTTAACTTCCTCCAGCTCCTTGTCATTGTTTCGAACACTCTTCAGGATCTCCTCAATGTTTGTAGGATTTGGGGGCTCGTCTGGCACTGGCTTATACTTGTCAGGCTGTACCACACCTGGTGGGTGAGGGCCAGAAGGAAACCCCAGCCTGTCCCCCCACAGTCTCCTCCTCATAGGTTCTCTTATTATTCATGCACCACATCCTCTCCGTGATCACCCTGTTTTACCCTTTGCTACCTTCCCGCAGACCTTGGGACTGGCTGCCAAAAGTCCTGGGTGCTGTGCCCCCAGACACACTCACTGCTAATGCCTTCTGTGTTGCAGATTTCTCCACTGCAGATGGCATCATAGTATTGCTTGTTGCTCATCAGTGTGTACATGCCCAGAATTGCTGGAGAGAGCAAGTAGAGGGGGACAGGGAATGAGAAGGGGTTTGTTCCCAGTATCCCTTCCTCATTCTAAATCTGTTGAAGTTTTTTTTTTTTTTAAGATTTTATTTATTTATTCATGAGAGATGCACAGAGAAAGAGAGAGGGAAGCAGAGACACAGGCAGAGGAAGAAGCAGGCTCTATGCAGGGAGCCCGATGCGAGACTCGATCCCGGGTCTCCAGGATCACACCCCAGGCTGAAGGCAACGCTAAACTGCTGAGCCACTGAGGCTGCCCCTGTTGCAGTTTTAAAGCCTGACCTCTCCCACTCTTCCAAAGAGGTTCCCGCTCTCCCTAGGTCCCAGAGTTCCCTTCCATGAGCTGCTCAAGGTGTGATTTGTAAAAAACTTTAAGACCAGGCTAAGGGAGGGTTCCTAAGGAACCCCTAGAGGGGAAAGGAAGGAAAGACCACACGTTCCAAAAAAAGGGGTGAGGGAGTCTGTCCCACTTCCTCCTGTTTTCAGCCAGGCTAGTGACACTCTTACCTGCTTTATGATCCCTGTAAAATTGCCTTTGAGATGTGAACTTACTAAATTAAAGAATGAATGAACTAATACATTAAAAAAAAAAAACAAAAAACACGACCTTGAGGCTTTCTTTAACATCCATGTCCTGTCCAAGGCTTTCCTCATGAGTCCCATGCCCTGGGTAGGACCCCCCCGCCCCTGGTGTCGTCACCCTCCTCAACTTTCCACAGCTGCCCACCTGCTATATCACACATTTCAGCATCTGTGGCGTTGGCCAGTGCCTCTTCCAGTTCAGGCTCCAGAGTGATCTGCTCCTGTACAGGAATTTCTCTCTTGGGCTGAATATAGGGCTTCCCTGATGGGGAGATGAGGGATGGTTCAGGTAGAGGGCATTCCTCCTAAGATCCCTGTATCCAGCTTCCTTTCTTTCTCCGGGAGGTGGGGTCTGGGTCCTAGGGGCCACTGTAAAGCTTGAGTCCTCTACCAGATCAGGACTCCTGAGTCCCCTGATCTCTTCTAAAAGTTGGAGAAGTGAAAGATGGCATGTAGGTTTCAGGGTGGCAGAGTCCCTGGGCAGCTAGGAGCTGGAAGGCGAGAGGGAGGCTGGAGGGGGGAGTACAGTTGAGAGACAACCATTTGGGTTTTGGTAGGCATGGTCGTGAGGGTCTCCATACCCTTTTTCTCCCCTGTGAAGGGCACCAAGTCGTCCCGCTCTTTGACCTCGAGTGCCTGCTGCTCCAGGTACTGCAAAAGGGCATCCCGGTCCAGCGGCCCTGTCGGACTCTTCTTTGTCTGGTCACGTTGCCTTAGTCCAGCTGGCAGGAGCATGTTCTGAGGGATAAGTTTTGGGGAGCAAGTTGGACCTCTGATCTGGGGCACCTTCCAGGGCTCCCTAAAACATCTGCAGACCCCTTTTCCTTGGCCATCTTGAGACTCCAAGCCCTGTAGGCAGCCCTGATCTCAGCCACCCAGGGCCCCTCACCCTTCTCAAATGCCTGGAGACTGCTCCCAGCTCCCTACCTCGGGGTCCATCTCCTGTAGCTCGCAGTCCAGCTGCTCTAGCTCCTCAGGGCTCAAGGTCCTTAGGATCTCATCTTCATCTATGTCTCTGTATTTCTCCAGTTCCTTCTGATATGATGACATGATGGACCCCACCCCCTCCCCACTGTGTGGCACTCACGGAGCCTGGGGGACATGGGGAAAGTGACTGGATAATGGAAATGTGCACACAGACACAGCAGGACACAGACCGGCCAGGGGGCAGAACAGTGAACTAGATGCCTTGGCAGTTAGAAATCTAGTCAGGCATGGGAATATGGGGGAAGGTTAGGTTGCTTAGTTAGAACCAGAGCTTCCTTCTTCCTGCTTCCCCAGCTTCAACCACTGGTTGGGGATCCCAGACATCCAAGCTGGATTTGCCTGCCCATTGTATTACAGAGAAATCCTGGCAGTACCCTCCCCTCTGACCTCGGCGGTCGGTGCCTCTTGCCCAAGCACAGCTGCCAGGGCCCCTGCCAACAGCTGGCCCCATGCCCAGTTCCTATTGAAAGGAAGGGGGGCATACAGAGAGCTTCAGGGAAATTCCTCCTCTCTTCCCCATAATCGTCTTTTTCCTATACTGGCTTAAGGAAGCAAGGGGAGTGGGGAGAAAAGAGGCAGTTTTCTTACCCTATCCTCATTTCCTCTTTTATTGTGGGAGAATCAAGATTTCACTTTCTATGTTTGCTAAAACTAAAGCCCAAGGGAAAGCAAAGGCTCAGAGGAGCTGGGGGACTTCCAGGTTGGGGGAAGGGTGGTACGCTCTCAGAAGGGACTGAGCTCCCATAATTTGTCCCTGGCTTTGGGTGGGAAGGTGACACCGGACCAATGGGTAGGAAATGCCTTCTCCACATGCAATAAAGTTTCTCTAAATACAGCAGGAAGATTAAACTTGTACAATCTTTTACATTATAGAAAATACACACAATCTACACATACACACCATGCCAAATATGAAAGATCCACAAAGTGTGTGAGATACTTGCACTGACAATGTAAACTACGGTTAGGGGATAGGACGGACAGTGGCAGAAACATACGCCAAGAACAGAAACACGCTTCATATCATTCCCAGTAGGAGCCACCCCTCACCTCCCATCTCCCACCGAGCTCTGATCCATAAGCCCCCTGCCTTCCCCACCTACCAGTCCTGGTGGCCACTTCCCTTCTCACCTCCCCTTCTGTCGGTTTGTCAGTGCTACTGGAGCACTGTCTCAGCAGCAGGAGGAGCCCAGTGCCGGGGACGAGGGTGGGGGAACAGTGAGCTCAGCATTTTATTATTTTAGCTCTGGCCAGGTGGGGGGTAGTGGGAGATCACATATACACAGCCCCCATACCCTGCCCAGCCCTGAGAGCCTCTAGTGGCCAGTAACAGCCATGGCACTTCCTTCCCTTCGTGCATATGAGCCCAAGTCCTACAAACTGTTCTAGGAGAACCACACAGTTCCTACTTACTTGGTGCCTTGCTATATTCAAAGCAGGGAATATAAGGTGATATGAAGGTAAGTATAAGAATTTTGTTTGGGTGTCTAAAGGTGTTTATAATCCAGCTGGAGGAACAAATACTTAGAATTTAAAAACGGAAGCTCACAATAAACACTATTAAACAAAATAAAAACCCATATATACTCAGACATTCACAAACTGCACCCAACTCTAGATCAGACACCAGACAAAGGAGATCTTTCTCTTTTATTAGATTAAAAAACACAAAACCAGTAGGAACTGGGGGGAAAGAAATAGAAAAGGGCTGGGCAAAGCTCAGAGCTGACAAAGGGGAGAAGCAGGGAGAGAAGGGGAAACATGAAGAGCCCCAAGTCAGGGCAGGAAAGAGGTTTCTAAGGATTAAACATCTCCTTATTTGATGACAATTTTCTGGCGCAAGGCTCGGGGCCCAGAACCAGGGAGGGGCTCGGGAGGTGGTGGGCCAGGGCCCAGGGCCGAGGCAGTGGGCGGCAGTCCGTGGGCAGTGATGTACTTCTTGTAGGCCTCACGGATGATCTTGAAGGCTCGAGCAGTGGCGTAGGGGATGTCTGTGACAGGGTCCCGGTACAGGGCTGGGCGATGGGTCACGGGGCAGACCTCCCGAACAGGGACCTTTGGGGGCCGGCCTTGGGGAAACCATTCCTCAAATGTTGCATCATCACTAAAAGTGATGAAAGTACGCGAGCAGCGAGGTGGAGGGACAACGGGTCCAGTGCCGGCATGGGGAGTCAGTGCAGAAGCTGTGGGAGTAGGATCCAGCCTAAGGGGAGAGAGAGAAAAACACAAACACTCTGAGGAGAGAAAACAATAGATAAACATCAGGCAAGGAAAGAGAGGAAGGAGGTAGAGTGATGACAATGTTCTGAGAGAATCTAAGTGACAGGGAAAAGCAAGCTGGGCTGGGTGGAAAAGCTGGAGAGAGAAGAAGGCTAAAAGAAACAAGGAGCTGAAGGAAGAGGACTCTGAAGGATGGCTGTGGGACAAGAGCTAAGGAGGGCAGGGAGAAGGCTCTCTCCCCCTCTTCCCTACGACATACTCACCCTTCCACATCCACATTCTCTTCTTTAGGGCCTGGCTCCCCAACAAGTGGCACTGTCACCGAATGATAGGTGATTATGGGCCCAGGGCACTTCCTCTTCTTGTGCACCTGCTTCTTTTTGTCAGCCTCAAGCCTCTCGTATGTCTCTTCAGGGTCAAAGGAAGGTATGAAGGGATGGTGAGTCCCCTTTGTGCCCACACCCACTTCTGTCCCCCAGTCTCTCAATTATCTTCCTAGCTGGCTAGTCCCTGCCTAAGTCATTCATGTAGATCCTCTGAGGCCTCCTAGCACCTTCTACTTCTGATGTTTTCTGCTTGCCCCCCTGACATCCTGACCACTTGGTTCCTCATACACTCAGAATAGTACAGCTTTAGAGCTGGAAGGGACCCTTGGATGAGAAGCCCACTGTTTCCCTGCATATTCCTCTATAGCTACCTTGTCCACTTGCTCCAGCCAGAGCAGCACACTGGGACTTCAGGCATTTCTAGTCATAACAGAGTTCCTTCCTATTTTAAGCTGAAATATGTTGCCTGATTACACTGTTTAACCTTTTGGGGCTGTAAAGGATGTGGATCTAATCTGTCTTCCACATGATGGTCCTTTACATAGTTGAAATTAATGTCCATGTCTCTCTAGGCTGATCACGATACCCATCTCATCAAACTATTCCTCATACATGATTTTGAGACACTCTTTTTGCTAACCACAGTGGCTTAGGATACTCTTCTGCTACTGTATTTTTCAGTCTATGGCAGAAGTTGCAAGCTGGCAGTCCATTTAAATATTCTACGTAATCTGTTTTGCACTGTATTGTTTTTTTTTTTCAAGGTTTATTTATTTGGAGTGGGGGTGGGAAGAGAATCCCCAAGTAGATTTCCTGCTGAGTCTGGAGCCTGACATGGAGCTTGATCCCAAGACCCTGAGATCATGACCTGAGCTGAAATCAATAGTTGGATTTTTTAATTAAAAAAAAAAAAATTTATTTATTTGAGAGGGTGAGTGAGAGAGCATGAGCACGGGGGAGGGGCAGAGGGAGAATCAGACTTCCCACTGAGCAGGGAGCCCAATGCGGGACTTGATCCCAGAACTCTGGATCATGACCTGAGCCAAAGGCAGATGCTTAACTGACTGAGCCACCCAGGTGCCCCTCTGTATTGTATTTTAAATTTTTTTTTTTAAATTTTATTTATTTATGATAGGCACACAGTGAGAGAGAGAAGCAGAGACATAGGCAGAGGGAGAAGCAGGCTCCATGCACCAGGAGCCCGACGTGGGATTCGATCCCGGGTCTCCAGGATCGCGCCCCGGGCCAAAGGCAGGTGCCAAACCGCTGCGCCACCCAGGGATCCCTGTATTGTATTTTAAAGAAAATTTTAGGGCAGCCTGGGTGGCTCAGCGGTTTAGTGCCGCCTTCGGCCCAGGGCCTGATCCTCGGGACCTGGGATTGAGTCCTACGTTAGGCTTCCTGCATGGAGCCTGCTTCTCCCTCTGCCTGTGTCTCTGCTTCTCTCTCTATGTGTTTCTCATGAATAAATAAATAAAATCTTAAAAAAAATTTTTTTTTGGAAAATTTTAATTAGTTACTGACATTTGAAAATGATGAACTTCATTCATTCATTTTTCAGTAGGCTCCACATCCAGTGTGGAGCCCAATGTGGGGCTTAAACTCACAATCCTGAGATCAAAATCTGAGCTGAGGGATGCCTAGGTGGCTCAGCAGTTGAGTGTCTGCCTTCGGCCCACAGCATGATCCTAGAGTTCTGGGATCGAGTCCTACATTGTGCTCCCTGCATGGAACCTGCTTCTCTCTCTGTGTCTCTCGTGAATAAATAAATAAAATCTTAAAAAAAAAAAAAAAAAAAGATCTGAGCCAAGATCAAGAGTCGGGTGCTTGTAACTGATAGAACCACCCAGGTGCCCCAAGGAAATTACACTTAAATACAGAGATTTCTGGTTCCTCTTTGAGAGACACAGAGAGGCAGAGACATAAGCAGAGGGAGAAGCAGGCTCCCTGCGGGGAGCCTGATGTGGAACTCCAACCCAGGACCCCAGGATCATGCCTTGAGCCAAAGGCACTAAGCCACTAAGCCAGCCAGTTGCCCTCCTCTTAAAATTATAAGAAAATCTGGCAACACTGCTGCATCTTTATTGTCATGCAGCAATAATGAGCTAAGCAGAATAACTGCCTCTCCTGAATGCTTCTCACAGTCCCTTGGCTGGACCTGTGACACTGCTGTCTGGCAGTTCACAGTTGGTATACACATCTCCTCCTCAAGGGCACTGATTATGACTCATATTACCTACATATTATCAGGGCCAAGCAGTGTTCTGCATGTTGCAGGCACTCAACGAGTATTTGTTTGTTTGTTTGTTTAAGATTTTATTTATTTATTCATGAGAGACACAGAGAGAGAAAAAGCGAGGCAGAGGCACAGGCAGAGGGAGGAGCAGGCTCCATGCAGGGAGCCTGACATGGGACTGGATCCCAGGTCTCCAGGATCAGGACCCGGGTTGAAGGCGGTGCTAAACTGCTGAGCCACCCCGGCTGCCCACAACAAGTATTTGTTAATACTCAATAGGTCAAAATATTCCTGTTCCTTTTCTCTGAATGAACCCAAAATTTCTATTTCTTAAATATGGGTACAGGGGATCCCTGGGTGGCTCAGCGGTTTAGAGCCTGCCTTCAGTCCAGAGTGTGATCCTAGAGTCCCGGGATCGAGTCCCGTTTCGGGCTTCCTGCATGGAACCTGTGTCTCTGCCTCTCTCTCTCTCTCTCTCTCTCTCTCTCGGCTCTTATGAATAAATGAATAAAATCTTAAAAAAAAAAATGTGGGTATAATCCTCTAGATAAAGTTGGACCAGGAAACTCCACTGATGATTTAGCCTTTCTTGTATTTGGAATTCTGATAGGTAATATTACTTTCTTTCCCTTCAGCCAACCTTCCAATCCTTCTCCTTTCGAATACTTTCCTGTGTCTTCTAGAAGTCCTGCTCCATAATCAGCCAACTCATCTTTGTCCTCAAGTTCCTCAACTTAGCATTCCTTCCACAACTTGTCTTCCTGGAAGCCTATCAGCCCCTCAGGCCACCACTCTCCCTGTAGCCCTCTGGTGGAGGCTGTTCATCCTGCCACATCCCATGCAGGGCATGCCTGTATTCTGTTGAGCCCACACTGCAACTTTAGATCACTGCTCCTCTACCCATCTGCAAACTCACTTCCCTTTTGTGACTTATGCCACCAGGCTAGATCATCTCTCCTTCCAGCCATGTACCATGCTCACTCCCCTCACTCACTGAAGACTTTGGCAGCGCTTTACATTCTTCCTCTCCACCCAACTCCTATCCTCCTGTGTCACCCTGATGACCTCAAAGTGCACATGGGTAACCCCTTCAACATCCCATCCTCAATTTCTTTACAAATCTCATCGCTTAACAATCTTCCTGTCCGTGACACTCGAGTTATTCCATTCTACCACAGCTACAGCCTATACTTCGTTATTGCCTAGAACTGGTCCAGCTCTAAAATACTAAAATCACATATCCCAGGCTCTGGCCACAACATCCTATCCTTTGGATCTGTTTGCTCCACTACTCTAGATACCTCTGTTCTCTTCCTTGATGCCTCCCGCACATGGATCTCTCTACATTCTACCTAGCAGCCCCTTCTAGTCTTCATGTTTCTTTTAAAATCAAGGTTAGGTTCCTCAATCTTGTTTTTTTTTAAGATTTTTATTCATTTATTCATGAAAGACACACACAGAGAGAGAGAGAGGAGAGAGAGAGAGGAGAGAGAGAGAGAGACAGAGAAAGGGGCAGAGACACAGGCAGAGGGAGAAGCAGGCTCCACGCAGGGAGCCTGACGTGGGTCTCGATCCTGGGATCGAGACGTGGGCCAAAGGCAGGCGCTAAACTGCTGAGCCACCCAGGGATCCCCTCAGTCTATCATTTCAATCACTCTTATCAGTCGAAACTCCCTGGCCCAGACCTGGATTGCTAAGTGCTCCTGGTGAAATATTACACAATGTGGTACTGGAACCACCATGAACACATGTTCCCAAAATTCAAGACTCCCCCAACATCAGCATATAATTATATCTCAGGTATTTCAAAGACCCTTCACTCTCCTCAAGCTGTCAACTCTATGCCTAACACCTGACAGGTGATAGTGTCTAGAAGAAATCAGATGAGAATC
The DNA here is from genome assembly GCF_048418805.1 of Vulpes vulpes. Taxonomy (NCBI): domain Eukaryota; kingdom Metazoa; phylum Chordata; class Mammalia; order Carnivora; family Canidae; genus Vulpes; species Vulpes vulpes. Next base: position 51,670,135 of record NC_132787.1, on the reverse strand, counting down.
ACTCCAATGTCCTGCTGTGGGTTTGGAAACCTCCAAGTATAAACCATCCTTCCTTCCTCCCTCCCTCCCTCTTAACTTAAGCCAATTCCTCCATCTGTGCTCTAGCTACCCCCTCAATTCCACCTCTCACTTCTCCAAAAACCTACACTATTAACTCTTTCTTTTTTCCCTATTATTAAACTTTTAGATGCTTCTCACCAAAGATATAGTTCCTCCAATCTTTGAATGAAACAAATAAGGGAAAATATGTTTATCCCAAATGCCACAGCTCTTATTCCTTCTTCCATCCTTACAGCCAAACTTTTCAAGCTGCTTCAAAATGGTGTGGTCCCCCAAAGTGTTCCTTAAGGTCATCTCTGACTTATCACCAAGACAAATGGACACTTCTCAGTTCTCCACCTGAGTGGCATCTCTGCAGCATTCAGAAGAGACTCATTTTTTAAAAGATATTATCTATTCTTGAGAGACACACAGAGAAAGGCAGAGACATAGGCAGAGGGAGAAACAGGTTCCCTACCGGGATCCCTACTTGATCTCAAGATCATGACCTGAGCCAAAGGTAGACGCTCAATCACTGAGCCACGCAGGTGCCCCAGAAGACTCTTTTAAACATTCTCTTTGCTTGGCATTCTTTTTTAAAATATTTTATTTATTTATTCATGAGAGACACAGAGACAGAGAGAGGCAGAGACACAGGCAGAGGGAGAAGCAGGCTCCATGCAGGGAGCCCGACGTGGGACTCAATCCTGGGTCTCCAGGATCACGCCCTGGGCTGAAGGTGGTGCTAAACCGCTGAGCCACCGGGGCTGCCCTTTGCTTGGCATTCTTAAGACAATATTCTTAGAGTTCTCCAACTCTCTGGCCACTGCTAAGCTCCTCTTATATGAGCCCATTACATTCTATATCTAGTCTGGAGATGTTCTTCAGCTTCTGTCTTTTCTTCCCCATGCTTTCTCCCTTGGTGATCTAACCTACCAGTGCTATCTATACTCTACAGACTTTTTCACGTTTCTGTTTCAAGCCCAGATCTTTTGTTAAAGTCCAGGTGTCTACACTGAACTGAACTCAGCACTGCATGGACTGCTCCCAGACTCCTCAAATTCATTATGTTCGTGAACTTCTGCAAGGTCTCCTATGTCAGTTACTGATGTAAAAAGCCTAGAAGTTACCTTATAGTGGCCCAAACCAACCAATGTAGTGAAAGGATGTGATATCAAAGTCACCTCACTGTTTGTGATGGTTCTCAGTCACTTCTGTTTTGAGGGATAACTACTGTTCGAAAGTATTGAATTACCATCATACAAAGATTAAATACTGATTTTAAAGTCAATATAATGGGGCGCCTGGGTGGCTCAGAAGATTAAACATACACCTTTGGCTCAGGTCATGATCTCAGGGTCCTGATATCAAGCCCCATATCGGGTTCTTTAACGAGTGAGAAGTCTGCTTCTCCCTCTCCCTCTGTGCTCTCTCTCAAATAAACAAATGATTTTTTTTTAAAAAGATTTTATTTATTTATTCATGAGAGACACAGAGAGAGAGAGGCAGAGACACAGGCAGAGGGAATAACAGGCTCCATGCTGGGAGCCCGATGTGGGACTCGATCCCGGGACCCCAGGATCACGCCCTGGGCTGAAGGTGGCACTAAACCGCTGAGCCACTTGGGTGTCCCAAACAAATGAAATCTTAAAAAAAAAAAAAAAAAAAAAAAAAAAAAAAAAAAAGTTTTGTTGTGTTTAATGAAATAATTGTGAAAATATATCCTGAAGATGCCAGAACTGAAGTAAATCTTTTCTTCATCATTGTGTTCTTTTGGACTTATCTAAATTTGAGAAATATAAAAGTGGAATGGGTTGGGTCCCAGATACTCTGTGTAAATAATCTTCCATTCCACATTGGGGCTATACACATTCAACTATACATGTTTGCTCACCTAAGAGCAAGATTCAGAGAAAGATTCGGGGGTGGTGGGGAGAGAAAGAAAAAGAGAACAAATTAAATACTATAGGTGATTGTGTTATTTTGCCTGATGAAAGTATGCCCACATTGAGCATTCGATGGGAGGTGTGTAACCTGCTGTTCCCGCATGTACCACTCATGATTTAAGACTCTCAACTCTCAACACCTTATAAAGAAATGTGTGTTTTGGGGTGCCTGGGTCGCTCAGTTGGTTGTGTCCAACTCTTGATTTTAGCTCAGGTCTTGATCTCAGGGTCCTGAGATTCTCCTGCTCTCTTTGCCCCTCCCCTCCATTCTCTCTTAAAAAAGAAATGTGTGTCTTGTATAGCATATTATAATACAAGATCATGTATTCAGCATGTAAAGTGAAGAGACTTTAAAGAATTTTGACTTGGGACTCCCAAGTGGCTCAGCAGATAAGTGTCTGCCTTTGGCTCAGGATCATTCCTGGAGTCCTGCGATCGAGTCCCACATCAGGCTCCCTGAGGGGAGCCTGCTTCTCCCTCTGCCTATGTCTCTGCCTCTCTCTCTGTGTGTCTCTCATGAATAAATGAAAATCTTAAAAAAAAAAAAAAAAGAATTTTGACTTGAAAATAGCCCATCTTATGAACTAATTCTGGTGAATTCCTCATTTTTACAATTAGCATAAAGTAGGCATTATTGTCTGTTTGTAAACCAGGACAACGAGACACAAGTAGGTTAATTGCCAGCAGTCTTACAGCAAATGAAAAGCAGAACTAGGATCTGAACTCAGTTCTATGCAATTCTTATTTTACCCCCATACACTTTCTCTTCTATCTAACTTGTACTTCAGAGCCCTCCTCACTGCCTCTTTCCTTGCTACTAAGCCCTCACTCTCTACGTCTCCTTGACTCCCTTGTTCCGGATCTCCCTCTCCATAGCTGCTCAGGTTCTCCAGTCTCCACTTTTGTCATGCTCCTCAGCTCTCTGCCCACTGTTCTTAAAACCACAGACTGACCCAGTGAACGTAAGTTGAGCTCTTCTGTGATCTTGGCCTCTCTGAGCAGCTCTTCCTGGGTCAGAGGCCGCTCACAATGGGGCCCCTTTCGCCGCCGTGACTGGCCTTGCCTCTCTTGTACCCGAAGGAATGTCTGTCGTGTATGCTCAGCTGTAGACTGACGCATGGACTTCCGGCCTCGGAAAGAAGTCAGAGAGGAAAAAAAATCTTTAAATTCATGTCCACCTCCTTTAATTTATAGTTAAAAAATTTAAAACTTATTTGGAAATCATTTCAAACTTACAAAAATGTTGCAAGAAGAGTCCACATACTACCCATGTATTCTTTACCCAGATCACCTCCTGTTTACCTTTCACCTCATTTGCATTGCATGTGTTTTCCTGAATGATCTGAGGCTTAATTTGCACACATCCTAGCTCCTGACCCTAAATGCTTCAGTTTATATTTCCAAAGTGTATATTTTACTTATATAACTGTAGTAAACAACTTTAGTAAACGTAACACTGATAGAATGCTTTATTGTTCTATTCCAATTTTGTCAATTGACCAAAACATCTCTACTCACTGTCAGAGCCATCGTCCTGTAGTTCTAGTGGCAGCAGTGCCTTCTCTTCTCGGGCCTTCTGAGAGCTACCAGCTGGAGTGCTGACCTTTCGAGGCCTCAAGCTCTTGAGAGGCTCCTGGGGACAGATTGGAATCAGATACCAGGGAACAGAATTGATAAGGAGAAAGATGAGGATCTTAAGAAGAGAACACTAGCACTGTAGGAAACTGGACTGGTTGCAGGGAAGAGAGGAGTACTGGGACCTAATGAAGGGCAGAACAGAAATTATGGGAAATTATGGAAGTCCAATAATACCAGGATACCCCCAGTACCTTATATGCTTTGGTGACTACTCGGCGCTTCCTTCTTGGCTCTTCTGCTTCTCCATCACTGGATGGTTCATCCCCTTCATCAATGTCAAAGTCAGAGTCCACCTCATCCTCTGTGTCTGACTGGTCCCCTTGATACTCATCATCTCCCGATTCCTGAGGACACAGGAAAAGGAGGTTCTCACTGTCACTGGAGTCATCAGTGCCCCTCCAGGAACAGAATCTTTTTTCTTTCTTTTTTTTTTTTTTTAATTTTATTTTATTTATTTATGATAGGCACACAGTAAGAGAGAGAGAGAGGCAGAGACATAGGCAGAGGGAGAAGCAGGCTCCATGCACCGGGAGCCTGACATGGGATTCGATCCCGAGTCTCCAGGATCGCGCCCTGGGCCAAAGACAGGCGCCAAACCGCTGCGCCACCCAGGGATCCCTTTTTTTTTTTTTTTAATTTAATTTTATTTATTTATGATAGGCACACAGTAAGAGAGAGAGAGAGGCAGAGACATAGGCAGAGGGAGAAGCATCTTTTTTCTTTCTTGATGTAAGATCTGTTCCACAATCCTTCCCAGCCCAGCCCTTCAGTTTCCTCAGGCAAGAAGCCCTCCTAGCTGATGGACTTTGGCACCAGCACCACACCTTCCAGCATTGATCCACTGCCCGTAGCACAGTCTTAAGTGCTGGGATACAAAAGGATATCGTTTGATCTCTACCTCAGGGGTCTCACAGTCTGGCAGAGGACAAGACATAATTGTAAAAGGAAGTCTGAATACAAGGCAACTATAAAGTATCAAATGGTACTAAATGATACTAAAATGTTGTAGGAGTGGCTCAGTCAGTTAAGTGGTCAACTCTTGATTTTGACTCAGATCATGATGTCAGGGTCCTGAGATTGAGTTCTGTATTGAGCTCCGCACTTAGCAGAGAGTCTGCTTGAGGATTCTCCCTCCCTGTCTGCCCCCATCCCCGCCCCTGTCCTGCTCGCTCAAATAACACATAAATAAATAAATTTAAAAATGTTATAAGAGCTTGGAGGAAGGCATATTTCCTATAGACCAGTGGTCTGGGAGGGTCTAAACTTTAACTTTATTCCTTCAGAGCAGGGGTTGGCAAACTTTTTCTGTAAAGGTCCAGAACAGAACAGGTAATGTGCTGAATTTGGCCAGTAGGTCAGGGTTTGCTGAACTCTGCTTAGAATCTAAAGAACAAAGAGGACTTGAGTTGTGGTTTAAAATATGGTAGTGTTTAGACGGCCAAGAGGGCAGAGGTATCATGGGTAGATGGAATAGCAAGAACAAAGGTGCAGACGCAGGAATGTGTATACCTTGTTTACGAATAAAAATTTAGACCTCAGTAAAGCAGAAGGCTTGTCTTGGGCAAGAAATCTTCCTAGTCGACTGCCTTTGACTCCAGCACTGTCTTCTTCCAACATTAACTGACTGCCCTCCAAAGCTAGAAGACTTGAAAAGGTTGCCTTCAGTCAACAGAGAAACTCATGTATCAGGCTAATAAACTCGTGACTTTTAATTTGCAGGCCAATGATTCTCAATTCTCTCCCTCTCCTTATTTGTCCCATTATTGATAATCTTTGTTGAGGTAAACTTACTGAGACATAGGTCTCATTCCTCAGGTGTGTCGCAACAGAAAAATAACTGAGTTCTTGTAATATGTATAATGGAGAGCCAATAAAGATTTAGGGAGGAAGGAAAACTATATACTAGGGCTGTTTCAGAAAGCTCTGGAAGTTGTTAGCTGAGTGGAGTAGACAACGTGGAGTACACCCTAGAATTGAGGGGTTACAGGTTAGGACTAGAATGGCAGCCACATTGGAAAGTAAAGGGAAAAACACACTTAAGGGCGAGGGAGTCAAAAACTGGGCAGGGTGGCACCTCAAACATGTGTCTCTCTCTTCAGTCAGGGATGTAGACCAACAGGCTAATCCTGGTACACATGCTGCCAAAGCAAGCAAACAGCACAGACAGCTGACATGCCAAGCTAGCCAGAGTTCAAACTTGCACCGATGGCCATCATTTCCTCCCAACTGATGCTTGTGAAAGACTGCCTGGGAACACATTAATCCCCTCAGCTCTAACCAGGTATTAAGTCATCGCACCAGAGAGTAGTCATTCAACTGCACATTAGCTTAGTGTCCATCCAATCAAGATGCTTTCACTAAGTTAGGGATTTACTACCATACCTTTGGCTTTTATCAAGGGTCATTAATAGGCATGACTAGATAAGTGAATGTTTCTACATCATCTAGTGAACCCATTACCTTATAATTTTATGTATAAGTGTACTTCTTCCTAGGACTTAATGCTGAATAAATTTTTCTCTCTTAAAGAATGTATATGCTTCTTTCTTACTGAAAAAAGAAATTCAGGGCTTGGCTGCCAGGAAGCTCACAGCTAAATTTATTATTTATTTATTTATTTATTTATTTATTTATTTATTAAAATATTTTATTTATTCATGAGAGAGAGAGAGAGAGAGAGAGAGAGGCAGAGACACAGGCAGAGGGAGAAACAGGCTCCATACAAGGATCCTGATGTGGGACTCGATCCCGGGACTTTGGGGTCACGCCCTGAGCCAAAGGCAGATGCTTAACCACTGAACCACCCAGGCGCCCCGCTAAATTTAATATAAATTGCTATTACTATTTTAGCAGAGGTTTCTGGTACAATTACTTCTGATCTGTCTCTATTTTTACAGTTCCTACTTTTTGTTTATATTGTAAGCCTCCTTTAATCCTTTTTGGAAGCATGAAGTGTACATATTAAATAACGACTCGTAAAATGACAGGAATAGGAAAATGGCCTTTGGGGGAGGGATGAGAACATTCTATTTTAAACTACAGTTGGTCAACTGTGTAAGTAATGACTCCCAATCAAGTCCTGTGGATTCAAGTCCTATGGATTCAGTGTCCTTAATTTGTCTTGAAACTATTGCCCATGTTTCTCTACTCCGACTGCCTCCTTCAAACCATTCTCCTCATTACAGAGTGAGCTTTCTAAAATATAAATCTGATCATGGTACTTTGATGAATCTTCTCAGTCGTCTAGATAAAGAGCAAAACCCCTCAACATGGTTCATAAGGCCCAACATGATTTGGCCTATGTCCACTCCCTCCAGCCTTATCAATTTTATTCTCCTTCAAGGTTTGGAGAAAGGAGAGTAGGCATGCATGTACCACACAGACTCAGTAACTTTACATATTCTGCATCCACCCCCCCCCACACACACACACCATTTCTCCTTATCCTGCTCCCAGCCCTGCTGCTGTTCACTGAGTCAAGGCCTACTTTTCATACTGTAGTAAGCTTAAACATCATGTCCTCCAGGGAGGCCAATCCTAACCAGTAACTCTGGCTCCCACATATTACCACAGCACCCTAGCTTACCATTTTTTTTTTCCTCCTTATCACACAGTATTTCAGCTGTTAATCCAGCTGGTTCCCCCCGCTGGGGTCTGGAATACGAGTAACAAAGTGGTGTTTTCAATACTTTATGCTTCCCTAGAACTTACCACAGTGGTTGGCTTGCCCTAGCTCTTCAACAGATATTTTAAGAATGGACAGATTCTTTTTTTTTTTTTTTAAGAATGGACAGATTCAATCAGCACCAGTGCCCGTCCAATCCAGAGAATGGACCAGGCACTGGACGTATACTGTTGGACAAAACAGACCATCTCTAACCTGACAGAGCTTACAATCTAATAGAAAAGTATAAACAAGTAGGCAAACCAAATCTAATTACAATTCGAAATATATTATATGAAGGAAATAAATGGACCACTTCTTAGAGCAGTTAAGGAAGGATTAACTAAGGAGACATTTACGTTGAGATTTGAAAGGTGAAAAAAGTAGGCTGAGCTCCTCTATTTTGTGAAGAGATCCTTTTTTACCTTCAGGTGGATAACCGAGCAGTAGGCCAGAGTCCATACTGCGTGACTACGAGGAGCTCGAGTACGTTAGACGTCAGAAGTGAAACATGCAACCAGAGAAGTATACGGTTGGTTTCTTCCATGGTTTGGGGCGTCTCGGAGAGCCCCTCATCCCTGAGCCCTCCAACCCCATCCAGGACTCTCCCACCCGCTCTCGAATATCACTCCCAGGGCTGATTCTATCCATTCCCCGCCCCCTTCTTTGTCCGACGTTTCTCCGTTCAGGACTCCTAGTAGCTTCCTCCCCTCCCTCTTCCTGGGCCCGACTCTTGCCTCTGTGAAACCCCCGTAAGTCGTCTGGTAGAACTCATCTTCCTCCTCGGCTTCCAGGAGCCCAGAAAGCCGGTTCCCCGCGGTCTTCCGGGGGGCCCGGCCACCGGCCAAACTCATACTGCCTACCGAGACTGCGCCGCTACCAGCGGCCCCTCACCCAGCGCGGTATCGGCGCTCGACACAACTACCTGCGGCGGCGGGCGGCGGCGGAAGCCCTTCGTCCACAGGCAGAAGTAGGAGAGCGTCGAGACGCTTCTAGGCCCGTCTGTCAAGCCTTCTTTTTTTTTTTTTTTTTTTTTAAGATTTTATTTATTTATTCATAGAGACAGAGAGAGAGAGAGGCAGAGACACAGGCAGAGGAGAAGCAGGCATCACACAGAGAGAGCCCGATGTGGGACTCGATTCAGGGTCTCCAGGATCACGCCTTGGGCTGCAGGCGGCGCTAAACCGCTTCTTTACCCTGCAGCCCGCCCACGGGGGGGGAGCGGCGTGGAGACCACCCCGAAGCTCCCTCCCCTAGCTCGCGCGGATCTGGACTGCAGAATGATTCGACCGGGTGACGCCAGAAGCCCCACTACCCTAAGTCCAGAGTTTGAGAGTCAGCAAATGTTCACTTAGAAGAGGTCAGTCTCCCTCTGCTCCAGTCCGTTTTCCACTCTGCTTTTAGTAATGAACCTTCCTAAAAAACCAGACTTTGTCAGTCTTCTGCTCAAAGATCTTTAATGGCTCCCTGGCATCTACAGGTTAAAGTCCAGAATTCTTGGGGGCAGAATAGTAGTGTGGTTAATATTAAGAGCATAGATTTATAACCAACCAGACCTGAGTTTTGAGTTTAAGGTCTTCTAGCTGTGTGACTTTGGACAGTTGGTGGAATCTCAGTTTTCTCACCTGTAGAGTGGGACGAGGGGCGCCCGGCTGCTCAGTGGGTATAGTGTGCGACTCTTGATACCAGGGTCGTGAGTTCCAGCCCCACCTTGGACATGGAGTCTACTTAAAAAAAAAAAAAGAAAAAAAGAAAAGAAAAGAAAAACAAAAGAGGTGGGACTAATAACATCTACCTTTTACAGTTATTGAAAAGATTAAAAGATTAAGAGATCTAATCCTTTTAAACTGCTTCAGCAGGATTTAGTAAGCACATAGATGGTTAGTAGGTGGTAACTACTATTAACATTGACATTAAAGATCCTGCATAATTTGGCCTCTCCCTGCCTTTCTAGTTTCACCTCTTGAAACTCATCATCCCATTCTAGCATCACTTCCCAATCCTCTGTCGTGCCTGTGTGCTTTTCCTTCTCCTTAGGATTCTTCTCCTATCTTATATACCTGACAGAATCCTGGTTATATTGGACAGTGATGTCTTCTCACTCGCCCACCTCGCTTCCTAGCAGTTTCCATAATCTTGGAGATCATGCCTCCTCAATTCTCCAGAATAGTTCCAATCTCAAATAGTCTGTGGAATTGTTAAGACCCTGTGTCAACTTCTTTTCCATCTTTTATCCTGAAAATATGGTTGTCAAACCATAGCACTCGTACCTATGCTATGGTGGCAGCTATTACATTTTATTCTAATGATTTATGTATCTACCTCATTAACCTGAGATCTTTTTGAGGGCAGGGACTTCATCTTCATCTTTATCTTCATCACCAGGAACTCTCATAGCCTAGCACATACTTGGGGCTAAATAATGCCAGTTGAATGAATGAATGAATGAATGAATGAATACTAGAATGAGTAAAGTACTCATCCCCTTATTTTGTGTTTAGGTTGATCTTTCCTGCCCCTAACCCCTCCATTCTGACCTTAGGAACTGTACTAAGACCTGAAGGTTGCTTTAATAAAACTGTGTGTGTGTGTGTGTGTGTGTGTGTGTGTGTGTGTGTGTATGCACACATAATTTCTGCTAAGCCTGTATATGTGGCCCTATTTTGAGATCACTGGACTGCTCCACTTTTCCAAAATATATATTGGTGAACTCCCTTTTCAACTTCCTTGGAGGCACCAAGCCAACATGTCTTGCTTTGCTTCTGCTTCCACACCCTGCCATGTCTGCCATAGTTCTGCTATGCCAGGAATGTTACTGGGGAAGAGTAGTTCCATGACTCAGAGAACACCCCAGGGATTGAGTGGGAGTGGAGGCAGAGACAAGATATGGGAGAAAAGATAGGAGACACCCCTAGCCCCTTTTTGAATTTTGCCTTCATCCATTCAGGAGACATATACTATGAATCTACTTTGTGCCAGGCACTATTCTAAATGCTTAAGATATAAAAATGGAGGGATGCCTGGGTGGCTCAGCGGTTGAGTGTCTGCCTTTGGCTCAGGGTGTGATCCCAGAGTTCCAGGATTGGGTCCCACATCGGGCTTTCTGCATGGAGCCTGCTTCTCCCTCTGCCTCTGCCTTCTCTCTGTGTCTCTCATGAATAAGTAAATAAAATCTTTTTAAAAATATATAAAAATGGATAAAATGTAATCTTTGCCCTGAAATGTTCAGTCTTATGAGGGAGACAAGCAAGTAAACAGACTTAATACAAAGTAGTAGGAGTAATAAGTAGCCATTTTCTGGTACCTAAGGAGGAACAAAGATCCTTAAAAAGCTACAAAACGGAGATCTCTTCTTTTCAGGAGGGCTGAAATAAAATTCACTAATCAAATCCCAGGGAGAAGACCTGTTTAACCTATTGCCTTGATGAGTCAGGGCTTTATTGGTCTATTTCCGGTATTTATTTATTTATTTATTTATTTATTTATTTATTTATTTTTATTTCCTTTTTTTTTTTTAAGATTTCATTTATTTATTCATGATAGTCACACAGAGAGAGACAGAGAGGCAGAGACACAGGCAGAGGGAGGAGGGAGAAGCAAGCTCCACGCAGGGAGCCCGACGTGGGACTCCATCCCGGGTCTCCAGGATCGCGCCCCTGGCCAAAGGCAGGTGCCAAACCGCTGCGCCACCCAGGGATCCCTCATTCTTATTTCCGATTTTTAAATCAGAAACAGCTTTATATCTTTCTAAAATAACTCAGGAAATGGTAGCCGCTGCATGCTTTTTATAAAAACAACGATAACTTATTCAACAAATATTTATTGAAGACCTATGAGCGAAATCCTGTGCTAGACAGATTGCCACTTTTTTTTTATTTAAGATTTTATTTATTTATTCATGAGAGATACAGAGAGAGAGAGAGAGAGAGGCAGAGACACATGCAGAGGGAGAAGCAGGCTCCATGCAGGGAGCCTGATGTGGGACTCGATCCTGGGTCTCCAGGATCATGCCCTGCGCCAAAGGCAGGCACCACTTCTTTAGTACCTGTATTGTTTAGTCGGGTGGAAGGGTGTGTGTGTGTGTATATATATATATATATATATATATATGCAATTATAAAATATTTCAGTGTCACACAATCCCATTGCTATGTAATGAAACGGCAACCCAATCATGTGAAGTTTGTCTACCTTCATCACTCAAAGGAATATGAATAATCCAGCAGGTGGCAGCAAGGAAACAATTATTTTTATCTTGATGAGAGGGGTAGAAGGCAGAGGTAAATACGCAGGGATAGTCTGGACTTTGGGTCCTAGATTCTCTTTCTAGGACCTGGAAGACACCAGGGTAGAGAGAATAACCAGGCCATCTTAGGGGCTACAAGAGCAAGACACCTCCCTCCCCCGCCATTTCTCTTAATTTATTAATTGCACAAATAATTATTGAGTCTCTACCGTGTGCAGAGTCACAGATGGGAGGAGCTGGAGATACAAGAATGAAACAGTCTTTGCTTACAGTCCGATCAGGGCGAGACAGGTCTTCAGATCCCCACCTGGGTTCACAATCTCCAGGGTACTTTGTTGTTGTTGTTGTTTTTAAATTTTTTATTTATTTATTCATGAGAGACACACACACAGAGGCAGAGACACAGGCAGAGGGAGAAGCAGGCTCCATGCAGGGAGCCCGACGCGGGACTCGACCCCGGGTCTCCAGGATCAGGCCCTGGGCCGAAGGCGGCCCTAAACCGCTGAGCCACCGGGGCTGCCCTCCAGGGTACTTTGTTAAAACTGAGCAGTGTCAGTCCGCACACTAGACTAGAATGAAGGACTTATAGTGTCTCCATGCCCTTTGGGGCACAGATGTACAGAAGTAGGGGGCTAATAGCTTGCTTGGATAGCGGGAAGACTGATGTAGTCTGATTGCTTTCCGTGGCTTTTTCTGACAGGTCTTCATTCATTCATTTATCAGATATTTATTGCATTCCATAACTGTGCCCATCATTGCACTTGAGGCAAAGTGTAGATCTGTTTTGAACGCCGTTCATTGGAAGGCAAGACGGCCGCGCACATTAAGCTAAGCAGTAAACAAAACAGTAAAGCCGGAAAAACAGTCGCATGTGATGTTTTGTGATATTCGAGTGCTTAACGTCTCTGGCTTGACAACAGCGCTTCTGTCGGGAGTTCTTACCTGAGCTCTAAAATTGAGACCGGTTGGGCTGACTTATTTACCCCGAACCCCAGCAACTCAACCGGCCCTTTCCCGGAGCCGAATATAAATGGACCCATCGAGCCACCGTAGGGATGGTCTACAGTCCGGAAGGGCCCGTCTTCGACCCGCGGATTCGTTAAGGGCGTGGGGAGCCCTTGTCATGTGATCAATTATAGCCCTCCGATTGGCTGCCAGGGCCTCTCTTCCGGTTGAGTAGGCTAAAACGCCGGAAAGGCTACGCGCATACTCAGTTCTCGGATTTTCCTGGCCACCCGGAGTGGAGCGGTGGGATTGGGCGATGAACAGGCTCTGGCTAGGGAGGAGGGGTGCGGGTGTGCGTTCCGCTGGGACTTTTCACGCCCCCTTATTCTTTTAGGTGTGGCTAGGTTCAGACGCGGGGTCTTGGCAGCTGCTTGAGCCTACTCCCAAGTAAAGGGAAAGCAGCTCGCACGGAGAGTGGTCGAAGTTACGGAGAGGGTGCGAGACGGGAGTTCTCCCCTATACCAGCCAAATGGTGCGGCCCTGAGCTGTTTCACTGTCCCGACCGACGTGTCTGAGAGAGGCCCCGGAGGGGGCAGGGAGGCGGCCCGCAGACCGCGGGGTTCTGTGAAGAGACGTAGAGAAAATTCGAATCAGAGAAGAGGAAGAGCCCTGTTGAGAGGGAAAGAGGCCGCTCAGGGGGAGGGGGCTGCCAAGATGGCGTCGGCCTCCTCTGGGCCGTCGGCGGCCGGGGTTTCATCCTTTGATCCCGGGGTCCCTTCCTGCGCCTCGGCTTCAGGTAATCAGGGCGAGGCGTGGGCAGGGGTCTGGTGACGGCTGTGCGATGGGAACGAGAGCGAGACTTGGGAGGGCACCTGTAACTAGGGATGTCCGAGAAGTTGCCGGTAAGGACGACAGATAGCAGGGCTGTCTGAGCGGGCAAGGAGAGTCTGAGGAAACGAAAGGGAGGCTGTCAAAAATAGGAGTTGTCTTTGAGGAGACCGAATTAAGGACTTGAAGAACTAGGGTTAGGAAGGGATGGAGACTGAAGGTGGGAGTAGGGGGGAAACAGAAAGGAAACCGAAAGGTGTAGAGAAAACTAAAGTAAATGGACGCTTCATTCAGTAGAGGAATTAGTGTGATAGGCGGGTGGAATCCAAGTTGATTATGGGGTTAGTTAGATAAACATGTGGAAGAGAAGCCATGGGGTTAGAACATGTTTAAGATTTATATGACGCTTTCTTTCGATTGCTGTGGAGTTGGGAATTGTGGATTTTATTGGGGGTGGGAGTTATTCGGGACCTCTTTTTCTTTAGAGACTCCCCGTCATGCTTCATATCTTCTCACTTAGTGCCCCACGCGCTTGGACATACATACATATTCTATCACACACCCTACTTCGATCATTCCCATTTCTAGACTCCCCAACTTTGGGAAAGAATGGGGTATTTTGAAGGAAGGTGGAAAATTAGAGTTCAAGGATCCTAAAACAGGTGGAAGAAGGCAGAACGATGCAGTAGAGGTTGAGAGAGGTTATGCGGGAAAGATGGAGTGGTTGGGGGAGGTGGTTCTACGTGCTGTGGGGGAATATTGCGTAATAGGAAATGGACTGGAAGAATGCTTAGACTGTATCAGGAAATTGGCACTTGGAGCCAGGGAACATAGCTCAAAGTAGTTAAAAACTATTGGAGTTTGAGGGAGGGCTGAGGAGCCCACAAGAAAAGCAACAGATTGTGTGTAGGAGGGCAAATGTGTCTAAGTGTGGGGAAGGGGGTGGAGATTGAGTCAGAAACTGTTCTAGAGCTTCCATCAGAAATGTCTGGTGTTCATGGTGGCTGTTGCCTCTAAACTGTCAACAAGAGAGGCTGCCAGATGTTGGATCCTGTACTTGAGATGTTGACATTTCCTTAGGCCTGGGATTTCATCCTTGCCTTTTGAATTGGCTAAATAGAAGGTTCTATCTTTTGTATTCTAGCTGGCATGAGTGCGACTACATGGTGGCAAATACCTTCTTCATAAGGTGCAGTTTTATTTATGTGCATCTATTTTTAGTTTCTTGAGAGGTAATTTTTGTCTTTCCTGTAAAAGCATTAGAGGACCAGAGTAACCTTATGTTGCATTCTAGGTGTGCTGGATGAAGTAAAATGACAAGCTTTTAATAGAGTAGTTCCTTAATTTAAAATCTTTTCTTCCTTCCCCCAATGCAGAGAGAACAATGTTTGTGTGTAGTCCTTAAACGTAACTATTAAATTATGTGTTCTTTCTATTAGAAACCAGGTTAACCTTAAAAGCCATGTGTTTATATCTCAAAATTTGATTCAGCCTCTTTCTCATGGAAGTACTGGTCATGTGGACAGATTTCGGAGTAAAGGAACTATTTCTTTGTCACTTATTGATACATCTTCATTTTCCATCTCAACCCCTGCTTCAGATAGTCCTCTATCTTTTTCAGATGTCACTGTGTGATATTTTTATGTTTTTAAATTTACTGCCAGATCTGAGGGCTAGCAATTAGTAATTCAGATCATATAAATGTTTTTTTCTTGTTGTGTTTTCACCAGAAAATAAAGTTAGGTTTCAGTGAGCTTTACAGCTCCTTGACTCTACTATGTTCATATGAGAAGTGAAGGTATAAAAATGTCTAAAAATAGTTTTAGATTCCTATTTTTTACTTTTCTTACACCTCCCCTCTTTGCTTCCTTGACAAATATTGAAGCAATTGGATTAAATACTCCCCAAAAACTGACAGGATTTTTTTGTGTCCACATACACAGTATTGACTTTTATTGTGTATCTGCACTTTCACCTAGATTTGGGCTTAGTAAATTTGAGTAAAATATTTCATTTTAATGATATAATTGAAAAGGATATAATATTTGATTCTGATGGGAAGAAGAGGGCTATTAAAAATGGTTTATTTTTATTTAATGGGTTTTATTTGTGATTGGAGGTGAGTTTTGCTGTATCTGGATGGTACCAAGTGAATTAGGACATTGACAGGAATGAGTGATAGTTTATGCTTTCCTAAATTGTTAAAGGGAAGAAGGCTGGCCTTGTAGAAATTTAAGGTAAGGAATTGTGTGTGTGTTTGTAACCATTATAAAACCAGTTTATTGTTCTTATATGTTTAGCTGAACTCACTTAAATTTTGGTGAAACTTTGAAATCTTAAAAGCAAGATTCTTTGGCAATGTTGAAAATAGATTGAAAATAAGAATGTCAGGATTCAGGGACAGATTGATGTTTTAGATAAGCTACTCATAATCTTTGGTGGCTCAAAATCTTTTGACATTCAAATTAGGAAGGACAGATTATTATTATTATTTCTTAAGATTTTATTTATTTATTCAGGAGAGACGTGGGCGGGGGGGGGGGGGGGGGGCGGGGACACAGGCAGAGGGAGAAGTAGGCTCCATGCAGGGAGCCGGACAGGGGACTCGATCCCAGGTCTCCAGGATCATTCCCTGCGCTGAAGGCGGCGCCAAACCGCTGAGCTACCCGGGCTGCCCAGGAAGAACAGATTATTTAGGACAGTTGTTTCTGTCTAGATCATTTTACCATTAAGGCAGAGCTGGTCTTTTATGCTGCTGACAAGTGAAATACAGAGGGTAGATCAAACCATACACTCTGAGAGATGTTTGACATCTTTTCCCATTGGAGTAATTACCATGTTTGGATTTGGGGGAGGCAGTTATAAATGAATATCAGCTTGCAGACACCATCATCATGTGTTTGTGCTTATACTTTGTTAATAAAAGATGATGCTGTTTGCCATCTAGTCTCAGCTGTTTGGTGTGTAAAGGAAATTTATTCCTTTTTTTGCTTTCTCCCTCATCCTCATTATTTGTACAGTGGCACCACTTAAAAAATAAAATTAGCCCTGAAGAAGTGCTGTTCACAGTATGATGATATGTCACAGAGAGTCTATTTCGCTATTTGTAATTCGACTAGTTCATCAAGAGCTTGAAATTCAGGGACACCTGGCTGGCTCAGTTGGTAGAGTATGCAGCTCTTGATCCTTGGGGTTGTAAGTTTGAGCCCCACATTGCTGTGCAGAGATTATTTAAAAATAAAATCTTAGGAAAAAAAAGCTTGAAATAAGCTACTAAGTGTCCCCCCCCCCCCTTTTTTTTTTTTTACTACTGTGAAGGGAATAAAGAGTTTCTGTTTTGGAGCCTTGATTTGAAGTTTGAAGGAGTTAGAATGCTGAAGTGTATACTCCTCTGAAATAAGAGCTGGTGTGATAAAATCATGTGTGACTCCCCCAAGGAAAAAGCACTTGAAACATTAGAAGATCATGAACTTGTAGTTCCTTTTTCCTTCAAACCAGAACATTTTTGAAATTGTCACCCTTCACTGTATCATTGTATCATAAGCACAAATGACTTGGAAAAAACTTCACAGCTCTTTTTCCAACTTTATTTTACTTAACTATTGAGGGAAACCTCAGAGGTTACAGGGCTGAAGCATTTTTTTTCCTTGGGAACTTTATTGTAGGGCCAGCCTCATCAGTCCCTGATTCTGGTGGCTTTGTTCTTTCTGGAATAGCTTCACCAGTAAATTATGCTCCAATCTGATAACTCCAAATCGTAGGGATTTTTTTTTTAAGATTTTATTTATTTATTCATGAGAGACACAGAGAAGCAGAGACATAGGCAGGCTCCAAGCAGGGAGCCTGATGCAGGGCTTGACCCTGGATCTCCAGGATCACGCCTGAGTGGAAGGCAGACGCTCAACCGCTGAGCCACCCGGGCATCCCCAAATGGTAGGGATTTTGTTGAGGTTTTTCTGTCTGTGTACTTTATATCCAGTGTACAACATTGGTAGGTCAATCCTTTTCCCTTCAATTCTTTCATACTAGTGAAAAGTAATATAATTTGAGGCACTTTAAATGGAGTGAGGAACTGAAATTTGGAAATGTAAAGATAAGACAGAACATCATGTAGTCAGAATATCACCAGTACCATTTTGGTTGACATTTTATATGCTAGGGATAGATGTTTCTGTTTTCTACATGGAGGTTTTGACACTTCTTTTTTTCTGTTGTTCCCTTGGTAGATTCTACCAAAAAACTGACATCAAAATGTCATTGTTTTTGGTTAACCTTTTTTTTTTTTTTTAATTTTTGAAAAAGATTTTATTTATTTGAGAGAGTGTGTGAGAGAGTGTGGTGTGTACACAACAAGCATGGGGAGGGCCAGAGGGAGAAGAAAAGAATCTCTAGTGGACTCTGTGCTGATTATGGAGCCAACAATTCAGGACCCAAGACCATGACCTGAGCCTAAACCAAGAACTGGACGCTCAACTGACTGAGCCACCCAGGCACCCCTAATTAACTATTTATTTCTGTCATGGCTGCCCAAGCCCGGTCAAGTATGATTGTATAGACTTATTAGGTATTCAGTATCTGATAGTTATTGGTAATGTACTGATAAGTTAGCTTTGGGTATCAAAATAGTATATTTTGCTTGCTAGTTTCTGAGTGCTGTTCTGGATTGATATAAAAGTCTTCTGATTCAGGAGCACGTGGGTGGCTCAGGGGTGAGTATCTTGCCTTTGGCTCAGATTGTGATCCCTGGATCTAGTCCTGCATTGGGCTCCCCGGAGGAAGTCTGCTTCTCCCTATCCCTGTGTCTCTGCCTCTGTCTCTCTCATGAATGAATAGATAAAATCTTAAAAAAAAAAAAAAAGTCTTCTGATTCATAACTGCTCAAATAGGTGCCAGCTAGCAGTTACTCCATATTTTAAGATTTTATTTATTTATTTGACAGCGAGCACAAGCAAGGGAAGCGGCAAAGAGAGAGGGAGAAGCAGGCTCCCGCTGAGCAAGGAGCCTAATGTGAGGCTCTGCATCGTGACCTGAGCTGAAGACAAACACTTAACTGACTGAGCCAACCAGTTATTACATATTTTATTGGCCTGTTTTTCTTCAGTAATACAGTGGAAAGATAGCCTGTGAAGTGAACAAAAGAGAGAACACCAGGCCAAAGAACTGGAGATAAGGAAGGTGGTTATTTTATCCTTTAAGCTGGATATTTTCTTTCCTAGAATTTTGGGTTGTTCTGACTTGACATAAAGCAAGAGCATTGTTAGTTCTATTTCTGGATGTATTACTCTATCGTGAATTAAAGTATATTTCAGGGGGATCCCTGGGTGGCTCAGCAGTTTAGCACCTGCCTTTGGCCCAGGGTGCAATCCTGGAGTCCCAGCATGGAGCCTGCTTCTCCCTCTGCCTGTGTCTCTGCCTCTCTCTCTCTCTCTCTCTCTGTGTGTGTCTATCATGAATAAATAAATAAAATCTTAAAAAAAAAAAGTATATTTCAGGAAGTATGCAACTTTCTGATAGCCTGGTAGAGGGAATCTGTGTTCCAAACCCCAGCCCACCACCATTTGGTCTCAAAAAGAGAGTGTTTGGGTTGATGGTATTTCCTGGAGGAAACCCCCTTCCTAGCCCATTTCCCCTATTGCACTTCACTCCTCCACCCTTTCCTATTAAAAGAGAGCATTGTTTAGTTTCTAAATATGTGTTGATTGGTTTTGTTCGTATCTCCTATAAGCTTCCATCCTTTCTACTGTTTACTATTTGAAGTGAACTTATTTTCTCAATTCCTCCATTTTTTTTAGACTTTGTCTCCCAGTAATTTTTCTTCCTTCTCCGGTGAAATTCCAGTCTGTTTGTAATGCCTGTAGACAATATGTATTTTTTTAAAGCTTTTATTTTTTTATTTATTTTTATTTATTTTTAATTTTTATTTATTTATGATAGTCACACACACACACAGAGAGAGAGAGAGAGAGAGGCAGAGACACACACAGGCAGAGGGAGAAGCAGGCTCCATGCACTTGGAGCCCGACATGGGATTTGATCCCGGGTCTCCAAGACCGCGCCCTGGGCCAAAGGCAGGCACCAAACCACTGCGCCACCCAGGGATCCCTAAAGCTTTTATTTATAAGTACTCTGTACCCAACATGGGGCATGAACTTAGAACCCTAAGATCAAGAGTCACATGCTCTACGGACTGAGCCAGCCAGGCCCCCCTGTAGACAGTATGTATTAATTGGTAAATATCTGATTCCAGAAAAGGTTCCTTTCTGTTGAGTCAGAGGAAGACTTTGGCAAAAAGAGTAAGGTTCCTTGCAGGGACTTCAGTATATCTTATTTGCCTTGTATATTTAACTGAGCAATATGGAAGTAACCCAGAATAAGCACTATATCAAAGGATCAGTAATGTTAATGGGGAGTGGGGTAGGGATGGTAAGCAAGGAAGTTGTAGGAAGAGAATGGGAAGAGGTTTTTTTTTATTTTTTTATTTTTTTTTTTTTGGGGGGGGGATACATAATTAGCTTGAGCAGAGTAGCTTTAGTTTGGGCAGTGTAGTTAAGTTAAATTTGATAAACTTCAAATTTTCATTGACAAGAACCTGTGTAAAAGGGATGACAAAAAATTAACATCTCTGATTTTCCTTATAATTGCCTTGAAGTGCATTGTTGGAACAATTAATGTTCATTATGATATCATTAAAGTTAGACTTTCTCTGCTGAAACATGCACATTCCAATCCAGCAATAGTCATTGCTTTTTCAGGCTAGAAGAGCCAGGTTTGGAAATAAGAGGTGGCAATCTGCCAAGAAATCTCAAATACTTCTTGGCCATGGGTGGCTTATCCAGAGGACTCAGGTCTTTTAAAGACACCCCGCCCTATATTTTCAACCAAAATTTTAGTGTCAAGAGATACATATTTGAGGCCTGAAAACCATGAAATTTGCTTTGTAGAAGCAGAAGCAAAAGTTTATCAGTAGGGGGAAATGTAGAGATATTTTAATTAATTTCATTTTCCAAATTTGGTTACTGAAGTTGAGAGCTTGTTACTAATGGCAGAGGTGACGCATTGCAGCCATATGTTATCAAGATGAGTCTTAGTATTTAAAAAAAAAAATTAAAAAGTTGAGTCTTAGTAAACTTTTGGCTTATTCCTTGCTATTTAGTTGGCCTTTATCTGAGGTGGCCCCAGGACTGGTAGATGAAACTGCTTTGGAGCTTTTGTTTCTAGGAGCATTTTGGCCTTTCTTTTTTCCTAGGAGATCCTTAGGAAAACTTGACACTTGTTAGGAAACAAAATTTAGTTTTTCTCTGTGGCTTGGTTTTCTTAATTGGCTTGGTTTAGTCTTTATTGAGGGTTTAATAATGGTACTTTTTTGTTTGTTTCTAAACAGTTTTTGAGTACTCAGCAGTACTTCTCAGGAGGTGGGCTGATATTTTCAGACAGTTCTGAGTATTTTTGTTTGAAGATCATATGCAGGGATATAGTTAAAATGGCTTTCAGTATTTCAGGGTGACAAGGGCCAGAGAGATTGCAGTAGATAACTGGGCTGACTGTGTTTGTGTTGTCCGAGTTTTTGTTTTTGATGTTTGTTTTTTTTTTTCCTTTTAAAACTCCTGGCTCTCAGTCTGATCAACCAAGATAACCCCTAAGAGTTAGCATTTTGCTTCTCAAAAGTCTGCTTATATCACTTTGTGCTATGTGTAGGTATTATTGATATGTTTATGTGGTAGGATTGAGCTGGGTTTCTGGAATTGCTTCTCAGTGACTTGCCCAGGCAGAACTCCAGTTGTCTTTGGAATGCACATCCGGCCAGCCTCTAGCATCCCCAAATTATATGTGTACTTCAAACATTGAAGTCAGTCACACACTGCCTCTTAGTTTCTCATCTGGTGGATGATGTCATTTCAACTCCGACGGAAATACTTCTGCTCTGAAAGTGCAGGGAGAGACTCTGGTATTGCCATCTATTTTTTTAAAAAGATTTTATTTATTCATGAGAGACAGAGAGTGGCAGAGACATAGGCAGAGGGAGAAGCAGGCTCCATGCAGGGAGCTGGATGTGGGACTCAATACCTGAGCCAAAGGCAGATGCTCAACCACTGAGCCACCCAGGCGTCCCATATTGCCATCTCTGTTTTGTTCCACACTCTGGGGGGGTGGGGGGGGGTGGGAAACAACTCCTATTTCAGAGGTTTTTACAGTTTGGAAATCTCTTTATTTCAGTTATCTGCTCTTTTAAAGCCAACTCATTTCCTCCTCTGAAATTTGCCCTTTTTTACACGTTTCAGAATTATGTTGATGATTTTTCCCTTTCCCTTTATTTTCACCTTCCCCTCAATAGTGAATCTTAGCCTCCTGTAGTTCAATAGTAGTAAGCAAATGTATGGAGAGTCACTGTGGTATTTTGCCAACTGACTAGAAACTGACCTTTCCAGTACCTTTTTTTTTTTTTTTTTTCAGAAACACAATTTAGGGTGGGACCAAAGACCAAAATGGAGTTGACTTCCTTAAGACTAGTACAGAGTTACTCAGAAAAATACTCTGTGACATGGTGTGATGATTCATCATTGTGTTTTAGCAAAAATCAATTGGGTTGTTTCCATTTTGGCACTTGACTGGTCCAGCTGCTTTGAAATTATTTTAGTAACATTAAAGATTTCCCAACTTATTTTCATAATTTAGCAGATCTTTTATATTTTTCAGGGCTTGTTATCCAGGAGATATGCTGAAATTAGGTATCCCCATTTTATAGGAGAATATTGATATTCTGCAGGACATGAAAGATGAACCTCTTAGGGCAGCCCTGGTGGCGCAGCGGTTTAGCGCCGCCTGCAGCCCGGGGTGTGATCCTGGAGACCCGGGATCAAGTCCCGCGTTGCGCTTCCTGCGGGGAGCTTGCTTCTCCCTCTGCCTGTGTCTCTGCCTCTCTCCTCGCTCTCTCTGAATGAATAAATAAATAAATCTTAAAGAAAAACAAAAAACCACTCTTTAAAAAAAAAAAAAAGATGAACCTCTTATATGTGCTGATGAAGGTTTGTTTCAAGTTATATAAGCATCTCAAAGTAATATGTGATAAAGAGTGTAGAGGAGTCACGCTTATTTGTAGCTTGAGACTGTCAGCAGCATTCTGGACATTTTCTTTTTACATTTTTCTTCTAGTCTGTTTCTGCAACAGCGTAATATGATTGTAATGAGCTTGAGTTAATGGGTGGGAGTGATGTTGGTCTGTATATGTGGGGCTGTTGAGTAGTGGTTTACTGGAAAATGGGAGTATATAGCAAAGAGCACAAAAATAAAATCATCCCTGTATCTCTTTTCCTTAATTGTTAAATTATCAATGTAATTTTTTATATAAAATTTGCATAGATAAGGAAAAATAGATCTTTAAAGTTAAAATATCCACCTAATTCCACCATCCAAGGTAGTTATACCTAAACATTTTGATATATAATCTTTGGGATCTTTTCAAAGTGTATAACTAAGAATGAATTTTAGATGAGTATTTTATACAAATATTGTACTATGTATTTTTTTTTTACCTTTTTCCATATCCTATCCATAATGTGCATAAAAATAATGGTTTATGTATTCAATTTTATGGCTAGAATTTATGTCACCAATCTCCTTTTGTTCATTATATTTTTTCCAATTATAGTATCCCATAATAGTTTTTATATACAATGCTGCAATAAATATCTTTGTATATATAGCTTTGTCCACTTGATTATTTATTTAGAATAGATTCCCACTTCTGGGTCGAATTGTACATGTATATTTTTAACACTTTTTGCTAGATACTGACAAATTACCCTCCAAGAGTGGAAGATCCTCAGATAAGATGTATACCCATGATTTTTTGAAAGGGTAGATGCCTGTATGCAAAGGAGCTTTGTACCTGAAAATTTTTTGCCAATATGAAATCACTCCAGAGTGAGATGATTTGGGGTTACAAATTTTGTGACCACTCTTGGAATTTTTCTGCTAGAACTTCTCATTTTTTGGATGTTTACCTAGAACTGTAAAAAATCATCTTTTATTTCACAGTATGGTGCTGGGGATCAGGTTAGGTCCTGTTTATAATTTTAAATTTTAGAGTTTTTCTTTTTTAATATACTTATTCTGCTGTAAACAACTAGAACCCTAGAAGTAAGTGATAACTTTCTGTTTTTCCTCATTTAGGTTTCAACTTTCTGTGCTGTGGGGTCAACCGTAAGAGAGGTAGATCTGATGTGTATCTGTGCTGAAGAAGCATGAGCTCTTTGCAGTAACTAGCAGCCAACTCCTCTTCCCCATAACAATTGCAGACTTTTTGTAGTGGTAGTACATGGCCTTTTTCTGAAAAGGCTGTGGATATCTTGCAATTTGATGTTAGTTCCCATTTCTCTCTCCCCTCCCCCAAAAAGATGCTGTTGTAATACAGAAGTTTCTTTTCTCACAGTTCTACAGTGTAATATGAATCAATTAATTACCTTTTGTCTCCCTCAAATTCTTCCTCTAACTTTATTTTCTTTTGTTTCAATGAGTCTCCTCTCTTCTTTTTCCTTTCTATTGCATATCTCATTTCCCCCTGACCTTTCTCATTCTATAGATAGGTTTCATAATTCACAATGATGATAATAATTGCTAGGATTTGTAGAGCATTTATTATATGTTAAGTGCTATACATGATCTATTTAATTCTCTTAACCCCATGAGGAACATTTTATTTCTCCCATTTTATAGATGGGGTAACCAAGGCCTAGAGAGTTTTAACTAACTTGTCCAGAGTTGCCTAGTTAGTAAGTGGTGTATGTAGTACTCAAACCTAGGTGTTCTAATTTTAGAATCCCCATATCTGCCTCCTATGCTATTATTGCTCCCCTGACTAATCTGATAGTCTGTGTGTGAACTAATTTGATTTTAAACCAGATTAACTAATTCTTAATGAATGGGCGCTGACTGAACCAGGACTCCTTGGTGAAGGAAAGAATAGTACAGAAGACAACTCTCCCTTCTGACTTTGGCTCTCTAATAAAACAAAATTCTGATCTCTTCTGTGCCTAATATGTTGAGTTAGTAATTTCTTTTATTTTTTTTTTTAAGATTTTATTTATTTATTCATGAAAGACACAGAGAGAGAGGCAGAGGGAGAAGCAGGTTCCGTGCAGGGAGCCCGATGTGGGACTCGATCCCGAGACTCCAGGATCACGCCCTGGTCCGAAGGCACTAAACTGCTGAGCCACCCAGGGATTCCCTGAGTTAGTAATTCTTTCATTCTTTCAGCAAGCATCTTAGAAATTAACATGCCAAGGATTGGCAACTGATTCTACAGTCAATTTCATGATCCCTAAAACAAACAAAAAGAGTTTGTCAGATGCTCACCTTTTGTCCATGCAAATTCAATAATCATAAAAGCCTTATGCTTTCAATCAGAGCCAGTTATGATTTCACACCAGAAACAAACAAACCTAATCTGATATGAATGGAGCTCTTTTTTTTTTCTGTTAAAGTTGATTTTTTATTACAAAGAAAAAGTACTTTCTACTACTAGTGAGGATCTTAACATCTGTAAAACTATGAAACTGTTCTTTCAAGAATCAGACTTGAAAGTAGTTTGCTGCTGCTCTAGAATGCAGGCATTATTTGGTTCAGAACAAGGATAACCTCACTAAAAGAAGTGAAAGGTGTTTTCCTACTATTTTTGCCAGTAACATTGATGACTATTGCCAGAGGAACAGAGTTGTCATAATTGTTAACACTGATGGGGGTGTGTGTGGGTGGTGCAGTTGGTTAAGCATTTGGCTCAGATCGTGATCTTAGGGTCATGAGATTGAGTCACATCGAGTGGTGTGTTGGTTTCCCTGCTCAGCTCGGAGTCTGCTTGAATTCTTTCCCTCTGGCCCCTTCCCCCCATGCTTGCTCATACTCTCTCTAAAATAAGTAAATAGGGGATCCCTGGGTGGCGCAGCGGTTTAGTGCCTGCCTTTGGCCCAGGGCGCGATCCTGGAGACCCGGGATCGAATTCCACAATGGGCTCCCGGTGCATGGAGCCTACTTCTCCCTCTGCCTGTGTCTCTGCCTCTCTCTCTCTCTCTCTATGTGTGACTATCATAAATTTAAAAAAAATTAAAATAAATGAAATAAAAAATAAAATAAGTAAATAAATCTTAAAAAAAAAAAAGATTGAGAGGAACTGAAAGAGAAGGGACTACTACTCTTAATCCTCTGTCAATGAAAATGAAAAATAGATTTCCTTGTCCCAAGGGAATGGGTTACCTCAGGGGAAGAAAATATACATTCATATTGTCTATTAGCAATTCTGAGATTTATTTAGTTTTTTAGAGCTTTCTAGTTACCCTGGTACTTTCTTTGTCAGTCAAGACTCCAGGTGGCCAGGGAATTGAAAAAGATGGTTTAGAAGAAAGAGTTGAATTGGGGATTAGGAATGTGAATTCCCATTCTGGCTCTGTCATCTTTGTGATTTTGAGTACATCCTTTATGTTTGTGTTTTTGCTTATCAAAAGAGGATTGCACTAAAAATCTCAAAGGCCCTTTTGGAATGACTTCATAACGTAAATGGTTACTGATTTGTTAGCTTGACAATGGGCAAGTAGCTTCATTTATAACTGAAGGAGCTGAGATGTTCAACTTTTGTTTAAAAATCAGCTTTCAGGGGATCCCTGGGTGGCTCAGCGGTTTGGCGCCTGCCTTCGGCCCAGGGCGTGATCCTGGAGACCCGGGATTGAGTCCCATGTTGGGCTCCCTACATGGAGCCTGCTTCTCCCTCTGCCTGTTTCTCTGTCTCTCTCTCTCAGTCTGTGTATCTCATGAATAAATAAATAAAATCTTTAAAAAATAAAATAAAAATTAGCTTTCATGGGTGGCTCAGTCCAGTGTCTGACTCTTGATTTTGGCTCAGGTCATGATCTCGGGGTCCTGGGATTGAGCCCCGCATTGGGCTTCCCACTTAGCAGAGTCTTCTTGTCCCTCTCTGCCCGTTCCCCTGCTCATGCACTCTCTTTTTCAAATAAATCTTTAAAGACAAATTACCACAGTGAGTATACCCTTGCTTCTCTAGGGTTTGGTTTGTTGCTGCTGCTGCTTCTCCCACTGCTGCAGCTGCTATTTTGCTTCTGTAGGTCTTTTACGTTTTCTTTCTGCGGAGGAACTAGGTTTCAAAATTGACATGGTTGGTTCTATCTCATCAGTTGACCCACTCAAAAATAAGTTACTTGAACCATTATTTTTTTCTGAAGCAGTCTGTCTGTAATGGTTTCATATTCTTGCTTTCAGTACTGCAGCATTAGCTAGTTGCTTTTTTTTTTTTAAGGAGTTTATTTATTCATGAGAGACACAGAGAGAGAGGCAGAGACACAGGCGGAGGGAGAAGAAGGCTCCATCCCGGGACTCCAGGATCACGACCGGAGCCAAAGGCGGCCCTCAACCGCTTAGCCACCCAGGCTGCCCTAGCTGGTTATTTAGAATGTTTCTTGGTCCAAGACCTGTTAGTGAGGAGTCTCAACTTCATGCAGTATAAACACAGTGTCACTGTTAGAACTTCATCTTGATGCTTTTACCAGAGAAAACCTCTCAGAAAGAAGCCCACTCAGATGAAGAAGCTTGATTATCAAGACATGTTTTCTTTTCTTTTGTGGTATTTTTTAACTAAGCCTTTAATTATAACAATTTTCAGACTTACACATAGTAGAAAGAACAGTTTAAAGAATCTCCATGTGCCTGTCATCTAGCTTCAGCAACATTTTGCCAAGCTTGTAACTGTTCATCTCCATTTCCCACTTCCACCCCCTGGAATATTTCAGAGCAAACCTAATCTTCATCTGATTTCAGCATAAATACTTCAGAGTGATACCTCTAGGGATGCCTGGGTGGCTCAGCAGTTAAGCATCTGTGTTCAGCTCAGGTGGTGATCCCGGAGTTCCGGGATTGAGTCCCACATCGGGCTCCCTTTGTGGAGCCTGCTTCTCCCTCCGCCTGTGTCTCTGCCTTTCTCTGTGTCTTTCATGAATAAATAAATAAACCCTTTTAAAAAGAATGATACTTCTACAATAAGGACTGTATGGGGGGGAGGGAGGGACTTGTGACATAATCACAGTAGTGTTGTCACATGTACAAAATTAATAGTGGTTATTTAATTTCTCCTCTTAAGGCTCCTGTCTCAGAAATCTTTTAAACTAGTTTACTATTTTTCTTTTAAAGTATCTTTTAAAAAATATTTTAATTGTATTTATTCATGAGAGACACACAGAGGCAGAGACACAGGCAGAGGGAGGAGCAGGCTCCCCACAGGAAACTGATGTGGGACTCAATCCCAGGACCCCGGGATCACCACCTGAGCCAAAGGCAGACACTCAACCACTGAGTCACCCAGGTGCCCCTAGTTTACAGTTTTTCTGATCAGTATCTAAACAAGTTTTATACATTCTGTTTGATGGATGTGTCTCTTAAGTACTTAATTTAAATGCTTCCCCATACCCTATAGTATCAAGAGTCAAATTAGCTACATTTCTAAGGTTTGAAAGTGCTCTACAAATAAAAATTTTGTCATGGAGAGAAAAACCCTTTTTAAAAAGGTATCCGTTCAGTTTAGTCTTGTAGCCAGTATTAAGGAGAGGTAGGAGAATGTGGAGATGCCCAAGTGATGTTGAAAACAAAAATTTGTGAGCTCCTCCAAGTCAGGAACATAAAACTCTGTCCATAGTGCCTATGCTTGGTTTCTGACATGTAACAGATGATCAATAAATAGTTGAGAGGTGTTAAAATTGAGCCATTAATGAGAAGCCAAACTGTCAGCCTCCACACCCACTTTTTTTTTTTTTTCCTTCCATTTATTCATGAGAGACAGAGAGAGGCAGAGACACAGAGGGAGAAGCAGGCTCCATGCAGGGAGCCTGACATGGGACTCGATCCCGGGACTCCAGGATTATGCCCTGCGCTGAAGGCAGACGCTAAACCGCAGAGTCACCCAGGGATCCCCCTCCACACCCACTTCTGCCTTGGGTAATATGCTCTCCTCTTTTGTAGCACATGCTACATTTCATGGTGTGGACTGATCATGTAGACATTTTAATATAATCTTCGGAGTTTTGGCTTAAATGGGAGAGGCAGGTTCCCGATACCTTAGGAGAAGTTTTTCCCTTAGTAAGTTGTAACATTAGAACTCTGCCCTATATTCCAGTTCCCCACCCAGAAAGAGAATGATATATATGGATCATGGATATGGATTATAAGATAATCTATCCTTATCAGACAATATTTTTCACAAAGATGCTAGAAAATAAACTTTCTGGTAAACGATATTCTGGTCTTTTTTTTTTTTTATGATTATTTGAGGCACAGGGAAGGAGCTGGGTCGGGGAGGGACAGACGGAGTAGAAACCTCCCCACTGAGCAGAGAGCTGGGGATCATGACCTGAGCCCAAGGCACCAAGCCACCCAGGTGCCCCCACAGTATTCTGATCTTATTCAATAGCGATGAATCTCATTTCCCTTAAACATTGGCTGGCTGGTATTACCACGCACAGTGTTGCCATGTTGAGTTGTCCACTTTTCTCTCTTTTTTTCTCCCCACTTCTTTTCTGCCCTCTGCTCCTCCTTCTACTCCTTCTGTACTTATACAAGGAGAAATCTTGATAATAAGGTGAACAGGTACAATGCTGTTGACTCTGCAGTCTCTGGGATTCCTCCAGTAACAGTTTCTCATTGGCAGGGTTGGACCAAGTGGTCAAACCTTAGTGGATAGTATCTGGTTCCTTAAAATGTCACTCTTTTCTTCATTGGGTTTCTGGACCAACCTGAGTGTTACAGCAACATTGGTAAACTCTAGGTATTTTTCTCTTCCCTTCCCTTCTTCTTTGGTAGGTTAGAGGTCTGATTTGTGCCCCAGGGGCAACACTTCAGGCAAGGAAGAGAGGAATGAGACAGGTCTTTGTTTTCCTCCTGTGTTGCTTGGTCTGATTATCATTGTCATTATGTATTTTTAAAGATTCTATTTATTTAGAGATGGAGCATTAGTCCACATGAGCAGAGGTGGGGAGAGGGAGGGAGAATCCCAGACAGACTCTAGAATGCTTAGCGGGGAGCCCCATGCAGGGCTTGAGATCATGATCAGAGCTGACCTCTAGAGTCTGAGGCTTAACAGACTGAGCCACCCAAGTGCCCCTTATTATTATTTAAATCCCATTATCATTTTAACTGCTTCAGCCATAGTGTCCTTGGGATTAAGCCCAGTTTTGCATTTCCTGATAGCTAAGCAGTTGGCACCAAAATTCCACCAAGTGAAGTCCTCCTACCCTAGTTCTGGGTACATTGTAAGAGTGTAGCAGCACTAGAGCTACATGTTTGTTGGATAAAACTAGGAAAGGTTAGTAAAGTAGAACTTTTCATAGAGTAAGAAAGCTCTGTGCTTTACTTTATGCCTTGAAATCATTACCTTTTTCCCCACCATTGTTTAACTTTGTCTAGTGACTACTTACATACAGAGGAGGTTATTTTCTAGGTAACACTGTTGTTAGACTAGGACTGGATGTTGGCTTTTCTTGGTTCTGCCAGATCCCTTCCAAACCTTTTCCTCTGGGGTAAAAAAGGAAGGGATAGGCCAGACACTGACCAAAGAGTCCAGAATCAGTATTTGTCTATTCAACTGAAAGCATACTTGGACGCCTGGGTGGCTCAGCGGCCCAGCGGTTGAGCGGCTGCCTTTGACTCAGGGCGTGATCCCGGAGTCCCAGGATGGAGCCCCACACTGGGCTCTCTGCGAGGAGCCTGCTTCTCCCTCTGCCTATGTCTCTGCCTCTCTCTGTGTCTGTCATGAATAAATAAATAAAATCTTAAAAAAAAAAAAAGCATACTGATTTTCTCACTGAGAATCACTGATTCTGTACTTGCATGTGTCCACTTGCAGGAGGGTGTAGGGGGATGGGGCAGCAGCTGAGGGGTTTGGGAAGAGCCAAGTAATTTGAGGTGGTAACTAAAATTCCATGAAGGTCTGGATAATTGAATATTAAAACCTTGCTGTGAGCCCAACTTTGCTCTTTTTTTTTTTAAGATTTTATTTATTTATTCATGAGAGATACACAGAGAGTCAGAGACACAGGGAGAGGGAGAAGCAGGCTCCCTACAGGGACCCTGATTCAATACTCAATCCCCGGACCCCGGCATCATGCCCTGAGCTGAAGGAAGACGTTCAGCCACTGAGCCATCCAGGTGTTCCTGCTCTTACTTTAGAAATCACATGGAAAGAACATATTTGTATAGCATGTTATGGTCCATTTGATGTACCTTATCTAATCTTTACATAAGTGGTTTTTTTTTTTTTTTTTTTTAATGATGTCGGTTCCTTATATGAGCCCATGTGGGGCTTGAACTGACAACCCTCAAGACCTGAGCTAAGATTATGAGTCAGATGCTCAACTGACTGAGCCATCTAGGTGCCCCTACATAAGCCTTTTACTGTAGCTTCATTTTTATTTAAGCATAGAGAACAATATGCCTGGTCTAACAGAGTTTTGAACCCAGGTCTTCTGATTTTTATTTATGTATTTGAGAGAGAGAGAGAGATAGCAACAAAGATAGCAAGGGACAGAGCACAAATGGGGAAGAGAGGGAGAAGCAGGCTCCCCGTTAAGTGGGGAGTCCTTCACAGGGCTCGAACCTAGGACCCTGGGATCCTAGGTCCCGGAGTCGGAGTCGAAGGCAGGCACTTAACTGAAGGCAGGCACTTAACCGACTGAACTACCCAGGTGCCCCAGGTCTTCTGATATTTAAATAGCTCAGCATGTTGACTCTTGACTAAAAGATTGTAAGATATAAAAGGTTAGGCTTTTTTGTTGTTGATGGATACCTTAAATTTTACAGGAAGTCAATAGCTGTTTTAATAATAAATCTGGGTTGTCCTGGCTTCTTGGCTTGGGGTTCCAGTACTAATTTATGTAGTTTTTTACCCAGCTGAAGGTGATCTGATTGAAGATGAAGCATCTATAAAGGGTGTAGATTATTGGGCTTTTCTGGTTTTCCAATTTTCTGGGTCATTTTGTGCAGTAAGTATATCCTTCTAACCGCTAGGTGACATTTCCATTGCCTCCTGTCTTGGGAAGAGGAATGAAAACCATCTGTTCCCCATTTTTTGCCACCTTGACTCACTATGGGCAAGGAAACTTTGCTGCTCTGCTTATTGGTAACAAATATTTGATCTGTGGCTGCTGTACAACTAAGGGCTATTATCACAACTTTCCCTCTGAGCCCAGTTATATTCTGAAAGTCTCTTTGTCTTAATCATAGTTAGAGCTTCACCTTATTACCCTTAATCCCATGTGTTGCTGTTGCTGCCTCACCACCAATCCTTAGACGTACACTGGAACTGGGATCTTTCTACTTGGATATTAACATATTGTTGAAGATCCATCCTGGACTCCCTTTTTAAAATTTTCTTTAATATGGCTAATCTTTATCCCCTTTGAATTTGTTAAAATTAGATTGAAGGGATGTATGTATCAGTAGTCTTTGAAGATAAAGGTCAGTATTTTCCAGTATGAAGGGGGATAGATGGTCTGTCTCTCTGAGTGGTCATATGTCTCCAGTGTGATCATGGATGAAGGTTATGGGGATGGCAAACCCTTGAGAATTAATTTAACCTTTCAGAGTAGATTTTCTACTGATAGATTCTTTAGTCATTTTGTAAACATATTCTTAAAATCTTTCCTAAGTTTAAATGGATAAAAGTCGTAATGCTTATGAGATTGAACCACACACTTATCTTACACATTTCCACTGATTAAATATATTTGGTAAGTAAAACTCACTTTAGTAAATAAGTAAACACCAACAAATTCCTGTTGAGTTTACAACAGAAACCAAGATGAGGTAGGGATGCAGAATCTTCATTATTTCAACATTGCATTTTCTCATCCTTAGCTGTCTTGTCTCCATAGATCAACTCTATACCTTTCTTCTGAAATAATTAATAGAAGAGTAAAGCACCATAGATATGCTCTAAAAGTTCTTACCCTTTTAGGCTGTACAGGAAAACTTATTAAGCCCTAGACTCTCCAACGAGTCTTAGGTATTACCTATGCCCTTTCTCTTTCAGCCATGGTATCAAATGAGACCCTCTTGACTCTGATGGTTAAATGTATTTAGAACAGATAGATTTCCCAGAAAAAAAATGTGGAAACTTCAGTAAGAATAGGGACTAGAACAAGAATGGAATATGCATAAGGGTACTGTGAGTATGGAGGAAGAAGAGGAAAGGATATTTAAAATCCCTATCCAGAAGGATTTAGTTATCACAGAGCAAGAGGCAGGAGGAGCTCACTGTCAGATTTAGTTGGACTCAAACTCCAATTGTTTCAGTGTGCTTGATAGAAATTGTGGGTGCTAGTGTACATATGCACACTTCTGATCATGTTTTGTTTATTTTAACAGCATCAGGAATCAAGAGATCCGTGGGGTCTGAGGTGAGTTTGATGATGATGCCATGTTTCTAAAACTTTAATTCTGTAATAGAAGGATACCTGTTTATGACATCTTTGTTTTCCTCTTACTTGGATCTTGGAGGCTAGATGGGATTCTTATATCTGGTAAACTAGAAATTATACAAGTACTTTTGTTATAGTTTATCATAGATATTAATAATAGCCCATGTTGATCTTTTTTTAAAAAAATGTATCAAATGCAGTGTACTGAAGATTAAATACCTAAGTGCCCTTTATTCTTATTTAATTCTGTAAATGTTCCTGTGAGCTAAGTACCATTGCTATCCATGTTTTACAGATTAGAAGATTGAGAATTAGAGGTTCTGTAACTTGCTCAAGGTCACAGAATTAATAAGGCTAGGATTAAAGCCCACTCTGGTTTTGCTGTTACTACCTCCTGGTTGCATAGCTTCAGTGAATTTGAAGAACTTCTTTTAACTATACAGATGCTGTTAATTTCCTGAATTTTTCTTTTCTGTCCGGAATGTCTTCCATTTACTTACCTTTCTTCCTATGCAGTATTTCCCAGACCTCCTCTTATTTCTTGCCTCTCTCCTGGGTTTTGTGACAGGGCTTCAGAATGCAGCCCCCTCCCCTGGGATTTTAGGTTTTTCTCTTAGAACCTTTTCCAAGATCTTTGGGATTAAATACTGTGGGTTTTCTGACACTAAGGCAAGTGTCTTGCTAAGGCAAGAAGAGTAGAACTTGAATATCAGGCCCTAAGACAGGACACCCTATTTACACTGGCTTTTTTGCCTCTGGCTAATTAACTTAACGAGACCTGACATCATGAAGAATACCTTTGTGTCTTTTGTACTCCATCTTGATGCGAGAAATAGCCTTCTAAGCTCTGCTCTACTGGTATTACTCCTTCCTTATTTCAGGAACTGTCCTGTGGGTGGAAAACAAAGCTGTATCATGTTCATGGGAATCTCTTCAAGGCACCGAGGGCTTCTGTCTCAGAGGAGTCATTGCCTCAGCATTTTATTTTTTATTTTTAAAATATTTAATTTATTTATTAATGAGAGACAGAGAGAGAGAAAGAGAGAGAGAGAGACCTACCTAGGCAAAGGGAGAAGTAGGCTCTCTGCAAGGAGCCTGATGCAGGACTTGATCCCGGACCCTGGGATCCCGCCCTGAGCCGAAGGCAGATGCTCAACCGCTGAGCCACTCAGGTGTCCCTGCCTCAGCTTTTTAATTTCTGGGCTTACAGTACTTGTATTTGCAAGCAGCTAGATCATTTTTACTGGTGAATTCACTTTGAGCAAGTAATGTTCACGTCAGGTTGAAGGTTAGAGGGGTAGAAATTTCTGAAAGAAAGCTGGTGAAAAAAGAAGAGGTCTGTGGAACCACTTTAACCTGTCTTGCTTTTGTAAACTGAGGCTTGTTCTTTTTCCTGGAACAGCTGTTTCATAGTTCTGTTTCTGCTTTTCCTTGAGACTTATTTTTTTATGTCCTCTTTTTAAGGCTTAAAGATGAAATATGTATCCCTTGGAACTTTCTGTGTTCTTTTAGCCAGTTAATTCATTGGGAAGCAACACTATAGCTGTGAGGGTCTTCTGAAGATTTTATAAAATGTTCTTAACCTAGAACGAGTAGGTTGAGTGTTTCACCTTGTTTTAATGTACAATCACAGTAGCTGTATGGTTGGGTGTATTACATGAGGATCATGTGCTAATACTGATTCTTCTTTTCTTAGGTGCCTTATGCCTCTGGCATGCCCATCAAGAAAATAGGCCACCGAGGTGTTGATT
This sequence comes from Vulpes vulpes, assembly GCF_048418805.1. NCBI lineage: Eukaryota > Metazoa > Chordata > Mammalia > Carnivora > Canidae > Vulpes > Vulpes vulpes. The sequence continues at coordinate 51,635,615 of NC_132787.1, read as the reverse complement.
CCTCAGGAGAGACAACATATAAAAAGGTGTGTCTGGATGGAACCCTTTCATCTGACTCCACGAAGGGATAAGTCTGTCTCCGTTGGTATTATTCTCCACATTCTGTCTCATTTCTTGATATTCTAAGCCTTTATACAAGAGCATTCAAACAATTTGGACTTTAAAGTGAATTTCAGTTCTGGACCACTTTGGGAGGTGCTCAGGCTTCCCAAGGGGCAGTGTTCACCTTTCCATTGAGTATTTATATCTTGTTTGATACGGGGTATGAAGATTTCTTGAAGTCCTATTTCTGGCACACATAAATTTTTCATGTTTGTGTCTTCTGCATTTATGGCCTTGTCCTAAGTAATAGAGGTGGACTTGTATCTGTCAGGGGCCTGATCCTCTCTGGGAATGGGCTTAAGGCTCTTGTTAATTCAACAGATGTTTATTGAGCTCTGCTTATGTGCTTGAAGATTGAGACAGAGAATGAATTTCTAGGCTAATTAGAGAGGTGCACACTTAAAAATCTAGATAGATATAGATACTTTTTTTTTTTTTTTTTGTAATATCTACTGGGGCAGCCTAGCTGCCTCAGTCGGTAGAGCGTGTGACTCTTGATCTCAAGGTCGTGAATTTGAGCCCCACATTGGGCATGGGGCCTACTTAAAATGAAAAAATAAAATAATCTCTGTACTCAACATGGGGCTCAAACTTGTGACCCTACGATTAAGAGTCATATCCTCTACTGACTGACCCAGCCAGGCACCCCTTTAGTCATCTTTTTAGTACTTAATGAGGACTGAGTAGAAATACAAGTAATTTAATACTTGGTGAGAGTTAGAGATGAGGGAAATCATTTAGAACAAAACTGTCCAGTAGAAACTTTCTACACTGATTGAAATGTGCTATAATATGTGTTATCCAATAGTGGCCACTAATCATACTTGAATGTGACTGGTAAGACTGAGAAGGCAAATTTTCTATTTATTTTTATTTTAATTAACTTAAATAGCCACATGTGGCCAGTGGCTACTGTTGTAGACAGTACAGATCTAGATGGTGTGGTATTTCCCATGGCATTGTAAGAGTGAGGCTCTTGAATTTGTGTTTTGACCACAGTATGATAATTTTAAATCTAAATATTTCTCTGAGAAATAATTTGAGTCTTTCAGGCTTTCTTCTTCAATTAGGAACTCTTTTTGCCACTCTTGTCGTCCTTGGGACACCAGTCAGGACCTGCTTTAAAGAACTGAAACTTCTGTAGCCAGGTAGTTATCAGAATACCAGTTAATTTTAGTTACATTCTCTATTACATGAATAAAATGTTTGTAGAGCCCCAGATAATCTGGGGGCCAGAATCTGGAGTGAGATTTAAGATTGTTCTCTCAGTATAACATATCTTCCAAATGTTGATATGGATAGGGACTTCCAAATATAGATAGGGTTAGGCAGGAACACCTTGCCTAGCTGAGGCTGACTCAGACAGTCCTGCCTTTGCTACTGTGTATCTTTATACCCTTCTAGTCTTTACCAGGCTTAACTACCATGTAAAGCAAGAGGAAAGAGGAACTGGACTGCCACGGCTTAGTCTGGAGTACTTAGAAGGGCATTTGCCTTTTTTTTTTTTTTTTTAGATTTTGTTTATTTATTCATGAGAGACACAGCAAGAGAGAGAGAGAGAGAGAGAGGCAGAGACACAGGCAGAGGGAGAAGCAGGCTCCATGCAGGGAGCCCGAAGTGGGACTCGATCCCGGGACTCCAGGATCACACCCTGGGCCAAAGGCAGACACTGAACCACTGAGCCACCCATGGAACACCCTGGGCATTTGCTTTTGAGTGCTTGTGGCTCTTCCTTCCTGAGTTTTTATTGTTCTTTTTTTTTTTTTTTTTTTTAATTATTGTGTGTTTTCACACTCATTATTTTCCAAGGTTATAAATCCTTTGTTAAAACAAGAACAGCAGCAAAAAACAAGCAAGCGTCCTCTAATTCTGTACTTCCCCCTCCTGCCATGCATGTGTACACTGTTATTGTTCTGATCAGATTTAATATTAGAACATTTCCTCTCATTTCTATTTATCAGACAACCTCATCTGCCTTGAAAGGTGCCATCCAGTTAGGCATTACTCACACTGTGGGAAGCCTGAGTACCAAACCAGAACGTGATGTCCTCATGCAAGACTTCTATGTGGTGGAGAGTATCTTCTTCCCCAGGTACAGAGGTTGATGTTCAACAGAATGTCCTGGAAGTGTGGCTTTTTCATATCAACCTCAGGGCAGTTTTAGGGGTTCAGGTCTAATTTAGGCATGTGCCCAATGTCCAGTCCTCAACTTGATCTTAGTCGGGGTGATGTGGGAATAGAGAATTCAGAGAGTAGATACTCTCCTTTGAATGTTTCCATGAGCCTCTGGTCTGAGCCCTAAAAAGCAATTCAGTGCACTAAGTAGGAGGCAATGTGATTCCCTATGCCATGTCTTAATCCCTGTGTTGTGGCTATGTCCCACTAAGTAACTGACTCATTTGCTCCCTCTCATTCTCTCAGGAGGGGGATATATTGACCTGCCTCTGGTTTACTCTGAGTGGCTGCCCAGGGTGGACAGGGAGTGGTAAATTACCACTTTTTCTATTTAACCCCACAGTGAAGGGAGTAACTTGACCCCTGCTCATCACTACAATGACTTTCGGTTCAAGACCTATGCACCTGTTGCCTTCCGTTACTTTCGGGAGTTATTTGGTATCCGGCCTGATGATTACTTGGTAAGCTTCCAGTTCTCAGGACCCTGTTGACTCCAGTATCAGAGGGATCCTCCCAAAGGAAGACCCTCTCTCCACAGTCTTGCTCTAGTTTTCCTTTAGAACAGAATTGCATCTGTGTATTTAATTTCTGATTGGATAGGCCCTGGTATTTCTGAACTTCTTGTCTACTTTTTGGACTCTAGTACTCCCTTTGCAATGAACCACTGATTGAACTCTGCAGCTCTGGGGCTAGTGGTTCCCTCTTCTACGTGTCCAGTGACGATGAATTCATCATCAAAACGGTCCAGCATAAAGAGGCAGAGTTTCTGCAGAAGCTGCTTCCAGGATACTACATGGTGAGGGAAGACGAGCACTGGCTACCTGTGCTGCCTACTCCACTCCTGCATGAGGCTGGGGGGCTATCTTCAGCAGAGCAACACAGTGTCAGCACTTCTGTCTTAGAGACATAGTTAGTTCATTTTGGGGCTTTTTGTCCCATCTCTGTTGCCTTTCTGGGGCTAAAAGGGATTTTGTTTGTTTTGTTTATTTATTTATAAAAGATTTTATTTATTTGTGAGAGCACGAGTGGGGGGAATGGCAGAGGGAGAGGGAGAAGCAGACTCCTCCCCACTGAGCAAGGAGCCCACTGTGGGACTCAATCCTAGGACCCTGGGATCATGACCTGAGCCAAAGGCAGACATTTAACCGACTGAGCCACCCTGGCACCCCTATCTGTCCTATTTTAAGTGTTATTTAACTTAGACCATCCTACCCGAAGTTGAAAATTAAGTGATAATTTTGTTTTCTGTTCTTAGTCCACCTCCTACACTAGGGAATGAGGTTGGTTACTTCTCCTGATAGTACTCTACTCCATGTTACTCTGACTGCACTCAGAACTTCTGGAGAAGTTAGTTTTGCTTTGCATCACACCTGCAAGAATTTACTATACCAAGGGCTTAGAGTTAAGACTTTTTCAACATGATCTTTGCTTAAATCTCTCTGAAAGAATATACCTATCATATATTGAGAATCCTGAATGGTACTGTATTGGAGGGTCTGTGGCTCAGCTTGGTGATGATCCATTCACTGAGATAGATATATTGGGAAATTGTAAGCAAATAAGATGTGGGCTTATGGGCAGATAGATTGTACCTGAATCCCATGTAGCAGACCCTTGATTTTCACTGAAAATCAGCTGACTTCCTTTCCAACTTCTTTTTTTATGCCCCAGAACCTCAACCAGAATCCTCGCACTTTGCTACCTAAGTTCTATGGACTGTATTGCGTGCAGGCAGGTGGTAAGAACATTCGAATTGTGGTGATGAACAATCTCTTACCACGGTCAGTCAAGATGCACATCAAATATGACCTCAAGGGCTCAACCTACAAACGACGGGCTTCCCAAAAAGAGCGAGAGAAGCCTCTCCCTACCTTTAAGGACCTAGACTTCTTACAAGACATTCCAGATGGTCTTTTTTTGGATGCTGACATGTACAATGCTCTGTGTAAGACCCTACAGCGTGACTGTTTGGTGAGTTTGTCGTATTTCCTTTCCTCTCAGATACCAAAAATCTCAGCCACTAAAACAGTTTATTGTTCTTAGGCATCAAATTTGTGGGAGATAGGACTCAGCTCCTTATCTCCATATGTCCCAGACTTCATTTAAAATAACTTTCACAGTAGGTCATAGCTGAGCCTTTACATTTTTACATTATTTCTGTTGATCCTCCTCAACCTGGCTTTATTTTCTTCTGTACCTCTGCTCGGCTTCATAATTCTACAGTCTCCTTATTTTCATACCAGCACTATCATTCCTCAGATCTTTGTCCTGCCTGCCAAATCCAGATTTATATCTTGGAAGCTGATTGCTGCTGAAGGAAATCACATACCTGTGTCTAGCAGCATCTCTACAGGTTGTTGCTATTCAGCCTCAGGATTGTTCACCAGTACACTTCCTGTTCCCTCTCAGCACAAGATATCACATGATTGGCACTCTCTCCAAACCATTTCCTAACTCTTATCCCCCAGCCTTGTTTCTTACCAGACTACCTCACTCTTCTATTCCGTACTATCCTTTTGTTCTGCTCCCATCCCCAGTTTATAAACATGTCTATGCTTACCATCCTTTTTTTTTTTTTTTTAAAGATTTTATTTATTTGACAGAGAACACAAACGGGGAGTGGCAGGCAGAGGGAGAGGAAGAAACAGGCTCCCTACTGAGCAAGGAGCCTGATGTGGGGCTCGATCCCACATGACCCGTGCCAAAGGCAGATGACTAAGCCACCCAGGCACCCCTGCCCTTACTCATCTTTAATCTCCTTTTTGCCCAACTTGGTGGCTTGTTTTCCAGGTCAATCCCTTTTGCAGGACTGTTTCTTTAGGGTTTTGTTTCACAACTTCCTTCCTTTCCTTCCCCTGGCTTCAGCCTCTACCAACTGTTTTCTTTCTACATACAAACTTATATTTCTTCTATCTTAAAGTTAGGACAATTCTTTTTTTCAATGTCTCCATGTAATGATGCTTCTATTTTTTCTTTTTATCTTCTATTCCTGCCTCAATCTACTGTCATGGCTTTTGCTCTCATCCCTTCAGTTGAGCTACTCTCCCTAGTGACTACCTGGGATGCCAAATAGAAAATACTTCTCCGTCCTTTCTTGAATTTTCTGCACCTTGACAGTTGACTATTTCTGCTTGCTTTCTTTTTTTTTTTTTTCTTTTCTTTCTTTTTTTTTAATTTTTTTTATTTATTTATGATAGTCACACACAGAGAGAGAGAGAGAGAGAGAGGCAGAGACACAGGCAGAGGGAGAAGCAGGCTCCATGCACTGGGAGCCCGACGTGGGATTCGATCCCGGGTCTCCAGGATCGCGCCCTGGGCCAAAGGCAGGCGCTAAACCACTGCGCCACCCAGGGATCCCTATTTCTGCGCTTTTTTTTTTTTTATTATTTTTATTTATTTATGATAGTCACACAGAGAGAGAGAGAGGCAGAGGGAGAAGCAGGCTCCATGCACCGGGAGCCCGATGTGGGATTCGATCTCAGGTCTCCAGGATCGTGCCCTGGGCCAAAGGCAGGCGCTAAACCGCTGCGCCACCCAGGGATCCCCTATTTCTGCTTTCTTAATGTACCTTCTTTTGTTTTTTGTGACACCTTTCTCTATTGATTTTTTTACATCTCTGATTGTTTCTTTCTCAACTGCTGTTGTAGGATTGTCTTCCTCTACTCACTCCGTAACGTCCATCCTTGTCCTTTGCTTACTCTGCATCTACCTGTAAGGTAATGGCCTATTTTAGTTTGGCTTCTTTGGTTGAAAGGACTGGATGCAGAGCAGAGAGTTTTCAAACTATGCTTAAGAATCATTCCTATGCTTTTTTCCTCCTTTTCTCCACCAGCCTAGCAAACCACCTTTGGTTAAGCTGCATCACCAAAGTGGGCTACTGGAACTATTGGAACTATTGGGAGTATACTTTTTTGCACCCTGTTCTGGGATGGAAAGAGGGTTGAGAACTATAGGATATAATCCAGGTTCCTTAATATGATGCATTGGGCCTGTCATTGTTTTGCCCCTAGCATTCTCTGTAATCTACCACACCTGTCCTTTGCATTTTCTCTTTTAGCAGTGCCAGATTATACCTACCTGAAGGTTATGTGCCGTTTCATGCTTCTAGGCCTTGGACTATTCTTTCTTTTATTTATTTGGACTTATTTTCTAATTTATTCTTCCTAAACTTAGTTATGTATCACTTCCTGATGCTCTGTCCTATCAATCACGTAAGCACTTCTGTTGTTGCACATATTAGACTGTATTGGATTTATTTTTACATTTGTTTCTTTTCTTAAATTATGATATTGTTTGTTTATTTATTTATTTTTAAAGATTTTATTTATTTATTCATGAGAGACACACAGAGAGAGAGAGAGGCAGAGACACAGGCAGAAGGAGAAGCAGGCTCCATGTGGGGAACCCGACATGGGACTCGATCCTGGGTCTCCAGGATCAGGCCCTAGGCTGAAGGCGGCGCTAAACCGCTGAGCCACCAGGGCTGCCCTATGATACTGTTTAGAACAGAAACTCTCTTGAGTATCTTTGTATCCCCATAGACAGGCACAATGCCTGCAGATGGTAGGGCTTCAGTAAATACTGAACTAAGTCGAAGCTTGGTCATATAAGGTCCTGCAACAGATCTACTCCATCACAAAATGTTCTTTTACCAGACCTTCCTTGTGAATTCTTTTTTTTTTTTTCCTTGTGAATTCTTTATAGCACAAATATGTATTCCTCATTTCCTTGAGACTCTGATGTTCTTTTCACTAAGCAATACAAAGAAAGAACAAACAGGGTGTTGTGGGCTAGGCAATGACCTAATATATATTTACTCAAATAGAAGAAAGCTGAAGGGATAGAAATAATGAGTGACCAAGGACGTTAATATATTCTTCAGCAGGGAGTAGGAGGAACATAGGATAAGTCTGTAGTTAATTTTGGAGGTTGCCTGTCAAAAATAATTGAATCTTGGGGCACCTGGCTGTCTCAATTGGTAGAGCATGCAACTCTTGGTCTTGGAGTTGTGAATTTGAGCCCACCATTCTGGGTGTAGAGATTACTTGAAAATAAAATCTTGGGGATCCCTGGGTGGCGCAGCGGTTTGGCGCCTGCCTTTGGCCCAGGGCGCGATCTTGGAGACCCGGGATCGAATCCCACGTCGGGCTCCCGGTGCCTGGAGCCTGCTTCTCCCTCTGCCTGTGTCTCTGCCTTGTCTCTGCCACTCTCTCTCTGTATGACTATCATAAATAAATAATTAAAAAAAAAAAGAAAATAAAATCTTTAGGGGCACCTGGATGGTGCAGTCAGTTGAGTGTCTGACTCTTGGTTTTGGATCAGGTCATGAGGTCAGGGTTGTTTGGATGATCTGTGCATTGGCTCCACGCTGAGCAGGGAGTCTGCCAAAGTTTCCCTCTCCCTCTGTCCCTTCCCCTCCCTGTACACACACCTCTCTCTCAAATCTTAAAAAAAAAAAAAAAGTTTAATTAGGAAAGCTGTGAGATCCTGAAAAAAAGTCCTCCTACTTCCCAAGGCTCAGAACATGGCTTGTTTTTTTCCTACCTTCAGGTGTTGCAGAGCTTCAAGATAATGGACTATAGCCTCTTGATGTCAATTCATAACATAGATCATGCACAGCGAGAGCCCTTAGGCAATGAAGCACAGTGCTCAGCTGACACTCGCAAACCAGCCCCCCAAAAGGCCCTCTATTCCACAGCTATGGAATCCATCCAGGGCGAGGCAAGGCGAGGCGGCACTATGGAGACTGATGACCAGTAAGTGGGTTCATGGGCGGTGGGAAGGGGAGTGTAGACTCACTGAGGAAAAGATACAGCTTCTGGGATAAGAGTAGCCCCAATTCAGCAGAGAAGTTAACAGTATGAAGGCTTACAAAACTGTAGAACAAGCCTTCTTAAGAATGTGAAAGGAAAGGAAGAGGTCTTAAATTGGGGATTTGTAGTCCACCCAGGAAGGAGAGCTTTTCAAAATTAAAACACCAAAAAAAATAAATAAATAAAAAAATAAAACACCTTCCAAAAAAAATATACTCAGCGTCTTAGACATATGTCTGTATATTATAACTTCCTCATAAGTAATTTACTATAGGCAACTTTATGGAAGGCATCTTTCTTACCATCATGGATCTATCAAGGAAATGTATTTATTGGAGCATCATAAATGTCTTGTAGATGGTTTCATTTTTAAGGTATCCTTTACTGTGACTCTCAAGAAGAGTGTCCTAGTGGGCGTGAATTAAAATATGAAAGGAAGGAAGTTCAGGTTACTTGAGTGTGTCCTGTGTTGCTGAGTAGGGGTAACTTTAGAGTCTCTTTGGTGGAATTGGGGCTGGAGAGGCAGGCATGTGAGACTTGGAGAGAAAGAGGTTGCAATACATACTGCAGAGTCGCTCTTGGGGTTAGAGGAAGATTTTCACTCTTCCCCAGTTCATGGAAGCTGGGACAGTTATATTGAGGTCTCAGTTGCCTGTCCTGATCTGATTCAAGGTTAAGAGAACCCCCAATATAATAGGGCGGAGATTTTCTTACTGTTTTCTTCTTGTCTTCCGGAACAGTATGGGTGGCATCCCTGCCCGTAATAGTAAAGGGGAAAGGCTGCTGCTTTATATTGGGATCATTGACATTCTCCAGTCTTACAGGTGAGGAGCATATGGATCCCAAATGAGGGGGCAGAATGGTTGCCCATTTCTTTTCTGGATGGGTTTATCACTAAATTCTCCCTGAAACAGGAACCGTGAATTGCAGTCTAGCTGCTTACCTCAGTTAGGTTTCAAATGGTGGTTTATTTCCTTGATTTTGCCTGTCTCCCTGGCTTCGTTACCCTGCATTCTTCCCAAACATAACATACACCTCTGTGCAGAACTGAGTCAGTTCTCAGAAGCACCTGGGTAGAATACACCATCTATCTGGCTCTTTGTGAAAAACCTGTGAGGTGAGTCATACTCCACATTGGGATATAGTTGGAAACATGTTCCTCTTTCCCTCGGAGGAAAAACAAGAGGACCACTGTGTTCTGTGCCAAGTATTAACCTATGGAACTGAGGCAGTGAAGTGGTAGTGAGGGAGGAGCTGATAATGCTGGATCCCAGTTTTACCCCTGTAAGATTTCAGCTACTGACGAGGACTGGGCAATACTCGGTTTACTGGTTCAGAGTATTGTCATCCCCCCTTCCAGGTGTGCCCATCTGTCCCTTCATTTCTCCTTTTTGCAGTCAGTGTTCTTGTCCCTGACTTGCCAGGGACATGTTAACTACACTTTTTCCACAGGGGAGGTAATTGACTTCCCTAGAAACAGCTTTGATCTCTGTGCTGAATGAGTATTATTGTGTCTGTTCCTTGGAAAGCCAGTGTAAGAGAGGGAATTCTTTTCCAGCTTCTTTAGCTCTGTAAGAGATAACTGTGTCATTCATTTAAAAACTATGTGACTCTGGTGATACACATTTTTCTTGGCAGGTTTGTTAAGAAGTTGGAGCACTCTTGGAAAGCCCTGGTACATGATGGAGTGAGTATCAATAAGTTTGCTAGAGGCTGTCCTCCTGCCTCCTTCAGTTCTGATTTGCTCCCTCAATTTCTTTCATTCTTCATTTGTGGGTTCTACCCTTTGGTTAGGGTCTCAGCCTGGGAGAAAATGGCCCTTGGACTAATCAGTGATTCTCTTGCTGGGCCTCTCCCTCTTTAACCATGCAGCCCTCTCTCTGCTCTGCAGGATACTGTCTCGGTGCACCGCCCAGGCTTCTATGCTGAACGGTTCCAGCGCTTCATGTGCAACACAGTGTTCAAGAAGATACCCTGTAAGTGGTTACTACCAGATGACGCCCCAGGGACTCCCTTGCTCCGGGAGATGGGTGGGCAGGGCACCTCTGCCAGGGAACTGCCAAAGCCCTTTCTGTTCCACCCATGTCCCGTGAGAGCTGCTACCCGTCTTTATGTCACTTTGTCCGTCCCCATGGTTTCCGAGTTGCTGCTTTTCCCCTGGCTCTCCCTCATGCATCATTGAGGTGAGGGCCATTTCTGGGAAACACGTTCTGGGGAGGGAGAATGTGTTATCATGGGAGCAGGATCCATGCCATAGGCCAAGATAGAGCCAGCCTTCTAGACAGAGGCAGGCAAGGATATTACCAGTGTTCTGTTTTCTCTTCATATCCTTAGTGCCAAGGAATTCTCAGACTAGGATCAGAGGCTTGGAGAAGCATTTACTGATTTATGCTTAGCAGTGATTCTTACTCTCTTCCCTCAACTTTCTTGGTTGGAATGTGCCAGTATTCTTCTTTCCAAACCTTCCAATGCTGCTGCTGCTGGCAGACTTCCAACTCCTTCTTCCCATCTCTTCATCATAGGGCCTCAGTCGTCCCTCAGTGTGGCAGAGAGAACTTAGGTATGCCAGACAGTCTTAAGAAACATGGAGAATCCTTTCAAAGTCTTTGCAGAGTGACATATAAGCAAGTGTAAAGTATCGTGGTGCCGAGTGCTAAGTGCTACAAGGATGCAGAGTGAGAGGGTCCTCTTCGTCAGCTTGGACTGGAGGCTGCTATTAAAGAACCAGGGAGTGATGGAATGGAGGACATCTCCTCGGGTGGAAGTGAAGCCAAGGAAGTTGCATGTAATAGGGGAAAGATGTATGTGGCTCCTTTCCTCTAGGTTCTCTGCTTTCCAAAGTGAAGTGAACCAAGGTGCACACCCTCTCCTCTGAAGAGTAGTTCATAGAGCCTGTCTTTGTTGACACTAGTCCTTCCCGCTTTGCAGAGCACCTTTGGGTTTGTGTTGGGGATGCTAGTGACTTGTGGCTATGTCTTGGTGATGGTTTCTCAGGTGGGTGCTAAGTAGGCTCTCTCTTTCCCTTTTGAAGTGAAGCCCTCTCCTTCCAAAAAGTTTCGGTCTGGCTCATCTTTCTCTCGGCGAGCAGGCCCCAGCGGCAACTCCTGCATTACTTACCAGACATCGGTCTCTGGGGAGCACAAGGCACAAGTGACAACCAAGGCGGAAGTGGAGCCAGGTCAGCGCCAGGGCTGGGGTTCCCATGTGATTGGGCGCTCCCTCCCTTCCTTCTGAACCCTATCTTATCTGCCTAGGACCTCTACTCCCCATTCCTGTCCAGGAAAAGCCAAGTTGCTACATTTTTTCCCTCTGTATTTCCCCCACCCCATTTTGTCTTCTTTTTTATTGATTGATTTTCTTCCCTTTTCTTTTTTCCAGGCGTCCACTTCGGTCGTCCTGATGTTTTACCTCAGACTCCACCTTTGGAGAAAATCAGTGAGGTTTCGACTATTCCTGACCCCTATTTCTCACCTGTAGTTGGAGAGACTTTGCCAATGCAAACTACAAGGTTGGTTCCTTGGCCTCTTTATATAATCCTTTCATCTCTCTCTTCAGGTCCTTGGGAACCTCCATAATTTTGTTTTTTCAAGAGATCATTGTTTATCTTTTGCTCTTCACTAGATTTTTGCAGGTTTACTTTCCTTTAGTTCATCTTTAGTGATTTGGAGAAGTGTGTCAACCTCTCTGCATCTTTAGGGGGGTGTGCAGACTATTCTGATAGTCAAAATTCCTCCCAGCTAACCCTTTATCTCCTGGTGAGTTAGGTGAGAATTCTCAGCTTACTTTGTAAGCCTGGAAAAATTCCTGGGCAGTGAAGAAAACGAATAGTCAATCTTATAAAAGGATCCGGTAAAAGATTATGATTTAATGTTACATGGTGTGTTGATTATTCCATCATAATAAATTAACCCAAAACTTAGTGTCTTAAAATAACAAACATGTATCATGGTTTCTGTGGGTTAGGAATGTGGGTACAGCTTAGCTGGGTTTTCTGGGTCAAGGTCTTTCATGAGGTGTTGGTCAGGGCTCCCATCTTGTCTGGAAGTTCAACTGAGAGGCTTCACTTCTAAGCTCATTTATATGCTTATTGGCAAGATTCAGTTCCTTGTGGGTTGGTAGACAGAGGGCCTTAGTTCCTTGCTGGCTATTGGCTGGGAGCCTCCCTTGGTTCTTTGCCACATGAGCCTCTCCTTAGGGCAACTGAAAACATAGCAGCTCGCTACCCTCAGGGCGAACAAGCATGCACCTATGTAGAAGGCATAGTCTTTTTGTGACCTAATCTCAGGATTGGTATTCTGTCACCTGTACTTCATTCTAGTCACTAAATGTAGCCCACACTCAAAAGGAATAGATTACAGAACAGTGTGAATACCAGGAAGCAGAGCTCATTTGGAAGCCACCTAAAAAATCAACCTATCACAGTCTGTCTTCTGGCCCCCAATGATTCATATCCCTCCATGTGTGAAATGCATTCATTTGCTCCCATGGTCTTCAAAAGTCTCATCCCATTACAACGGCAGCTTAAATTCCAGAATTTTGTCATCTGAATTAGGTCTTGGTTTAGATGAACTTCCCCAGGTGGTGTTCCTTAAGTATAGCTGCTCTCAGTATTTGGACTTGTGAAACTAAAAAGACAGCTGTTTTCTCCCTACACACCTAGCAGATAGTGATGAGGCAGTAAGTAGGTAACCACTGAACACATTCCTGTTCAAAAAAAGGAGTGAGCAAGGCACAGAGTAGTCACTGGTGCATAGCTAGTCCAAAATCCAGCAATTGTTAGAGTTTCTTTGATCAGGGGAAATACAGGGAAAAGGCATGGGAGTAATTCTCCGTGACTCTTGGCCCCACCCTTTGAACTCTTGGTTTTGCTTCCTGGATCTTCCTTTTTTATGAAAGCTAGAATGTGTTTGCAGCTGAGTAGTTTTCTCAGTCTGCTTCCTGCCAGTACAATTTTGGGGTCCAGCGGTTTCTTCATTTTACACCGTGTCTGTCCCTTTCAGTTCAAGCTGATAATGTTTCTGCTTTTAGAGTGCCCTCAAAGATTTTGTGGGCCTCCTGTGAGTCTCACTGGGATTCAGTCCTCTAGACAAAAGTCACACCCACAGATACCTCTTTCATAAGCCCTGTGCTTATGAGAGATCCTATTGGGAAGTTGAAAGGCTCTAGGAGACATTAATCTTTTTGAATGGCCTTTTCTTGAATATTATTCTAAGGAACCAACTTTGATATTTCTAGTCTTAAAAAAATGTTTTATAGTCATACCCTTGGCTTTTTCTTTAGACCACATTTTCCTGGCAGTACCCAGGTTTTATGCTTACTCACAAGTTGCTTCTTAATGTAAGCATTGTTTGCTATCTAGAGGGGCTCAGAATGTTCAAAACCATCAAGTCCTGGCAAGTCTTCCTTTTATTTAATTCACTGAATTTTCTTCCTCTGTCATATTTTACTGTAAGCATTAAGAAGGAACCAGGTGGCACCTTTAGCATTCTGGTTAGAATTCTCCCTAGCTCGATCACTCAAGGCATTAGACCCATATTCTCCTTTTCACATAACTGCGCATGACATTGTTGCAGAACTTTGTCCCACTACAGCACAGGGAATCCCCTTTCCTTCAGTCTCCAATAAGGTTTTTCTTTTCTGTGAACCCACACTGGCAACGCCTTCATTCAGGTCTAAAATTCTATAGTGTATTCATGGCACTTTTAAACCCTTTTTTTTTTTTTTTTTAAGATTTATTTATTCATAAGAGACACAGAGAATCAGAGACATAGGTAGAGGGAGGAGCAGGCTCCCCACAGAGAGCCCGATGTGGGACTCCATCCTGGGATCTAGGATCATGCCCTGAGCCAAAAGCAGACTGCTCAACCACTGAGCCACCCAGGCATCCCACTTTTAAACTTTCACTAAAACTTTTCTTAAAGCCTACTTCCCCTCTTCCAAAGCCACTTCCACTTTTCAGATTTTTAGTTCAGCAGCACTTTACTTCCAGGTACAAAAATGTATATTATTTATTATTGTGTAAATTACCCCCACCCCCAACTTGGCAGCTAAAAAACTACAGACATTTATTATCTCAGATTTTATGTGGCTTAAACATCTAGGTGTGACTTAGCTGGGTATCACTGGCTTGGGTCTCTCAGGAGGTTACAGTGAAGCTGTACATCAGGGAAGTAGTCTCATCTGGAGGCTCATCCTGGGGGAGGATCAACTTCCAAGCTCACTTACGTGGTGGTTGGCAAGATTCAGTTCCTTACAGGCTGTTGGCCAGTGGTACTTCCTCAGTTCCTTATCACACGCTCTCCATGTGGCAGCCAGCTTCCGTCAAAGCAGAGAGTGTGAGAGAGCGTGAGCCCAAGAGGAAGCTAGGTGTAGGGTCTTTTTGTGACGTAATCTCAGAATTGACTTTCCATCACCTGTGCTGCATTCTGTCCTCTGGAAGAGAGTCCCTAAATCCAGCTCACACTCAAGAGGAGAGAATTACACAGTGGCACAAACATCAGGCAGTAGTGATCACTAAGTGCCTACCACACCTGAGAATTAAGAGCAGAAGGAAGGAGGATATTAGGAAATATCTTGTAGTACTTAAGAAGCTAAATAGTTAATTAAAACAACATGCTTCTGAATCAGGTAGTTTCTTCATCTCTTGTATCTAAATCCCAAGTTGACCCTGAAGTGGAATATGAAGAAGTACGAGATTTGACTTGAGAGCATTGTTTTTTCTCTTTTTTTATCTTCTGATTCTTCTCCTCTCTGCCTCCATTTTTTTTCTCCTGTTAGCTCAACCCTCTTGGAAAAGCCTGAAGTTGCAGAGTCCGAGTTCACCCATGTGAGTGTCTGGGATGGTGGGAGGGCGGTGAATGCTTTCTTTGAAGGGTATAAAGAGGATCACTGATGGAATGAAACGGAATTAATTGGCAGGGTTAGAGGGACTGAGTACCCCGTCAAGCTTGCCTTTTTAAATTTTGTGGGGATCTTATACTTGGAATCTGGGGATTAAATAGAAGAAAACTTCTTAACTCTGCCAGTCAGGCTGAAATTAACTTGAATTCCATTCCTGTCTCATTTCATAGTCCACATCTTAACCTTACACCCTTTCCCTTTTCAGTGAGCAAAAAAACTCAGAAGATCTGGAACAAGATTCTACCAGTTTGGTGATCCCAAAAAGCCAGCAATGCTGAGTTTTCTTCTTCGTGGTCATCACAAAAGGAGTGTAATGGAGGCTAGGGGAGCTCTCTGTCTCCTTTCTGAAGAAGAACCTCTTCTTCCCTCTCCTTATGAATGGGCATTAGTGCCTCAAGACAGTTGAGGACAGCAGCATCCTCTCCACTTCTAGTTGGGTGACACGAGTTTTCATCTGGCTTCCACAGTTGAATTGTTTTCAAACTCCCATTCTTCTTGCTGGAAGTGGGGTTGTTGGACCTGGTGATTTTCTTCCTCTTCATCTACCTTTCACCAGGAGCTGGACTCTTTAATTTCCTCAGGACTGATTGGCTGGCACATTATCTCCACCTTTGTGCTTTCTCTGGAAGAAGACCCTTGTAATCTTTGTAAAGGTTTTGGGGAGTAAGGATGTTAAACCAACTCCCACCTTCCTTTCTTTTCCTTAAAAAAGGAAAAAGCTAGCACACAGCACACAATTTGAAGCCAGGCATTTTTAGATCAAAACTGCAGAAATGTCGGGAGAGATGCCTATTCAAGGGGTTCCCTCAGAAGAGCCCCCTGGTGTTTGAAAAATGGAAGTATGGAACTGCTTTGCCAGGAGTAGCTCCTCTAACTTCTCTCTTGATGAATTTCTTAAGGCTGAAGGAATGGAGAGAGTGGGACATGGGGTATTCCTTACCCCTTTTGTTGAACCAGTAGGGCAGTTATGGGCCCAGAAGATCAGAGCCCTTGCTAGGTGGGACCCTACTTACTGCCAGGCCATCACAATTATTACTGTTTTGCAATTTCAAGTGTATTCTGCTTGTTTTTCTAAATATGAAGACTTAATCAAATGAATTTGAATCCTTCTCAAAAGGAGGTTTCTTCTTGCTCTTCCCTACGTTTTCCAACAGTGTTCTGCTGTTTGAGGAGTTGAGGTGGAGAGGAGGCACCTGTGTCCGTTTAACAGTCAGTCTGTATCTATGAGGCTAGAGAATATTCACTTAGACTCATGGGGACCCAGCAGACTCTTGCCTAGGTGAGATCATTGCTGTGCCACATGTCTTGTCCCTTCTCATGCAGAGAACTCAGAAATGGGAGCTATGTAATCCGTCTGTTGCCCATCTCCAAGAGTTGCAGTCCCCCCTCTGGTCCTCTACCTCCTGTCAGGGGAAGAAGAGAGTCTGGCATCTCAGGCAGATTGTTGAATAATATCCCGTCTCCATCCCACCCAGCCTTGATAGTAGGTTAGCCCATCCCCCAAGTAACTGTCTATATTAGACACCCCCAGCCAGTTTCTGGCTGCCTGTCTTTGCTGCCATGTTCTTTTTTACAAGAAGGAAAGAAACAATTCTTGCTATTTTTTTTCATAATTTACTATTTATGATGTATTTAAGTGTTTTATTCAGGACAGAGTTCTGTAGGGGGTGGGAGGTAATATTTGAGGGAGGCTGGGTCTTAGGGAAGAGAATGGGAAATCAACATTTTTATGAAGTGTCACTATTTGCCTCTACTTTGTATTCTTCAGAAATGGCAAATGTAATATAAAAATGATAAATAATCTGGTTTTAATGTATTAAACTTTCATCAGTTATTTAGAACTCTTGTTTCTTCCTGATTCTTTTTATACCATCTGCTCCACCCTCCAGCCCCAGCTCGGGCTCAGTGTTGTTTTGTGTTGCCCTGAGCAGATGCTGCATCCTTGCCAGTTGCCTGCAGGCTGGTGCAGGCTGGTGCTGGCTTCATTCCCTACCTTCCAGCCACCCCTCCGCTTGCACAACTTCAACCTGACAAGGAAAAGCTGTGAATGAATATGAAGGGAATTACTGCAGGTCTGTTGCCTACCAAGTGGCAACCTACTTTAACTGATGGGTCTGGGAATCCAAAGGTCAAAATCTTGCTCAAGTTTAGGAGGAAAGGGGGATCCCTGGGTGGCTCAGTGGTTTGGTGCCTGCCTTTGGCCCCGGGCACAGTCCTGGAGTCCCGGGATCGAGTCCCACGTCGGGCTCCTGGCATGGAGCCTGCTTCTCCCTCTGCCTTTGTCTCTGCCTCTCTCTCTTTCGGTGTCTATCATGAATAAATAAATAAAATCTTAATAAAAAAAAAAAAAGTTGAGGAGGAAAGGAAAATGACAAAGCAAGCTTGAGATGAGTTGGCCTTTGGATTCCTTTTCTTTCCTTTCCCCGACCCGGGGTTAAGGTGTCATTTGGAAGACCACAGATACTGCTTCCCTCAGTTCTGTTTTCCTCTTCTGTGAGGTTGAGCTTTGTTATTAATTAGGCTTTTTTTTTTTTTTTTAAGATTTTATTTATTCATTCATGAGAGACACACAGAGAGAAAGGCACAGACACAGGCAGAGGGAGAAGCAGGCTCCATGCAGGGAGCCCGACATGGGACTAGATCCCTGGTCTCCAGGATCACACCCTGGGCTGAAGGTGGCACCAAACCACTGAGCCACCTGGGCTGCCCTGTTTCCAATTTCCTAACTCAGAAATTTCCAACCAAAAGTAGAGTAGTGAACCATCATGTATGCATCATCCAGTTTTCAATAATTATAAGTGGAAATAAGGGCAACTATCCCATCCCCACTTTCTTTCTGCACCTCCAAAGGATGAAGTAAAAATAAATCCCAGATGTCATCCTTTCATCCATAAACACTTCAACATATGACTTAAGAGATAAGAACTCTAAAAAAAAAAAAAAAAAAGAGAGATAAGAACTCTTTTTTAAAATATGTATATATGGGGATCCCTGGGTGGCGCAGCGGTTTGGCGCCTGCCTTTGGCCCAGGGCGCGATCCTGGAGACCCGGGATCGAATCCCACATCGGGCTCCCAGCGCATGGAGCCTGCTTCTCCCTCTGCCTGTGTCTCTGCCTCTCTCTCTCTCTGTGACTATCATAAATAAATAAAAAAATAAAAAAAATAAAATATGTATATAATTAGAGGGGTACCTGGGTGGCTCAGTCAGTTAAGCCTCCAACTTGATTTCAGATCAGGTCATGATCTCAGGGTCTTGTGATCAAGCCTGGAGTGGGGCTCCATGCTCAGCTGGGAGTCTGCTTGAGGTTCTTTCTTTCTCTCTCCCTCAGCCCCTCCCTCTGCTCATGCGCACACATGCACTTGCTCTTTCTCAAATAAAATCTTTTATTTTTTAAAAAACATTTTATTTATTTATCCATAGAGGCACAGAGAGAGAGAGAGAGAGGCAGAGGCACAGGCAGAGGGAGAAGCAGCCTCCATGCAGGGAGCCCGGTGTGGAACTCGATCCTGGGTCTCCAGGATCACACCTCAGGCTGCAGGCTGTGCTAAACCACTGCACCATGGGGGCTGCCCAAGAAAATCTTTTAAATAAAAAGATTCTCTCCCTCTTCCCCTCCCCACGTTGGCTCTCTCAAAAGAAAAAAATATATATATATACATATATATACATACATATATAGGGGCACCTGGGGGCTCAGTAACTTAAGCATTTGCTTTTGGCTTGAGTCCTGCATGGGGCTCCCTCTTGAGTGAGTCTACCTCTCTCTCTCCCCTGCTCCTACTATCTCTCTTGCTCACTCTATCTCAAATAAATAAAAATCTAATATATATGTGTATGTATATATATAAAACATGTCTTAAAAATTAATCTTAATCTCTAGTCAGTGGTCAAAGTTAGATAATTGATTACAAATGAATTTTCTTAATAATTTTTTTAAAAGATTGTATTTATTTATTCATGAGACACACACACAGAGGCAGAGACACAGGCAGAGGGAGAAGTAGGCTCCTCACAGGGAGCCTGACATGGGACTCAATATCAGGACCCCGGGATCACGACCTGAGCCAAAGACACTCAACCACTGAGCCACCCAGGTGTCCCTCATAATAGTTTTTTGACCCTAATCTCTCTTGAACTCCCAAGTTTTTGCCCCCAGCACCCAACCAAAACATCTTTTATTAAGGTCACTCATAGCCATGTGGCTAAATATATCAATGTTCCTCTTGATGTGTCAGTGGCATCTGACAGCTTATTACTCCTTCCACTTAGCTTATGGGATACTACTTTCCCCTGGTTGTCCTTACCAAGGTACTCACTGCTCCATCTCTATCCTTTACTGGTTCCTCCTTTTCTCTCTAACCTGTAAATGTTAAAGTGCCCCAAGATTCAATCATAGGACCCTTTCTTTTAGTTTGCATTCACTCCCTAAGTTTGTAAGTTCTTACAGTAGCCTAAAGACCCTGTATAATTTGCCCAACTCTCCTATCACCTCATGATTTAAAGAGCATCTCAATGTTGGCTAAAAGCTCCCAAATTTCCATCTCCAGCCCAGACCTTCCTTCTCAACTGCAAACTCCTATTATCTACTCACTTATTTGACATCTCCAACTAGGTGTCTAATAGATATCTTTTTTTTTTAAAGATTTTATTTATTCACGAGATATACACACACACACACACAGAGGCAGAGACACAGGCAGAGGGAGAAGCAGGCTCCATGCACCGGGAGCCCGACGTGGGATTCGATCCCGGGTCTCCAGGATTGCGCCTTGGGCCAAAGGCAGGCGCCAAACCGCTGCGCCACCCAGGGATCCCCTTGTTGTTATTTTTTAATATTTATTCATGAGAGACACACACAGAGTCAGAGACACAGGCAGAGGGGAGAAGCAGGCTCCCTGCAGGGAGCCCGATGTGAGACTCGATACTTGAGCCAAAGGCAAGATGCTCAACCACTGAGCCACCCGGGCACCCCTCCCCTAGGTATTGTTTAGGTCTCTGTAAGGCTTCCCTAATATCCTACTTATATAAAATAGAAACCTCATCCACACTGGTTTATTTTTCTCTGAGGTGATCACCATTATTTGAATAAAAATTGTATATATTTTAAAAATTTGTATATATTTTAATATGATGCAACATATTATATATATGTTTATATATAAATTTAACATATAAGGTAATATGTAAACTTTAGGGGCACCTTTAGTCTTAAAGTGTCTGCCTTTGGCTCAGGTCATGATCCTGAGGTCCTGGGATGGAGCCCAGCATTGGGCTCCCTACTCAGTGGAGAGCCTGCTTCTCCCTCTTTCTGCCACTCCCCTGCTTGTGCTCTCTTGCTCTTTCAGTCAAATAAATAAATAATTTTTTAAAAATATAAACTTTAATACTATATAAATGAATATTAATTATATAAATACCTAATGTTTATATTTTATTTATCTATTTACTTGCTTATTGATTCCTCTGCCTTTTCCCATAAAATATAAGCTTCACAAGGGCAGGATTTTGTTTTGTTCCCTTCCAAGTGCCCAAAATAGTACCTGAATCACAGGTAAAATGAATGGTTTCATTTTTGCTTTTTTCATTACAGAACTCTTATTTTACAGAAATGTGATCCTATCAGATTTCATCATTTGTGTGCATTGTTACAACTCACATATCTTTTAACTGAATAGCTTCTGACATAATGCTAACAGGACATCCTGTTCAAAGACAGTATGTTCTCCATTTTCCAGGTTGAATCAAGTCAATCATATAGCACCTATTTTTCACTCTCATTTTTTTAAAGATTTATTTATTTGAGATAGAGTGGGGAGAGGGGAAGAAGGAGGAATCTTCAAGCAGACTCCTTGCTGAGTGCAGAGCTCAACATGGCACTTGATCCCACCACCCATGAGATCAGGACCTGAGCCAAAACCAACAGTTGGATGCTTAACTGACTGAGCCACCCAGGTACTCTCCATTATCTCAGTTTTTTTTAAAGGATTTTATTTATTCATGGGAGACACAGAGAGAGAGAAAGAGGCAGAGACACAGGCAGAGAGAGAAGCAGGCTCCATGCAGGGAGCCTGACATGGGACTCAATCCCAGGACTCCAGGATCACGCCCTGGGCCGAAAGCAGATGCTCAACTGCTGAGCTACCCAGGCGTCCCATTACTTCAGTTTTTAATGGTCATTATATTTTGTATTCTTTACAATATCTCCATATACTTTTAAAAGTATACTAAGGGGATCCCTGGGTGGCTCAGCGGTTTAGCGCCTGCCTTCGGCTCAGGGTGTGATCCTGGAGTCCTGGGATTGAGTCCCACCTCAGGCTCCCTGCATGGAGCCTGCTTCTCCCTCTGCCTGTGTCTCTGCCTCCCTCTCTCTCTCTCTCTCTCTCTCTCTCTCTCTCTATCTCTCATGAATAAATAAATAAAATCTTTTTTAAAAAGAGTACTAACTAAGCACTGGTTACAACTTATTAAATATCTGACTAAAGCTGAGAAGGTGACACTTCTCGCACAGGTATCATGGATCACGGTTTCCCAGAACAGTGATGACATTCCAGAACATTCAATTTCTAGGCCCTTTGTTTGGGTTGAATGTTTGTCTTCATATACATTTAGAAGAATACTAACTTATAGTTATCCCTGATGGTCAACTTGTCTTTGGAGCTGTATTATCCTGATTAACCCAGAGCATTTTTGTTGTTGTTGATGATGAGTTTTATATTTTATGAAATATCCCTCTTTTTTTATTTTTAAATTTTAAAAATTTGTTTTATTTTTTTCTCCCTTAAAAAAAAAAGATTTATTTATTCATGAGAGACACATAGAGAGAGGCAGAGACACAGGCAGAGGGAGAAGCAGGCTCCCTGTGGCAAACCTCATGTGGGTCTGGATCCTAGGACCCCAGGATCACGACCTGAGCCAAAGGCAAACACTCAACCGCTGAGCCACCAGGTGTCCCTGAAATACCTCTCCTGATCTGATCTCAGCTATTTTTGCTGATTGTGTTTTGTGCAATATTAATATAGCTACACATGTTTTTTGTTATTACTAATTTTTTTTTCACACTTTCCCTTTATTTTTGCCTTGTATCACTTAGTTTGGTGTGTCTCTACATTGTGTAGATATATTTTTTAATGCATTTCTTGTCTTGTTTGAAAATATTTTGGTTATGTTTGAACTTGCCACTAATTATTTTTCTGTGCTTTATTTGTTTACCCTTTCCTGTCTATGGTTATATTGACAGCTTCCCCCCCCCTCTAATGATAGGGAGATTTTACTCCTATTCAAGCTCTGATGGTTACCAGTAACTTTTGACATAGCTATTAAAACCAATCTCTAGGGGTGCCTGGGTGGCTTTGTTGGTTAAGCCTCAGACTCTTGTTCTGCTCAGGTCATGATTGTGGGATTGTGAGATGGAGCCCAGAATCGGGGTCCACGTGGGAGGAACTGGGGTAGAGGCTGCTTAAGATTCTCTTCCTCTCCCTCTGCCCCTCCACCCCCTCTCTAAAAACAAAAACACAAACACAAATAAGCAAAAAACATTTAAAACCAACATCTAGGTAATATCCACAACACTCCTGTCCCCCATTTCCAAGTATGGTATTCTGTAGCCATGCTTGGTGTCTTTTTTCCTTTCCCTCTGCCTTCCAGGAGAGAGAGACCTAGAATTTTCAGTTTCATGTGTGTGTAGGGGAAGGTAATCCAAAGCATTTTTGAATGTTATTCTTGATTAACAAATCAAAATGGCTTACCAGTTTGTCTCCTCTTTTTTGGGAGTTATACAAGAATTGGTCGGTCAAACATTTTCTGGGTTCCAACCATGTGTCAGGCTCTATACTGGGCTCAGGGAATTGCAAAGATTAAGACACCTTTTTTGCCCTTAATTAAACGGGAGAGAGAGAAATTAAATTTGGGAGGAAAAGGGCTTAGTGGTTAGGTGCACAAAGCGCTATGGGGAAGTGACGGAGCTGGAATTTCATTAGTCATCCCACCACTTTCTAAAAAATGAAGATGCTGGCAGACACATCCACAGCAATTCCTTCCTCCCTCCCTCCTTTCTTCCTTCCAAGATTTTATTTATTTACTCATGAGAGACACAAGCAGAGGGAGAAGCAGGCTCACTCCGGGGAGCCCCAGGCGGGACTCGGTATCAGGACCTTGGGACCACGACCTGAGCCTAAGGCAGACGCTCAACCACCAAGCTACCCAAGAGCCTCATCTACAGCAATTTCAAAGGTTCCTCCACTGCTTCTCTTAGATCCGCCAACAGGGAATTCAACCAGGGAAGGAAGGAAAGACAAGGAAAGATGTGTGCCGGCCATCCCTTACATATCCTTTTATTTGGGCGGTGCCTACAACTCCCAGAGAGCAACGCGGAGGGGAGCGGAAGCGGCTGGCCGAGCGAGGCCTGTGATTGGTGGTAAGCGCTGGGCCAATGGAAGGATTTGTTGTTGGGCAGTCTAGAAGAACCGGTCGGAAAGGGAGGAAGGTGGAAAGATGGTGTTGGAAAGCACTATGGTTTGGTGAGGAGCTACCTCGGGACCCGTGAGGGGCGGGACTGAGTGGGGGCGCGTGTCGCGCGAGGCCGGCTGGGCCTGGGTGGGGGTGGTGTGCCGTTCGGTGAGATGCGGCCCTGGTCCAGGGAGGAAGGCGCCCCGTCGACTCCCTGAGTCATCCCGGCCCGGGAGCGGAGGACGGGCCCCGAATACCCCCCCCCCCCAACTCATCAGGCCTCTGTCAGTGATTTACCGGCCGATCCCTGCTTCCTTGCTGTATTTTAGCGTCGTCTTAAGGCCAGCCCCAGATCTGCTGTCTGTAGGTAGCCAGAGTCCTGCTTCTCCGGCTCATCTGCCCCAAGCGGAGGACACACTTTTTGCAAGGTTTCAACAGTTTCTTCAAAGTATAAAAGAGTAGAATATAGTATGGAATAGAACACAAACACAAATTGCCAGTTGGATGGAACAGCCACCTAAGAGTTTTCTTTGGGGGGCAGGGAATGAAAGAGAACATTGCCAGATAAAATATAAATAAGATGCCCAGCTAAATTTGAATTCATATAAGTAGTAGTTTTTAATATAAAACGTGGCTGTAAGTATGTCTCAAATATTGCACAGGACCTATTTATACTAAAGGATTATTTGTTAATTGTGTGTAGTTCACATTTAACTGGGAGTCCTATATGTTTATTTGCTAAATCTGGCAACTTCTGGGACAGAGCATATTACGGTAGAAAAGAACAGAATTTGGAATAAAAAATCCTGTGTTTTCTGCTACTTACTAGCTGCATGTTCTTGAGAATGTAGTAAATCTCTCATGGGGAATAATCATGACCTCCACTTGCCTTATAACACAGGTAGGTAAAATGTTTGTGATGTTACTCCATAAACTGGATAGCACTGTACATCTGTTAGTTGCAGTGTACTTGAGGAGTCTTCAAGAGGGGATTTAAGAGAAACCTTGAAGGGACTTTTTGATAAATGCTGAGGAGAGACCATGACAGATAGGGGCAAGGGCAGAAACAGCTGCTGAAGTGTAAATGCCCAATGTGTGGTTAGGGATTCGGAAATAGGCTACTGTGACTTGGTTTTAAGGTTGTTGGTTTAAGGTACTTTCTTTGAAAGATAGAAAACCGCAAATGTCAAGCTCAGAGGTTGAACTCTGGTACCCTTCAATAGAGGACTTCTGAAAGAGTTCTGAGCGTGG
This sequence comes from Vulpes vulpes, assembly GCF_048418805.1. Classification (NCBI taxonomy): domain Eukaryota; kingdom Metazoa; phylum Chordata; class Mammalia; order Carnivora; family Canidae; genus Vulpes; species Vulpes vulpes. Next base: position 51,610,927 of record NC_132787.1, on the reverse strand, counting down.
TGGAGACAGAGCTGTATACAAAATGGCAGTTAAGAATATTGGCCTGGGGGCATCTGGGTGGCTCAGTGGATTAAGTGTCTGGCTCCTGACCTCAGCTCAGGTCTTCATCTCAAGAGTTAGGAGTTCAAGCCCTGTATTGGGTTCCACACTGGGTGTGTAAACTTAAAAAAAAAGAAAAAAAATTGGCCTGGGTTGATGTATAGGAAGAAATATTAGGCCCAGAGAGACATATTGGTAATCAACTGTAATAGCCCAGGCACAGAATAATGATGAGAGCCACTCCTTTTTTTTTTTTTCCCCCCCTGTAGAGCCTCATGCTCTGCTGTGCATCAAAATTCTGTGGAGGAGTTTGTTAAAAATTGCAGGTATTTGACTCTGCTCTCCATCTGTGAATCCAGACTCCTAGCCAGGGAAGTCCAGGCATCTGTATTCTTATTTATTTATTTATTTAAAAGATTTTATTTATTCATGAGAGACACACAGAGAGAGAGAGAGAGAGAGGCAGAGACACAGGCAGAGGGAGAAGCAGGCTCCATGCAGGGAGCCCAGTGTGGGACTGGATCCCTGGACCCAGGATCACACCCTGAGCCCAAGGCAGATGCTCAACCGCTGAGCCACCCAGGAGTCCCTTTCTGTATTCGTTTTTAAATGAAGACTTTATGGAATGGCTAGATAATATCATAAGCCCTTATTTTTTATTTTTTGAAGATTTTATTGACTTATTCATGAGAGACACACACAGAGAGGTAGAGACACAGGCAGAGGGAGAAGCAGGCTCCCTGCAGGGGAGTTGGGACTGGATCCCTGGACCCAGGGTCACACCCTGAGCCCAAGGCAAATGCTCAACCGCTGAGCCACCCAGGTGTCCCATAAGCCCTTATTTTGAGATGAATTTTTGTTGGGAGAAATTATATACTATTGAACAAAAGTAGTCAAGAAATAGGTATATTACTCAATTCATACATACGTCAAGAATGGAAAAACTAAACTTTTTTAGGGATGCATACTTAGGTGTTAAGTCATCTGTGTTTTTAATACCACCATACCACCATCCCCTCCCAGTGTTCTGATGCATGACGAAGTGTGAGCCCTGAAGCCACACTCCCCACTGTCTTTCTCCCCTACCTCTCAAGTCCCCTTGCTTACTCTGATGTCTTTCTTCCAGCTGTCATCCATCTGCTGCTCTTGCCCACAGCTCTTAAACTTGGTAGCTGTTCCAGCTGGACAGTCTTCAAAGCCTCCATTGTTTTTTATATTTGGTTCACTACTATGTTTGAAGCTAGAGAAGCTGTTGCTTCTCCACTGGGTGAAAATCAGAAAGAGTGTATCAGGGAAAAAAGAATATAATGCATGGTCAGTAGAGTCAGCCTTGACCTCTACGTAAATTGAGTTTTCACTATGAGAATTAATCTGTTTCATGCTTCCTATTAGCATGCTTAGCGCTGTGCTAAGTACTTTCTATGCATTTCATCATCATAGCAATCCTGTAAGCCTAACCTTTACCTACATACAGTGAAACACATTTTATTGGGTGAAGTAACTAGACCTTAGAGAAATTAAGTAACTTCTTCAGATCATAGTATTAATAAGTAACAGATTGAGGATTTGAACCTGAACACTGCCCTTTACTCCTTTTCTGTTTCTTTCAGTAGTTTCTTAATTACCTCTCTTCATCATTTTTGGTTTCTATTTATTGCCATTTAAAGGATACTAAGAAAAAGATGGCCCCCAGCCCATATTTTGTTTGCCAGTGGAAAAGAAGTGTCTCATCTGGGAGGACATCTTCCTCCCAGCAACATAGATGGAATCATTGACAATTAGAGTTCTAAGCAATCTCATCAGGAATTGATCCTGTTTGGGGGTTATATAACTGCTTCACTTTCTTGCCTTCTTTTGGTCTCTGAGAAGCCAGAGCTTGTTTTTCACATTATCTGGATTTCTTAGATTGGGAAAAACTGCAATGATAAAAGAAGTGAGACCCCAGATCCATGAAACCTCATTTTTATAGTTTGGTCCAGCTGTCTAAGCTGTTAAACATTTTTTTTTTAAGGATTTTGTTTATTTATTCATAAGAGACAGAGAGAGAAGAGAGGCAGGGACACAGGCAGAGGGAGAAGCAGGCTCCATGCAGGGAGCCCAATGTGGGACTCCATCCTAGGTCTCCAGGATCATGCCCTGGGCCTAAGGCAGTGCTAAACCGCTGAGCCACCTGGGCTGCCCGCTGTTAAACATTTAACCAGATGATTGCATTGTGCTTTCCCGCACTCAGTGCTGCCAAGCATGTATTTTATAAGTATTTTCTACCTTTGGAATACTTCTATTTTGAAGGCAAAGTTAGAATATTCATCCATGACAGTGCTTAATAACACTGAACTGCAGCTTATAAGAAGGTGATTGTGGTACATGAACAGATTGCAATGTTTGGTGTTTATCAGGATCATTTGTAGAAAGTTTCCTCCTTTGTTTTGTTTTGTTTTTTGTTTTTTTTTAAAAGAGAGGAAGGGGGGATGGGCAGAGGGAGAAGAATCTTAAGCAGGCTCCACACCCAGCGCCGAGCCCGATGTGGGGCCTTGATCTCACAACCCTGAGATCATGACCTGGGCTGAAATCAGTAGTTGGCTGTGCACCTGACTGAGCCACCCGGGCACCTCTCCTTTGGTCATTTTGAGTCAGTAAGTTCGATGTAAGGCTTGACAGTCTGTGTGTGTGTGTGTGTAATTTGTAGGTGGTTCTGTGATTCTCAGAGACTGAGAGCCACTGCTATGCATGACAATGTTCCTCAGAGAAGTGTTGGAGGGTAGGGTAGGGGTCCCTGAAACTAGAGAGACTGTGTCAGAGATCCTGCAATATGTCTTCTCTTTCTTCTCTCCTAATCTGACAGTGTGGACAACAGTGAGTATATGCGGAATGGGGACTTCTTACCCACCCGGCTGCAGGCCCAACAAGATGCTGTCAACATAGTTTGTCACTCTAAGACCCGCAGCAACCCTGAAAACAACGTGGGCCTCATCACACTGGCCAAGTACATGGGGCAGAGGAGGAAGGGGCTTGGTAGGTGGGTGGGTAGTTTCTTACATGTGACCGGTTGTGTTAGGTTGCTGAACTTTGCATTTGCCCATCAGCCTTTTCTAGACTACCTTCTTCACTATCCAGTAGAAATATAAATAGCAACATGAGTTTAATATTAATCTGAATTTAATGCAGTTATGAAACTAAATCTGGGGTGAAATTTCACAATATGTTTAAAAGTCAATGAGAAGTCATTTTGGGTAAAAGTCCCCAGGGCCTGTATTATACATCCTTTTACCCCAAAAGTTATTTGTTTTAGGAACTGATAATCCTCAAATGAGTAACCTCCCGTCCCAGTATATATGTTGTTAGCTGGCACGTGGGTCTAGAAATGGAGTGGGTGGGAGACATACTCAAGCGTCCACCACAGTTGGATTCTTGGGGCCCTGAGAACAGGATAACATGAGAAGTGTTCAAGGGAAACATTGAGAGGAAGAGGGCAAGTTTTTTACAAAGTCAACCCCTTACTTTCTGTGCTCATATCTATTAAATACTAGATTCCCCCCCCACAATTTTATTGAGATACAATTGACATATAGCATCAGTTTAAGGTATATAACATAATGATTTGATATGTGTATGTGTTGTGAAATGGTGATTGTGGTAAGTTTAGTTAACAGCCATATCTTACATAGTTGCAAATTTTTCTTTCCTTATAATGAGAACTTTTAAGATCTACTCTCTAAACAGTGAATGTTTGATTAAGAAAAGTAGCGATTACAGTTACTATCAAGGTCTTTAAAGAAAAGATGAGTCAAGTAGCAACCGGCTGGCTCAGTCAGTAGAGTATGTGACTCTTGATCTTGGGGTTATGTTGGGTGTAGAGCTTCCTAAAAAAAGAAAAGATGAGTCAAACACAGGTTTGGAGGCGCTTGTCCTGACCTGAAATTATAGAAACTCTTTCCCTACCTCCCAGTGATTGTGAAGTGCTGACCACACTCACCCCTGACACCGGCCGCATTCTTTCCAAGCTCCACACTGTGCAACCCAAGGGCAAGATCACCTTCTGTACTGGTATCCGCGTGGCTCATGTGAGTCCTACTGGATCCCTTTGATTGTTCCTCCTTGTTCTGAGGTTCTGCCCCCGATGTTGTTCATTTCTTCCCTAGTATCTTGAGCTAGAACCACAGGAGGGGAAGAGAAGTGACCCAGAGAAAGGAGTAGAAAGGATATGGTGGGATGAATTCCAGGACTGGTGATGGGTGAAGGAAAAGACCTCTGGAATTAAGGCTTAGCCCCTCTTCCTTGTCCCGACAAAGGCACAGCAAGGAGGGAAGGGTGGAGAAGGGGTTAGACCTTGTAGGAACATGAATAGACTGGAGGAACATAGAAACCATAAGAAAAGAAACAGTGTAACAGAGGAGAGAGCTAAGTGATTCCTTTGGCTGACTGTAAGAACTTCCCCTTCCTTTACAAGCTGGCTCTGAAGCACAGGCAGGGCAAGAATCACAAGATGCGCATTATTGCCTTCGTGGGAAGCCCCGTGGAGGACAACGAGAAGGATGTGAGTCCAGGTGACAGCTGGGGAATGTGGCAGTGGGGTCTCTTGGGCCTTAGGAGAGCCTTAGGCATTGGGTTCATCATTTTGGGGGAAGGTGGATGTGCAGAATTCAGTGTTTCTGTTGGGGGCCTCGGGGAGGTTAACCGATTTCTGTATGCTTTTGTGAGGTGTGTCATTTCCCCTCATGGTATGGAACAGATTTCCTACTTTATCTTCCCTCTTCCTAGCTGGTGAAACTGGCTAAACGTCTCAAGAAGGAGAAAGTAAATGTTGACATTATCAATTTTGGGGAAGAGGTAAGTAAGGACGGGTTGGGGAGCATGGACTCAATTTGGTTATTAAATGGAACAGTCCTTAACCAGAGGAGTGCCTGCACTGTGAGACAGTAGCTACAGATAAGAGCTGAAATGACGGAGGAAGGGGAGTAGGGCGGGAAGGAGAGCCTCCTGTGTTCTTCCCTCCCCCCAGGAGGTGAACACAGAAAAGCTGACAGCCTTTGTAAACACATTGAATGGCAAAGATGGAACCGGTTCTCATCTGGTGACAGTGCCCCCTGGGCCCAGCTTGGCTGATGCGCTCATCAGTTCTCCAATTCTGGCTGGTGAAGGTGGTGCCATGCTGGGTCTTGGTGCTAGTGACTTTGAATTCGGAGTGGATCCCAGTGCTGATCCCGAGCTGGCCCTGGTGAGCAAACGTTGACCTCAGGTAGAGCCCAAGGGTCCTATGTTGTCCTCCTGTATTGAGGACCCACATGCCACATAGCGTATCTTGGCCCAGACAGTCCTGAACTTATTTTCCCAGGCTCCTTTTTGGTCCCTTTTCCCCTTAATTCTGTGTGATCTGTAGGGGAACCGATGTCGGACTGTCTTATTTACTTCTGATCAAACCCCAGGCTTTGCCCAAGTCCTTCTGTTTTCCCCGTCACCTCTTACCTCCCCAGGTTCTTCCCCATGTGCTCAGACCAGAAGCTGCCGTTTTATGTTCCCTTCCCACCCCTCAGCTGACTTCCCAGTGCCTGCGAAGAGGGGCGGTGGAACATCTAACCTTGCCCTGCCCTTCGCCAGGCCCTCCGTGTTTCTATGGAAGAGCAGCGGCAGCGGCAGGAGGAGGAGGCCCGGCGGGCAGCTGCAGCCTCTGCTGCTGAGGCGGGGATTGCTACGGCTGGGGCCGAAGGTGAGGGATGGGGCCAGGGAGCCGGGCGTAGATGCTGGAGTAGTGGTGGGGAGGCCTGGCAGCATAGGCGTGTATGAGCTGGGGGAACGGTTTGGGGGTGGGTCTGTGTGGAACACAGCGCCAGTTCTACTCTGCCGCTCTCTTCCTTTTTCCAGACTCCGATGACGCCCTGCTGAAGATGACCATCAGCCAGCAGGAGTTTGGCCGGAGCGGGCTCCCCGACCTAAGCAGTATGACTGAGGAGGAGCAGATTGCCTATGCTATGCAGATGTCCCTGCAGGGTGCAGGTGAGCCAGGGCCGGGGAAGTGGTGCTCAGGCAGAGAGATTGGGTAGTGGAGCTGAACAGACCTCTTTTCCTCAGAGTTCGGCCAGGCAGAATCAGCTGACATCGATGCCAGTTCAGCCATGGACACATCTGAGCCCGCCAAGGTGAGGGCCAGCAGTGACTCCCCACCCCGATCTCAATTGAAGTCCCCTAGCCCTCTAGGCCTGGAACCATTCTTCAGGGTTTCATAGATGAGCTTTATGAGGAGCAGAGGGAAAGAAACACACAGATACACATTTCTTGTTTGTAAACCCTGTTAAGGCAATAGAATGAACTCAGTCTGGGTTGTGTAAGTGTCCTGATCTTTAATTTTCCTTCCTTCTTGGTGGGAGCATTCTAAACAGGTGGATAGGTATTGTCTTCCCAGGAGGGTGAAAGAGGGTCTAAGGCAAAGAAGAAGGAGTGGGTGTCTGATAGCAAGAAATCTGAACCTGATGGCATCTGTTTTTATCCTGTATGCTCAGGAAGCAAAGTTCAAGTTTCTCTGTTTGGTCAGTAATAAATGTGAGTTGGTACCATATATAGGCACTGGGGTTTTCCTGAATGGTCCTTTTTGCCCTTGGCCAGAGGTGTCCCCACCCCTAGTCAAGTGGAGAGGGGTTCAGGCAGCAGCGGGTTCCCCAGATAGCTCAGCCCTTGCCCCAAGTTGACACTGCCCTTTTACAGGAGGAGGATGATTATGATGTGATGCAGGACCCCGAGTTCCTTCAGAGCGTCCTGGAGAACCTTCCAGGCGTGGATCCCAACAACGAAGCTATTCGAAATGCCATGGGCTCTCTGGCCTCGCAGGCCAACAAGGATGGCAAGAAGGACAAAAAGGAGGAGGATAAGAAATGAGACTGGGGTCAGGGGTGGCTGAGCCTACTCAGGGGGCTGTATTGTGTGGGGTGGGAAATAGATATGTTATCTGTAATCAGTACAACCGAAATAAAGCTTGGCAACTTTGGTTTCTCTTTTGCTTCCAGTAGTGGTAGCTCTAAGTGTGACGGAGGGGAGGAGTGCCTGGCACAAGGAGAGAGTCCCCTGTGGAGTCCTCTGTGTCTGTAGCACCTGGCCTCTAAATTCCGATCTGATCTCCTTCCGATCTGATCCCCTTCCCTCTATCTCCATGGCAGTCTCTCCTGACACTTCCGCCCTGGGGCTGTTTCACTGTTTGATTAAGAGGAGCTTTGCTGAGAGTTAATTTGGGTGGGCTCTGGGGCCACAGGGGTGAGTAGAAAACAGTACTGGCCTTGAGGCGCCTGGCTGGCTCAGTCACTCAATCAGTGACTCTTGATTTTGAGGTTGTGAGTTCGAACCCTATGTTGGGTTTAGAGATTACTGTAAATACATACATATGAATAGTACTGACCTTTAGGGACTCTAGCAGAGCAGGACTGGCCTGGAAATGAGGGATTACACACATCTAATAAGTGCCCAAGGGAGCATGAACAAGGCCCTGTAGAAACAGAACAAAGGGCCAAACCCTCACAGCCTCTGGGAACACTCCTGGGGATAACATTTGAGCCCTGTAACAGGGCAAAACATTCATCAGCCAACAGGGAAGAAATGGGGTGTTTCCAGTCAATAGGGACAAGTATGTGCTGATGGCACAGAGGCCCTTGAGAGGGGTCAGAAACTGGTTGGGCAAGTGGCACAGGATGGTAAAATCAGCAACAATCAAAATACTGAAGATCAGGGAATCTTGAGGTCTGACTTTCACAAGGTGGGGTTTATGAAGCCACAAGATAAACATGGTGTATCTCTAAATGCAAGTATGTAAACCCACATTTAGAGGAGGGTTTTTTTATAGGCTATAGAATAGAATGCAAAATTCACATAATCCCAAGCAACTTACTGAATGGGAGAAGATATTTGCAAATGATCTATTCAATAAGGGGTTAATATCTAAAATATATAAAGAACTTCTACAACTCAACACCACAATCCCCACCAACAGCAACAATTGCCTAAACAATGGGCCGAAGACCTGGATAGACAGTTTTCCAAAGAAGACCTAGAAATGGCTGACACATTGAAAAGATGCTCAACATCACCAATCATCAAGGAAATGCAAATCACCTATACCAGTTAGAATGACTAATATCAAAAAAACAACAAATACTGATAAGAATGTGAAGGAAAGGGAACCCTTGTGCCCTGTGGGTTGGGGTGTAAACTGGTGCCATCGTGGAAAACAGATCGGAGGTTCCTCAAAAAAATAAAAATAGAAATAGCATATAATCCAGTAATTCCACTATTGGGTATTTACCCCAAAACACAAAAGTACTTACTTGAAAAATATGTGCACCTCTCACATTATATACGATAGTCAAGATAATGGAAGCAACCTGTGTCTATTAGTAAGTGAATGGATAGACGTCTAGACCCAGAATATTCTAGAACCCTATCTCTTCCCTGTTGGCTGATGAATGTTTCGCCCTGTTACAGGGCTCAAATGTTATCCCCAGGAGTGTTCCCAGAGGCTGTGAGGGTTTGGCCCTTTGTTCTGTTTCTACAGGGCCTTGTTCATGCTCCCTTGGGCACTTATCAGATGTGTGTAATCCCTCATTTCCAGGCCAGTCCTGCTCTGCTAGAGTCCCCAAAGGTCAGTACTATTCATATGTATGTATTTACAGTAATCTCTACACCCAACATGGGGTTCGAACTCACAATCTCAAAAGCCAATCTGCTTTTGGCTCCAGTTGTAAGTCCCATGTTGGGCTCCTTGCAGGGAGCCTGCTTCTCTGCCTATATTTCTCATGAATAAATAAATTCTTAAAAAAAAAAAAAAAAAAGGCAAGCTGGAATATTCCTAATGCCACATACCTATGTATGTCTTCTTTTTTTTTTTTTTTTTTTTATTTATGTATGATAGTCACAGAGAGAGAGAGAGAGGCAGAGACACAGGCAGAGGGAGAAGCAGGCTCCATGCACCGGGAGCCCGATGTGGGATTCGATCCCGGGTCTCCAGGATCGCGCCCTGGGCCAAAGGCAGGCGCCAAACCGCTGCGCCACCCAGGGATCCCACTATGTATGTCTTCTTGAACCCACCTCTACGTACTCCTCAGAGATAACCATTTTTTTTAAAGATTGTATTTATTTGAGATAGAGTGAGAGAAAGCAAGCAAGTGTACAAGCTGGGCAGGGAGTACAGAGAGAGTGGGAGAAGCAGACTCCCCACTGAGCAGAGCGCCCGATGCAGGCTTGATGCCAGGACTCCCAGGATCATGACCCAAGTAGAAGGCAAACACTTAACAGACTGAACCACCCAGGTACCCCAAAGACAACTTTTTAAAAAAAAGATTTTATTTTATTTGAGAGCAAGCACAACCAGGGGGAGCAGTAGAGGGAGGAGAGAATCTCAAGCAGACTCTGCACTGAACGTGGAGCCCAACATAGGACTTGATCTCAACCCTGAGATCATGACCTGAGCTGAAATCAAGAGCCAGATGCCCAACCAACTGAGCTATCCAGGCGCCCCCTGCCCAGGAACTTTCTAAACAAACGTTTCATTTCTAGAGTTCTTCAAAGTTGTTGCATATAGCCGTTCATTCTTTTTACCCTGTTGTGTTGTATTACATGGTGTGAATGTACCATAATCTTATCCATTTTCCCATTGCTGGCCATTTGCATTGCACCATTACTTTTCTATTAGCAACAGGGTTATAGTGGAATGTTCTGTATATCCCTCCTGATGCACATGTGCAAGAGTTTCTTTAGGCTGCTTTAAAGAATAATGCTCAGTTGTTTTTCAAAGTGACTTTATGGATTTGCGCTTCTTCCTGTGGTATAAGAATTCCTATTCATCAACATCCTTTCCAGCCCTTGGTATCATTAAGACATCTTAATTTCTGGGCAGCCCTGGTGGCTCAGCGGTTTAGCGCTGCCTTCAGCCCCGGGGTGTGATCCTGGAGATCCAGGATCAAGTCCCACGTCAGGCTCCTCTGCCTGTGTCTCTGCCCCTCTGTCTCTCTCTGTGTGCCTCTCATGAATAAATAAAATCTTAAAGAAAAAGACATCTTAATTTCTGCCAATCTAATCACGATAAATTAATTCATTGTGGTCTTGGTTTGCATTTTCCTGATTACTAATAAGGTTGATCTTATTGTAATTTTTATTTTTATTTATTTTTAAAGTTTTATTTATTCATGAGACACACAGAGAGAGGCAGAGACATAGGCAGAGGGAGAAGCAGGCTCCATGCAGGGAGCCGATGTGGGACTCAGTCCCGGGACCACAGGATCATGACCTGAGCCAAAAGCAGATGATCAACCACTGAGCTACGCAATGGCCCCTTTTTGTAGTTTTTAAAACTAGGTCATTATATTTCCATTTTTATGAAAGGTCTCTTCATGTCTTTTTTTTCCCCTCTCTTCATGTCTTCTGTCAATTTTTCTGTTGGGTTGTCTTTTTATTGTTGTTTTGTAAGAACTCATTAACTCTTTTTGGTACTAAATTATCATTTATACATATTGCAAATATGTTCTATTTATGACTTCTCTTTTCAGTTTAAAGGTAGTTTTTAGTGAACTAATTTTTTTAAAATTTTTATTTATTTATTCATGAGAGACACACAGAGAGAGGCAGAGACACAGGCAGAGGGAGAAGCAGGCTCCACGCAGGGAGCCCGACATGGGACTTGATCCCTGGTCTCTAGGATCACACCTTAGGCTGAAGGCGGCGCTTAACCACTGAGCCACCAGGGCTGCCTGTGAACTAAATTCTTAATGTCAAATTTCTCAATATTTTCGTTCAAGGTTAGTGTTTTTTGTGTCCAGCAAACTTTTCCAGGGGTCAGAAAGATATCCAGTGATACCTTGTTTTCTTTTTAAAGGTTTATGGTTTTGTCTTTCACATAGAAATTCTGTATTCCAGGGATCCCTGGGTGGCGCAGCGGTTTGGCGCCTGCCTTTGGCCCAGGGCGCGATCCTGGAGACCCAGGATCGAATCCCACGTCGGGCTCCCGGTGCATGGAGCCTGCTTCTCCCTCTGCCTCTCTCTCTCTCTCTCTCTCTCTGTGTGTGTGTGTGTGTGACTATCATAAATAAATAAAAATTAAAAAAAAATTCTGTATTCCATCTAGAATTGATTTTTGTGTACATCGGGATAAGGATCCAATTTCATTCATTCATTCATTCATTTAATTTAGTAGGTGCCACTCTCAGCACAGAGCCCAGTGTGGGGCCTGAATCATGACCCTGAGAACGAGGCCTGAGCTGAGGTCAAGAGCTGAGGTCAAGAGTAACTGACTGAGCCACCCAGGCACCCCAATTTAATTTTTAAGTATGAATAACCATTTAAAAAAATATATATGTATATATATATATATATATATATTTATGTATTTATTTATTTATTTATTTACGAGAGATACAGAAAAAGGCAGAGACATAGGCAGAGGAGAAATAGGCTCCATGTAGAGAGTCTGATGCGGGATTCAATCCTAAGACTCCAGGATCACGCCCTGAGCCAAAGGCAGACGCTCAGCCACTGAGCCACTCAGGCATCCCTGGGTAACCATTTCTTACAGCATTTTTTACTGAAAAATTCCACCCTTCTCCAATGATCTGCACTATTACTTCTGCCTAGGTCTAGATCCCATGAATTTTGTTTCTAATTATCTTGAAGTCAGACCTTAAAGCCTGAATATAAACAAGATTACACAAAAAGAAGCTACAAAAACCTACTTTGTGTTTACATTATATTCATATTGAATAAGCTCCCTTTCTGAATAATGGCTTTTGTAGGTATTTGTCTCTAAATTTCAGGGGAGACTAGTATTTTTTGAATTAAATATTACTTGAAAGAAGTGGCCCATCATCAAGTCTTAGGAATCTTATTTGTGTTGGTTATGAAGTTACTTTCCTGGGCCTGGGTGTGGTTCACCAAGCAAAATCCTGTTCTGGCAGTAATGACAGGACCTAATGCACCAGTCTTCTGGCCCTTTGTATGTTAACTGGGTGATGTCAGTGTTCATGAGGATGACTCAACCAACACCACAGCCTCTTCCAATTCATCACCACACATTCATTTTGTGATCATCACAGTTCGTTCTTTCACACTTTTGGCTACACCCTGGATTGTGTCCACTTTAAGTAATGCTCCCCACTGAAGTGAAATATTCACTTGGTCCATAGACCAAGTTTTCAGCTCTCCTACTTTGATATTCTCTGTATACTTTTCAACAGTTGATGTGAAGAAATGGGTATACTCCTTGAACACTTTAGGAATTTAAATAATCAGAGAAGTACCAAAGATTTATGTATGAGGGTGTTGAAGAATTGGAAGCAACCTAATATCCAACAATTACGTTACATTAGTATGGACTAATGCATTATCAATAAATTTATTTTGGAAGACCATTTGATGAGGTAGGATATTATAGTTATATATCTATAATATTACCAAATGCTTATCTAACATAATGTGCCAGAGACTATTTTAAATGTTTTACATGTTTTAAATTATTTAATTTTCACAACAATCCTGGTCTATTGCCCCATCACTCTGAGGTAGCTGTAGCATTATTAATTCTATTTGATAAAGAAGGCAACTGAAACCTTGCAAAGCCAGGTAACTTCCTCTACAATGATTCTCAGTTTGATCCACAAACTCCTGGGTGCCCCCAAGACACTTTCAGGGGGATTGTGAGGTCAAAACTATTTTCATAATGATACTAGAACATCATTTGCCTCTTCCACGTGTTAAGGTTTGCACCGATGCAAAGGCAATGAGGGGAAACTGCTGGTATCTTAGCATACATCCAAGGCAATAGCACCAAACTATACCGGTAGTCATGGTACTCTTTACCCCCCACATCCTCATGGTTTAAAAAATAGACCAAAAACTTCGTGGTGAAGCAGTAAAACATATTAGTTTTATTACATCTCAACCCTTGAGTGCACAACTTTAATATTTTCTGAGGCAAGTGGGAAATACACAGAGCACTTCTACTGCAGACTGGAGCCCAACGACCATCTTGAGGAAAAGCACTTGAGAAACTGAGTTGTGAGATTAAGTAGCCACTATTTTCACAGAACATTTTTACATAAGAGAACAACTGCCAGACAAGTTATGGTTATTTAGTCTTGGGTATTTGGCAAACTTTCTCCCCTCATCAGAAAAATGAGTGGAAGAAAGACTCACTTCAAGAAACGACAGTTTTTGTTGACAGTGAAAATTTGAGCTCATAAGTGAAAAAAAATTTTTTAAAGATTTTATTTATTTATTCATGAGAGACAGAGAGAGGAGAGAGAGAGAGGCAGAGACACAAGCAGAGGGAGAAGCAGGCTTCATGCAGGGAGCCTGAGGTGGGACTCGATCCACGGTCTCCAGGATCACACCCTGGGCTGCAGGCGGCGCTAAACCGCTGAGCCACCGGGGCTGCCCTTATCTTTTTTTTTTTTCTTTTTAAGATTTTTAAAATTTATTTATTCATGAGAAACAGAGAGAGAGAGAGACAGACAGACAGACAGGCAGAGGGAGAAGCAGGCTCCACACAGGTAGTGCAACGTGGGACTCCATCCCGGGTCTCCAGGATCACGCCCTGGGCTGAAGGCGGCGCTAAACCGCTGAGCCACCCAGGCTGCCCTAAAATAAATAAATCTTAAAAAAAGAAAAGATTTGCATGCTTTTTTGATTGAGCCAGTCAGGCACCCCAACATTCTAAAAAAAAAATTTTATTTTTTAAAATTTTTTTAAGATTGTTTATTTGAGAGACAGAATCAGTGGGGGAAAGGGGCATAGGGAGAAGGACAAACAGACTCTCTGCTGAGCAGGGAGCCTGATTCAGGGCTCCATCCCAGGACCCTGAGATCAATGACCTGAGCTAAAGGCAGATGCTTAACCAAATGAGCCACACAGGCACCCCTCAAAATTTTTGCAATGGATGATATTATATTTTTTCTACTGTATATCAGAATTGCATAGTGTAATGTTCCATCATTTGATAGATCTGCATTACACATTGAACCAGTATCCTCCAAATGATCTGTTCCAAATGTAAGAAAAAGCAGTGGATTCAAATGTACAGGTTACAAAAAGTTTACTGATATGGCTTCAGATTCTATGTTGCAACTAACCTTTAAGAAATTAGTATGTGTCAAGTTTTGGTATAATATCAAAAAAATGTATCCACAATTATCTGAAAAAGCTATTGAAATATGCCTCCACTGAATCACTAACTTGTACACCTGAAACTAATGCAACACTATGTATTAACCAACTGAAATTAAGATAAAAACTAAAACTAAGGAAAGAAAGAAATATGCCTCAATTTTTCCCAACAGCATATTTGTGAGACCAGATTTTCTTTACATACTTCAACCAAAACAACATACTGCAACAGGTTGAGAATCCAGTTGTCTTCCTCTATTTGAAGATATATTAAAGAGATTTGCAAAAATGTAAAATAGCACACCCATCTCATTAAATGTTTGTTTTGGAAAATAGTTTTTTTTTTTCCATCAAAACTAAGGTATGGTAACATGTAATGGGTTTGTTGTGATTTTTTAAAAAGATTTTTTATTTATGTGAGAGAGTGAGAGAGCAAGAACAGGGAGGAGGAGCAGAGGGAGGGACAAGCAGATTCCAGACTGGGCATGGGGCCCAACATGGGGCTTGATCTCATGACCCTGACACCACAGCCCGAACCAAAACAGAGAGCCAGATGCCTAATCAACTGGGTAATCCTGGCACCCCTGTTGTGATTCTAAATGGATTAATATTTAATTTTTTCCTCAGTTTTAATTCCTAATACATCAAATTTCTATACATTTAATCTACCTACATAAAAGCCTTTGGGGAATCTTCAACTTCTAAGAGTAGAAAGAGATCTTGAGACCAAAAAGTTTGAGAACCACTATTCTACCGCTTGGAAGTGATAGGACAGTACCCAGGAAGTTGGGCAATAGGGTCTATGCTCCTTTTTTTTTTTTTTTTTTTCTTTTTTTAAGTAGGCTCCATGCCCAACATGCGGCTGGAACTCATGACCCCAAGGTCAAGAGTCACATGCTGTACTGACTAAGCCAGCCAGGTGTCCCTATGGGGTCCATGTTCTTAAATGTTTCATTATACCTGCTATTTCTCTTTTTACAAGCACTGGCAAGACATATGTGAAAATGTCATAGTATTTGTGGGGGATGGAAATTTGCAGTGTAGTAAAATGTAAAAACTACTTGCTTGAAAATAACTTCCTTTTTCTTAAAATTAAAAAAAAAGATTTTATGTATTCATTCATAGAGAGAGAAAGAGAGGCAGAGAAAGAAACAGGCTCCATCCAGGGAGCCCGATGTGGGACTTGATCCTTGGACTCCAGGATCAGGCCCTGGGCTGAAGACAGGCGCTAAACCACTGAGCCACCTAGGGATCTCCCAACTTCCTTTTTTCTTTTCCTGTTAGCTTCTTCCTTCTTTGCTTCCATCTCTAATGATAAAGACCTCATCTATCATTTAAACCACCATCTTGGGCACCTGAGTGGTTCAGCTAGTTAAGCGTCTGTTTTCCTCTTGGATCATGATCCCAGGGTCCTAGGGTCACTCTCTGCATTGGGCTCCTTGCTTTGCGGGGAGCCTGTTTCTCCATCTGCTGCTCCCCTGGCTTGTGCTCTCTCTCTCTCTCTTTCAAATAAATAAATAAAATCTTAGAAGAAAAAAAGAAACCCGACCATCTTGGCATAACTTCATCCCCCAAGTCCCTTTTTACTCCACATAAGTCCGGCTAAACCCCAAGCTTGAACTCACCCTCAACCCACTGCTTTATCAACTTTCTCATCTCAACTTCTAAGGTTCAGAGAGGGCAGGTAATTTGGCCAAGGACTTAGCTAATGAAGGGGCAGAATCAGGATCAAAACCCAGGAAGGCAAGTCTCCATGAAACAGCCATTTCCTCCTCAGGGAGCCGGTCAGCCCTCCTCTCACCATTTCCTTGTAGCGACCACTCCACCCCTGGGTTTCCTCCCGATCACTCAGCAGATGATGTCACCTTTGTTATCATGAATTCCTTCTCTCTAGCCTCGGCCTCCACCTCCTGGCATCAGTTAGGACCTTGCTCCAGTCTCTTCTGTCTTCAACACCTGCTCGGCCAGTGTTTTCCTCTCTGTGGACTTGGATCAGGTCCACACCACAGATAACCTTGCTTGAGACTATACTTTTTTGACATTTTATCTTACAATGAATATCTATTTCCTTTGTAATAACAAAAACAATGGATAATAGTAAATATATCAAAATGGAAAATGTTCACAACATATGAAATGAAACAAGCATCCTTCAAAGCAGGCAATTTTTATTTAAACATATGTGGGTTAATTAAAAGACCATCACCTAGGGATGAACAGTAGTCACCTACCTCTGTTAGCTGAGTTTATAGAATTGTCTATTCTTTGCACTTTGCTTTTCTTTCCACGTTTTACGAAAAGAATATGTAACTGGTATTGTAATTAAAAAAAAAAAAAACCTCAAATGTTTTAAAAACAAAATAAAATGCCCTCTCCTTTTTTTGGGAAAAAAAAAAGAGACTTATTTATTTATTTTTAGAGATGCCTCCATCTCACGACTCTGAGATACAACTTGAGATCACCTCCCTGAGATCCCGACCCTCAAATCACAATCTGAGCGGAAACCAAGAGTGGGATGCTCAGCCGACTGTGCCACCCCAGTACCCCTGCCTCCTCCTTTTTTAGCCATCACCCCATCTCTTTTTCAAACTTAAGCTGTTCCAAAGAGCAATTTGCTCTCCCTGCTCTTCCTCCTCACCTTCCTTGACTCTGCATTTTGAAGAAGCCTCTCTGGCTGAGGTGGCCAATGACATTCTCTTTACAAAATCTAGCCCTTCTCTTGCTTGCCCTCTCCATAGCACTTGACCTGGTTAAACATCCCTTCTTGGAACCTGTTCCTTCTGGCTGCCCTGTTTCAACAGTCTTCTCAGGCTTCTCTTTTCTCTGCTCTTTCCTTAAATGTTAGATTCCTCAGGATCCTGTCCCGGGATTTCTTACTTCTCACTCTGTACTGTCTCCCACTCAACATCCCCAACATGTCAATCTTGGGGTGCTCCAACATCTTATCATAATTTTATGTGCTGACTCCTGCATCTGTAGTTTCAACATATAGATGGAAACCTCTTCCAGATATTCAAACCCAGAGAGCCTTTCAGACACAGGTATCTTCACTTGAATGACCCAACCCACCCCATCTTTGCCCCACAATTGTTCTTCCTGTGTTGGCTTTGTTTTTCCTAATGAGATAAATCATCTTTGTTTTTTTCTATTTTCTTCCATCCCCACTGTCAAGGAGTGTTGAAATCCTGCCACTTTTACCTCCTTAAGATACTCCAAACTCCCAAACTCATCCTCTTCTATCACTCCTCCTACACACATTAAGGTGCAAGAAAATATCAATAATGTACCAAAGAAAGAAAAGTAAAGAAAAGAGAAGAAAAGGATTAAAAAAAAAAAAAAAGAGGTGCCTGGCTGGCTAAGACGGTGGAACATTGAGAGTCTTGATCTTGAGGTCATGAGTTCAAGCCCCACACTGGGCATAGAGCTTACTTTAAAAAATAAGTAAATAAATTTAAAAAAAAAAGTAAATAAATCTTGAAATGAAAAAAAGAAAAACAGACTGACAACAGGCTTCTAATCAGCAACAGTAGATATAAAAACACATTGGAATTTTTTTTTTAACACATTGGAATTTTATCTGAAATCTTGAGGGGGTGCCTGGGTGGCTCAGTCCATTAAGTGACTGGCTCCTTGGTTTTAGCTCAGGTTGTGATCTCAGAGTGGTAAGATCAAGCCTTACATTAGACTCTGCACTCAATGTGGAGTCTGCTTAAGATTCTTTCTCTCCTTCTCTCTTTGCCCCCCACCTTAAATAAATAAATTAAAATGCTTCTTAAAAAAAATGAAGCCTTGAGGGGGCACCTACGTGGCTCAGTGGTTGAGCATCTGCCTTTGGCTCAGGTCATGGTTCCGGGGTCCTGGGATGGAGTTCTGCACCAAGCTCCCTTCAGGGAGCCTGCTTCTCCCTCTGCCTGTGTGTCTCTCTCTCTCTCTCTGTGTCTCTCATGAATACATAAAGGAAATCTTAAAAAAAAAAAAAAAAAAAGGCTTGAGGGAAAATAAATGTCAGGTTTTTAAAGCATATTTTTTTCTCAGATTTTATTTTATTGTCATATTTTGACCAATATGACAATATTGGTCTACAAATACTTGTGAAGTATTCTTCTATTGAACATCCTAAGAAGGAAATGGAGATAGAATATGAATAAACTACAAGGCCGTTATCTGATAAGTACAGAAAAATCAGAACAATATGCCTACTAAGTTAAGACTATAATGATGAAACAACAGAATGAGATGAAAGGTAGCTTTCTTACTGAAAGGATAAATTTAATGCAAAATAAATTATTATAATTGAAAATACCTAGGGCCACCTGGGTGGTTCAGTGGTTGAGCATCTGCCTTTGACTCAGGTCATGATCCTTGAGTCCCTTACATCAGGGCTCCCCGCAGGGAGCCTGCTTCTCCCTCTGCCTATTTCTCTGCCTCTCTGTGTCTCTCATGAATAAATAAATAAAATCTTTTTTAAAAGAAAAGAAAATACCTTAGAGTAATCCAAGATTTGTTTTTCTATTAGTTTCCATTAGGACACCAAAAATCACTGGGGCATTTGGTCAAATGTCACTACGAGATCTCAAGAGATATACTGGTTCAGTACATCTTGGGCAGAGTAATTCATTTGCGTTTTATTTATTTTTAAAGGATTTTATTTTTTCATGAGAGACACAAAAACAGAGAGAGGGAGAGGCAGAGAATAGGCAGAGGGAGAAGCAGGCTCCATGCAGGGCACCCGATGTGGGACTCGATTCCAGGTACCCAGGATCACACCCCAGGCTGCAGGCGGCGCCAAAACGCTGCGCCACCAGGGCTGCCCTATATACACTTTTAATAGATACTTTAATGTACATAGAAATGTTATAATAAATGTTGAATATTTCTGCATTTTTTAAATTGAAGTTTAACTAACATACAGTGATATATTAGTTTCAGGTGTACCATATAGTGATTCAATTATTCTACACAGTTTTTGGTGCTTATCATGATAAATACATTTTTATTTTTTTATTATTTTTGATAAATACATTTTTAATCCCATTTATTTATTTCACCCATTCCCTCACCCACTACCCCTCCACAACTACTATTTCTCTGTATTTGAGTCTGGTTTTTTGTTTCTTTTTGTCTTTGTTTTGTTTCTTAAATTCCACATTTGAGTGAAATCATATTTGCCTTTATCTTACTGACTTATCTCACTTAGCATTATACCTTCTAGGTCTATCTATGATGTAATTTTTGCATTAAAAAAAAAAACAAAACAGGGATCCCTGGGTGGCGCAGCGGTTTAGCGCCTGCCTTTGGCCGAGGGCGCGATCCTGGAGACCTGGGATTGAATCCCACGTCGGGCTCCTGGTGCATGGAGCCTGCTTCTCCCTCTGCCTGTGTCTCTGCCTCTCTCTCTCTCTCTCTCTCTCTCTCTCTGGGTGTGACTATTATAAATAAATAAAAATTAAAAAAACAAAACAAAACAAAACAAAAAACAAAACAGGGGCAGCCCGGGTGGCTCAGGGGTTTAGCGCTGGCTGCCTTCAGCCCAGAGTGTGATCCTGGGGACCCGGGATCGAGTCCCACATCAGGCTCCCTGAATGGAGCCTGTGGCTCTCTCTGCCTCTCTCTCTCTCTGTGTGTCTCTCATGAATAAATAAAATCTTAAAAAACAACAACAACAACAACCCACTGGTCATCAGAAACAAAATAAATTTTTGACTTACTGCTTTGAGTAAATGTCATTTCAAAATTCTTTTTTTTTTTTTTTTCATTTCAAAATTCCATCACCAATTTTGGTAATAAAATTAGGAAAATCTTTAGTTCATTTAGTACACTTTTTATGATAGAAAATTAGGATTTCATTCTTTACTCCACATGCAACACTTATCCCCTTTTCCAATAGTAGACCATAGTTATTGGGTTTTTGTTTGTTTGATTTGGTGCTGAAATCCAGGAGACCATAGTTTTAGGAATAATTAGTATTTATCATTTTTAAAAAAGATTTTATTTATTTGAGAGAAAGAGAGGGAGCCTGAGTAGGGGGAGGGGCAGAGCAGACTCCCTGCTGAGTAGGGAGCCCAATGTGGGGCTCACTCCCAGGACCCCAAGATCATGACCCGAGCCAAAGGCAGATGCTTTAACTGATTGAGCCACCCTGGTGCCCAGGATTTATTTTTATATAGTTATGACTATGTAAATTTCGTTCACAACCAAGCCAAACGAATATTATGATTAATTTGCCTCGTATGTGAGTTTTTGTTTTTCCCGGAATTTATAAATTGCCTTGTGTTTTGTTTCTTGGTTTTGTTTCATACACTCTGTAAGAAGTGTAGACCTCTTGGGGTGCCTGGGTGGTTCAGTTGGTTAAGTGTCAGACTTTTGATTTTGGCCCAGGTCATGATCTAATGGGTCCTGAGATTGAGCCCGAGTCAAGCCCATAGATGAATGGAGCCCTGCATGGGGGCTCTGAGCTCAGCCAACGAGTTGGCTTGAGGATTCTTTCCCTCTGCCCCTCCCCCCACTCTTGAGTGCTTGCATGCACTCTCTCAAATAAATAAGCAAATCTTTCAAAAAAAGTGCACAGGTGCCTGAGTGGCTCAGATGGTTAAGTGTCTGCCTTCAGCTCCGGTGGTGATCTCAGGGTCCTGGGATTGAGCCTCATTTTGGGCTCCCTGCTTGGTGGGGAGCCTGCTTCTCCTTCTTCTTCCCCAATCCTTCATTTATGCTTACTCTCTTTCATAAATAAATAAATAAATAAATAAATAAATAAATAAAATCTTTAAAAAAATAAATTAAAAAAAATTTTAAAGTCTAAACCTCTCAAGTTGGTCAAACACAGTTAAGTAGCCTGTTGACCTCATGTGATGTCAAGCTGGTCTGGTGGCAGAAGCCTGCTACAAAATTGTCCTGGCTCTTTCCTACAACTTCATCCAGGGAATACTTTATTTCTCTTCTGTATGAATCAACTCTTTATTTCGGAGATACCATGTTTTGATTTTCCCTGGTTTCATGCTCTGTTTTAGTACTTCATCATCTACTAGCTTCCTGAGGAAGGGAGCATGGAAATAAAATTTCCTGTCTTTGCATGACTGGAAACATCTTAGAGGAATTCTAGACTAAAAATGATATTCATATAGAATTTTGAGGTCATTGTCCCCATCGTTTTCTAGTTTTCAGGAGTATTAGCAAATCCAATGCCATTCTATGTATGCAACTGAGTATCCCTTGTATGCAGTCTGGTTTTATCTCTCAAAGCCTTTAAACATTTCTTTTTCTTTTTTTAGTATTTTTATTTATTCATGAGAGACAGAGAGAGAGAGGCAGAGACACAGGCAGAGGGAGAAGCAGGTTCCATGCAGGGAGCCTGACGTGGGACTCGATCCGAGATCTCCAGGATCACGCCCTGGGCTGTAGGCGGCGCTAAACCGCTGGGCCACCCGGGCTGCCCTATTCTTTTTTTTTTTTTTTTGAATCAAATATTCTATCTCCCAGTTTATTATTTTTTAAAAAATATTTATTTATTCATGAGAGACACACACACACACACACAGAGGCAGAGACACAGGCAGAGGGAGAAGCAGGCTCCATGCAGGGAGTCCGATGTGGGACTCGATCCTGGGTCTCCAGGATCACAATCTGGGTTGAAGGCAGCGCTAAACCGCTGAGCCACCCGGGCTGCCCTATCTCCCAGTTTAAACCTCTAATTTTCATTTTTTAATTTTTATTTTATTTATTCATTTTTAAAGACTTTATTTCATGAAATACAGAGAGAGAGAGAGAGAGAGAGAGGCAGAGGGAAACGCAGGCTCCACGCAGAGAGCCGGATGTGGGACTCGATCCTGGGTCTCTAGGATCAC
The DNA here is from genome assembly GCF_048418805.1 of Vulpes vulpes. Taxonomy (NCBI): domain Eukaryota; kingdom Metazoa; phylum Chordata; class Mammalia; order Carnivora; family Canidae; genus Vulpes; species Vulpes vulpes. Next base: position 51,588,920 of record NC_132787.1, on the reverse strand, counting down.
GCCCCGGGCGGAAGGCGGGGCTAAACCGCTGAGCCACCGGGGCTGCTCCTAATTTTCATTTTTTAAAGACTATTTGAGAGAGAGAGGGAGAGAGCACGAGAAGGGGAAAGGGCAGAAGGCTCCCCGCTGAGCAGGGAGCCTGACTCGGGGGCTCGATCCCAGGACCCCCAGATCATGATCTGAGCAGAAGGCAGACACTTAACCAACTGAGCCATCCAGGCATCCCATTAAACCTCTAATTTTTAAATGTTTTTCCATTCTTTGTATTTTTACTCTATACTCCAGGGTATTTCCTCAACTTTATCTTAGGATTCTATTAATAAATTACTTCCTTCCATTTCCATACTTTCAACTTCCAAGTCTTTTGTTTTCTGAGTGTTCTTTAAAAAATAGTATCCTCTTCTTGTATTGTGGATGCATTATCTTCTCTTATTTTTCTAAAGATGTATTTTTTTTTAAGATTTATTTATTTGAGAGTGAGAAAGGGGGTGCAGAGGCAAGAGGGAGAGAGAGAATCTCAAGCAGGTTCCCCTCTGAACACAGAGACAGACACAGGAGGTCAGTCTCATGACCTTGAGATCATGACTTTAGCTAAATCAAGAGTCAGATGCTTAAACCACTGAGACACCCAGGTGCCCCTCTGAAAACATTAATTGCAGTTTTTTGTAATTATCTTTTGATCCCTTCATTATCTGTTACCCTTGGTTTCTTTTCTTGTCTTTCATGCTTGAGACTCCCTTCAGCTCTGTTAATCTTTGTCTATCTGTTCCAACTTAAGCATGAGATCTAAAAGAGCAACTGAAAGCTCATAGAGGTCCTGAAAAAGCCAGCTGGTGGGCCTTACTATGTGGTGGATGAGAGAGGGCCCTGATTTGGGGTTCCTGTAAACTTTTTCTCCTGAGTCAGTCATTGTCTCCAAAAAGGAATGTTCCAGTCCTCCTAACCCTGCTTTCAAAGGACTAAGACCTTCTAAATTTTTAAGTCTTTGTAAGTTCTAAGAATCCAATTATTTTATACCTTTGGGATTCCAACTCCAAACCTCATGAGTAGAATGGAAAATATTTAAATGTAAGGATTTAAAACCTCACACATATGACTTTCCATTTTTTCAAAATTACATCTCATTTGCTCTAGTCTTCTTTGTCCTTGTGCATTTATTTATTTTTCTTATTCTCATTTTTTTTTTTTTAAAGTAGGCTCCATGCCCAGTGTGGAGCCCAATGTGGATACTGAACTCATAACCCTGAGATCAAGACCTGGGCTGAGATCAAGAGTTGGATGCTTAACTGAGCCACCCAGGGGCCCCTCCTTACTCTCAATTTGATATAGTTTTTGGAGGGAACAGAGATAAATGTGTGTGCTCAATTCACCATATTTAACCAGAAGCTTCTTCCTGAAGTCTCAGTTACATCATTTCTCTAACTCATAAGGTGGATGTGAAAATTAAAGGTTGTAGTGCATTATTTAACAGCATTTTGAAAGAGACTTTTCCTGTTGCCTTGGGATTTGGGCTGAGTCTTTAAGAAGGGAAGAGGAGCATGTAGGTACTCCACATTATAAGGAAAGACTACTGGACATACAAGAGAGAACAACTCCTCCAACAATGATGGCCCTTCTCATCTTCAGCCTATGAGATGGGAAATTTGACGAGGGAATGAAGAGGTATGGAGATAGAATAGCTGGTCTATTTTAGAGTTTTTTGTCCCCCCACCCCCTTTCATTGTGAGGCAGATGAGCAGAGGCTACAGACCAAGTAAAGAGAGTACCAAGAGATAGGGTACTTGCAAAAACAGAGGTGGGCTTCTCACTCCTTGGTTGGATGTTTCTGGGGTGGTGGAGTCATGTCTAGTGCTGGCCAAGAGTACAACAGAGCACAAGTTCCAGAAGAACTTGATATGATTCTCTGGCATTTGGGAGATGCATATGGACATAGGGATGAGTATCTGCTGATGGTTTGGATGGCTGGAACCAGGATCTGGAATGGCAGTGCTAGGGGCTAGCCTGTGCTTCCAGCATTTGGCATGGAAGAATGTGGGAGTTTCCTATGAACAAAAGAGACATGATGGAAAGTACTTGGGCTTGAACCATCTAGATGGGACCCTCCCCAAGAGAGGTCCCTGTAGGGCAAGAAGACCCTGATAGCACTGTGGGCGAGAAATTCAGGGTACTATGCAAGAGGTCAGCTGGAGTGTGTGCTGCAAACATGGTGGGGTTGTGCAGTGTGGAATGCTCCATGCGTCTCCTCAAACATCACCTCCCCACCAATTGAAAGCTAGCACTTAGGCATCTGTTATTCAAACATTCTAACAGTCTGGTCATATAAACTGTCACCCCTTTTCTTCCACTATTTCTTTTTTTTTAAGGATTTCATATATTTATTTATTTACTGTGGACAGCCTCTCCTTTGCTGTACTGCTCACTGTTCTCTTGTAGTGTATTAAAAAAATAATAAATAAATAAATAAATAAATAAATAAATAAATAAATAAATTTCAAGTAGGCTCCATACCCAGCATTGAGCCCAACACGGGACTTAAACTCATGACCCTGAGATTAAGACCTGAGCTGAGATCAAGAGTTGGACACTTATTGGACTGAGTCACCAAGGGACCCCAACTTCTTTCTCTTTAAAAAGAAAAGATTTAAAAAAAAAAAAAAAAAAGAAAAGATTTGGGCAGCCCGGCTGGCTCAGCAGTTTAGCGCCCGCTTCAGCCCAGGTCCTGATCCTGGAGACCCGGGATTGAGTCCCACGTCAGGCTCCCTGCATGGAGCCTGCTTATCCCTCTGTGTCTCTGCCTCTCTGTCTCTCTCTTTCTCTGTCTCTCATGAATAAATAAATACAATCTTTAAAATAAATAAATAAATAAATAAATAAATAAATAAATAAATAAAATAAAATAAAAAGAAAATATTTTAGGAACGCCTGGGTGGCTCAGCGGTTGGGTGTCTGCCTTCCACTCAGGGCATGATCCTGGAGTCCTGGTATCAAGTCCAACATTGGGCTCTCTGCATGGAGCCTGCTTCTCCCTCTGCCTGTGTCTCTACTTGTGTCTCTCATGAATAAATAAAATTTTTTTTTTTAGATTTTTATTTATTTATTCATTCATTCAGAGAGAGAGAGAAAGGCAGAGACACAGGCAGAGGGAGAAGCAGGCTCCACGCAGTGAGCCTGACGTGGTACTGGATCCCGAGACTCCAGGGCCATGCCCTGGGCGGAAGGCAGGCACCAAACCGCTGAGCCATCCAGGGATCCCCTGAATAAACAAAATCTTAAAAAAAAAAAAAAAAAAAAAAAAAAAGAAAAGATTTTAAGGGTACCTGGATGGCTCAGTTGGTTAAGCATCTGCCCTCAGCTCAGGTCATGATCTCAGGGTCCTGTGATGGAGCTCCACACCATCCTAGTCCACAGGGTAGGGCTTCCTGCCCAGTAGGGAGCCCACTTCTCCCTCTCCCCCTGCCCCTCCCCCTTTGCTTGTGCTCTCTATATATATCTCAGTGATATCTACACCCAACATGGGCCTTAAAATCACAGCTCTGAGTTCAAGGGTCTCAGGCTTTACTCACTAAGCCAAACAGGCACCCCTGCTTTCTTCCACTGTTTCAACCTTGGAGAGGCAGAGTCAGGAGGTGAAGGAAGGTGGAAAAGAGCCAAGCCATTGCAGGTCTTGCACTGTGGGTCTGGCCTGAGTGAGGGAAGGGGGAGATAATGAATATAAGATCGAAGTTTTAAAAATGGGCTGTTCAAGACTTGAAGTTTATGAAAATGACCAAAAAGCCATGAAGTCTTAAGAAATGTGTTCCAAGGATAGGGAAGGTTGCTGACAGGGCCAGGATGACAGCAGTGGTTGATGGCATGGGGTGGGGTGGAGATTCTTGGCATCATATTGAATCCAGACAATTCAATAAACCAGTTATAACTTAAAGTGCCAGGCATTAATTCTGCAAGTTTTCTTTTTAAAGATTTTATTTATTTATTCATGAAAGACACAGAGAGAGAGAGAGAGAGACAGAGACAGAGACAGAGACGGAGAGAGAAGCAGACTCCATGTAGGGGGCCCGATGTGGAACTCGATCCTGGGACTCCAGGATCACACCCTGAGCTGAAGGCAGACACTCAACCACTGAGCCACCCAGGCATCCCTAATTCTACAAGTTTTTACTGAGTGCCTCTTCTGTGCCAGATTCTATGTGAATTTTAGGGGATAAAAATGATGAGCAAAACCAAAGGAGTCCCTGCCTGTATGGATAATCAATTGACAAAGATATGCTGTCTAAGGTGGAAACTGCATTTGGCTGCAAAAAATGGAGACCAGAAGTAACAGTGATCTACATTAGATTCAAGTTTTACTTTTCTCTTGTATAAGAAGTCCATAGGTAGGTAGTTCACAGAACCCCGATCATCAACAGGGTCCAGGCTCCTTCTCTCTGGGTCACCATCCTCAGACTATGGTTTTTGATTCTTAAGGTTAACTCATGGTCCAAGGTGACTGATGAAGCTCCAAGCTACTGTATCTGCATTCCAGCCAGAAATCAGGAGGATGGGGAAAGGGTGCAAAAAGATTAATATAAACTCTTTGCCCCATTTATTTATTTACTCAAGTAATTTCTGTTCTCAATGTAGGGCTCGAGCTTATGCTAAGATCAAGAATCCCACGTTCCACCAACCAACCCATCCAGGTGCCCCCGTTTTGCTTCTTTTAAAAAGCTTTCTTCAAAACAAAACAAAACAAAACAAAAAAAACCCACTTTCTTATATTTCTCATCCAACAACTTTGGCTTATATTTCATTTTTTAAAATTAAAACCACCGAGCCACCCAGGGATCCCTGTGAGAATTTTTAAAAAGATTTTATTTATTTATTCATGAGAGACAGAGAGAGGCAGAGACACAGGCAAAGAGAGAAGCAGGCTCCATGCAGGGAGCCCAATGTGGGACTCTGATCCCTGGACTCCAGATCACGCCCTGGGCCAAAGGCTCAACTGCTGAGCCACCCAGGTGTCCCTGGCTTATATCTCACTGACCAGAGTTTTGTCACATGGCCATTTAAAAGTTATTTTATTAAAGAAGAGGAGAATGGAGGTTTTTTGTTTTTTTTTAAGTTTTTATTTATTTTTTTTAAAGGAGGTTCCATGGCCAGTGCAGAGGCCAACATCAGGCTCGAACTCACAACCCTGAGATAAAGACTCTGAGATCAAGACCTGTGCCAAGATCAAGAGTCAGACGCCCAACTGACTGAGCCACCCAGGTGCCTCTTAAGTTTTTATTTTAATCACCCAATGCTCATCATGACAAGTGCAGTCCTTAATTCCCTTCACCTATTTCACACATCCCCCCATCCACCTCCCCTCTGGTAACCATCAGTTTTTTCTTTATAGTTAAGAGTCTGTTTCTTAGTTTGTCTCTCTCACTGCCCCCCCCCCCCCGCCCTTTTGCTCATTTATTTCTTAAATTCCACATATGAGTGAAATCACATTCGTATCCTATTTGTCTTTCTCTGACTGACCCATTTCACTTAGCATCAGTCTCTAACTCCATCTATGTCATTACAATTGGCAAGATTTCATTTTTTTTATAGCTGAATAATATTCCATTGTATCTATATCTATCTCACATCTTTTTTTATCCATTCATCAACTGATGGGGCCCTTGGGCTACTTCTGTATCTTGGCTATTGTAAATATTGCTGCCATAAACATAGGGGTGCATGTATCCCTTTTAATTAGTGTTTTTTGTATTCTTTGGGTAAATACCCATTAGTGCAGAGAATGGAGTTTAGATAAGTAACTACTAGACTCTGCAGCAGAACATCCCTTCAGCTACTCAGTATCTTTCATGTGACTATTCATGGTCCTGCAGCTATACTTATTATTTTTTTAAGATTTTATTTATTCGGGATGCCTGGGTGGCTCAGGGGTTGAGCATCTGCTTTTGGCCCCAGGCGTGATCCTGGAGTCTCGGGATCGAGTCCCACATTGGGCTCCCTGGATGGAGCCTGTGTCTCTGCCTCTCTCTGTCTCTCATGAATGAATAAATAAATAAATCTTAAAAAAAGATTTTATTTATTCGTGAGAGACACAGAGAGAGGCAGAGACATAGGCAGAGGAAGGAGAAGCAGGCTCCATGCAGGAGCCTGATGCAAGACTCGATCCTGGAACTCCGGGATCACATCCTGAGCTGAAGGCAGACGCTCAACTGTTGAGCCACCCAGGCATCCCAACCTATACTTATTTAAGTAATCTCTGCACCCAATGTGGGGCTTGAATTCATGGTTCCAAGATCTAGAGTCACATACTCTATTAAAGTGAGCCAGGTGCCCCTAGTAACCTATAAACCAAAGACAAGACAACTTATTAACTGCCAATGCATCTTACACCGGTGGAATAGGAAATGTCAACCACAAGCAAAGCTCTCTCTTTTTTCAGAAGAACATAGGAAACACTCAGGAGTCACTAGTCACTGGTTTATAGACCACTGAGGGGCTTGCCTGTGTCCTCATCCTTTGAATCTGGATGTACCAGTGTCTGGCTGAGCAACAGAGGAGAGCAGAGTGATGCCCTGAAAGGCACTGCAGCTTTTGCTTGGTTGGCTGGAACACTGATCCAAGGACCCCTACGTTAGCATTCCAACTGCCCTGAGGCCACCATCTTGTGAGGAAGCCCAAAGTTGCCTACACAGAAGCCCTGAGAATACACAAAGAGAGTGAGGTGCTCAGTCAGCCCCTAGCTATTCCAGCTCCAGCGGAGTGAGGACTACCATGAGAGACACCCTGAACCAGGGTGCCCAGCCAAACACTTTGGGGCCACAGAGCTGCAGGTATAATAAATGATTGTTATTTTTAAGTTTTGGAGTGCTGTGTTACACAGCAATATACACACAGAACCACAGGGTATATCAAATGTGGAGGGGCCAGGACCACCTGCCCTAACAGCAGAGTAAGTTCCTCAGTTGGTCTGTCTGGCTTACCTTCATTCTGTCCCTGGGGAAAATCTCCACTGTTCTCCATGGCCTCTTGCTCTGCCCTCAGGGAGGTTGTTCTTTGTCCATCATCCCTCATGGCTCATCTGAAGAGGCCTCTGGGGAGGATACTCTTCTGAAGGGCTACACAGCTTTGGCAGCTGCTTGTAGAGGGAGCCACTTCTGTGTTGTGGATCCGAGATGTTTTAGTTTGTAGCCATAGGCTGTTGCAGGCCAGATATGGATTTGTTTTTGTGTTTGTTAACAGTTTCATGAAATAATTAGTAGGCTTCCAGTCATTTTTCAAAAGAATTTGTTTATTTATTTGAAAGAGTGAGAGAGAGAACTTGCATGAGTTGGGGGGAAGGGCAGAGGGAGAAGGCTCCCCACTGAGCAAGGAGTCTGAAGTAGGGTTCAATCCCAGGACCCCAGAATTATGACCTGAGCCGAAGGCAGACACTAATTGACTGAGGCACAGAGGCATTCCTTCTAGTCAATTCCCAAACATAAGTTACTGTGGCCAAAGATATCATACTGAGGGTAGAAATTAATATTTTGCATATTGGCCTCTATCCCCCAACCCTGTCAATTGTTCCAGGCTTGAAGGGAAGTGAGGGGAAGATGACGCTGTTAGTCTCATCTTTGCTGGGAGTCTTGCACCATAGTAAGGCCCAGAACTCTTAGCCAAAGGTGCCTGAAAAAGTTTTGTGGTCACAGTGTTCTCTCCTAGTGGGTGCCTGTTGAGCAGCTGCCATTCTGAACTGCTTCAGTATGGGATAGAGAAGCAATTGGCTTTTTCAATCCAGCAGCCTCCATATAATGAGACTCTCCATCAACTTTATATTCCTGATTGTTGTGTGTGTGCGTAGAGTGCTTTCCTTAGCAGTGTTATTTCTGTTGGCTTTTTTTTTTATGCTTACAGATTGGTTCAAGCGCAACTGCATGTCTCATGCAGAATTTTGCTAAAAGCAGCACCAACACACTAGAACATGAAACCCTTTCTTTGTGGCTTTCTAAGGTACAATGAGCAACAATTTGATCAAGTGGCTTGCAAGTACCAGGGGCTGCTAGCTTTCCTGCCTGCAGTGCAGTGGATCTTCCCTAAACAATTGGCCAACATAATTCCCCTAAGCACATGCCACATCTTATTTTATTTTATTTTAATTTTTTAAAGACTTTATTTATTTATTCATGAGAGTGTATACACAGAGAGAGAGAAAGGCAGAGACACAGGCAGAAGGAGAAGCAGGCTCCTCGCAGGGAGCCCGACGTGGGACTTGATCCCGGGTCCCCAGGGTCATGCCCTGGGCTGACGACGGCACTAAACCGCTGAGCCACCCAGGCTGCCCCATGCCACATTTTAGATACTTGCAGCTACTCCACTTCCATCAATTTGGAACTGCATTTATGTTTGTAACTGAGACGGGAAGTAGAAGAAACTTAAACAAGATGGAAGTTAATTTTTCTCTCAAGGTAAAGAAGTCTGGATGTAGATAGTCCAGGGTAGATATAGTGTCAGGGTTTCCTCAGCTTCTCAGGTTCTTGGCAATTCCCTCTTTCCCATCCTTAGCATGTGTTTCCCCATCCTCAACATGCCTCCAGGTCACAAGAGCCTTCAATCATCAAGTCTGTGTTATGAACAGGGAATATAAAGTGGGGAGAGGGGAAAAAGGATTGAGAGGATTAAAGACAGTATATGCCAGCTATCTGCCCCTACTTTAAGGAGCATTTCTGGAAGATCCATCCAATAAACACCACTTACATCTTTTTTATGTTTGTATACATAGAATGTAGTCACATGGTCATAAGTGGCTGTAAGAGAAGGAAAATGCAGTCTTTAAACCAGTTATGTTGCCACCCAAGATAACAGGGGCATGGGATAAGCTATTGGGATTGATGAATAGGTTCATTATCTTTTTTTTTTTAAGATTTTATTTATTTATTCATGAGAGACACACACACAGAGAGAGAGAGAGAGAGAGAGGCAAAGACACAGGTAGAGGGAGAAGCAGGCTCCATTCCATGCAGAGAGCCCGACGTGGGACTCAATCCCGGGTCTCCAGGATCAGGCCCTGGGCTGAAGGCAGCGCTAAACCGCTGAGCCACCAGGGCATGCCCTAGGTTCATTATCTTGATGGTGGTGATGGTTTTATGGATGTATACTAAGTTGAAACTTATCAAATCATACATTTCAAATATGTGCAGTTTATTGTATGTCAATAAATTGGTTTAGAATGTATGTGTTCAAGAAAAGAATATGTATTCTCTAGTAATTGCTACAGGGTTTTATGTAAGTTCATTAAGTCAAAACTTTAATTGTGTTGCTCAAATCTTTTATATTCTTTTTTTAAAGATTTTATTTATTTATTCATGAGAGACAGAAAGAGAGAGAGGCAGACACATAGGCAAAGGGACAAGCAGACTCCTAGAGGGGAGCCTGATGTGGGACTCGATCCTAGGACCCCAGGATCATGACCTGAGCCAAATCTTTTATATTCTTAATGAAAAACATACAGATATATATATGTATTATTTTCTTCTGTTTTTTTTTTTTTTTTTTTTTAATATGTTAAGATTTGCCATGACTGTGGTGGATTTATCCATTTCTCCTGGGTGTTCTGTCAATTTTTTCTTGATAAAATTCAAAGTGTATTATTAAGAACATATAGGTTTATAATTATCAAGTCTTCATCGTGAATTGAAGCTTATATTAATGTAATAGCTCTTTTTACCCGTAAGTTTTGTCATAAATTTTATTTCATTTTGTTCAATGTTAATATAATTATACTAGCTCTCTTTTGGTCGTATTTGCCTGGCACATACATATTTTCTACTATTTCTACCTTATATTTCTTACGTTTTAGGTATATCTCTTGTAATCAATATATATAGCTGGATATTAATTTTTATTTAGTCTAATAAATAAAAATTGCCTTTTAACTGGAGAATTCACTTTATTTACATTTATTGTGACTGGGATATCACTAGATTCATTTCTAGCAAATGTTTTTTGGTGGTTTTAATCTGTCTAGAATTTTCAAAGTCTTTTATATTTCTCCTTTCTTGTCTACTTTTGGGCTATTAGAGTCCCCTTCCATTCCTTTTTTCCTCCCTACCTGTTTGGAAATTATATAGTCTGCTTCTAGTCTATGAATATTTAAATGAAAAAAAAGTTTAAAAATTTTCTTGTTATTTTGTTGTTGTCATTAAAGATTTTAAGTAACCTCTACAGCCAGTGTGGGGCTTGAACTCACAACCCTGAAATCAAGAGTCGCATGCTCTGCCAACTAAGCTAGCCAGGCACCCCTAAATGAAAAATTTTAACATGAACATTTAACAATCAAAATTAAGACCTTAGAATAACTTTAATCAACCCTTTCTAACCAATATGCAGTTAAGCTCAAGATTTTCCCCCTACCTAAAAGCAACCACTTTCAAGTTTCATGCCTGGTAGTTTATTAGCTATCTCCATATCCCTAAATAACATCTTATATTGTGAATACTTGATTTTTTTTACTTTGTAATATTATGCATGGATTTCTAAAATAGAAGATGGGGACTTAGCTCTCCACAGCCTCATGTCCCTCCCCCACTTCCTCCATATTATATACTCAGAATTTACATTATTTTGACTATGTAAATGTTATCCACAGATGTCACTATGATACTTTACCTTTTTACCTCCCTTGGAGTGCTTTTTACTTTTACTTCTTTCTTTCTTTTCTTTTCTTTCTTCTTTCTTTCCTTCTTTTCTTTTCTTTTCCTTCTTTAAAAAAAATTTTTTTTTTTATTATTTATTTATGATAGTCATACAGAGAGAGAGAGAGAGGCAGAGACATAGGCAGAGGGAGAAGCAGGCTCCATGCACCGGGAGCCCGATGTGGGACTCGATCCGGGGTCTCCAGGATCACGCCCTGGGCCAAAGGCAGGCACCAAACCGCTGTGCCACCCAGGGATCCCCTCTTTTCCTCCTTAAGAGCTGACCCTAAACTCCCCTCTGACTGTCTGCATTTCCTCTGCAAGTGCCCGGGGCCAATACCCCCCTTCCCACCTATCCTGGAGGGCTCCTGGGCTCATCCTCTCTTACCTCTTTGCCCTCTCCCCTGTGTCATCCCTTCACTCTCCTGCACTTCTCCTGGCTTCTTGCCTGGGTCAGATCCTGTTTCCCATATTCCACTGGACTGCATTCTTGGTTTACTCCCTTGCTTTGGTTGGCCAACGCCTCAGGTTTTCTTTGAAAGAGTTGTCCTAGCCCAACCAGTCAACAGCCAGCATGGGCTTATGGGCCTGTGGGGCAGTGAGGGAGGCCATAGACCAAGGGAATTGGCAGGTATCTCCCCAAACAAAGGGAGTGATAAGTATTCTATAGGACTTGGGGCAAGGGTGGGGCTTTAGTGAAATTTAAGTGAAGCCATGTTCTAAGAGGCTCAAGGTAAATAGGGATCCCTGTAAAGAAGTTACTCTCAGGGCTGGATTGTGAAGTAAACAGAGATGTGGAGTATTATGTCCAGAAACCCCTTATCTGATGCTCTGTACCTGGGTGATAAATCTAGACTGCTTCTCTGTCTCAAGGTGACGTGGATCCTTCAGGCCAAAGGATTTTTGACTCATTCTTACTGATATGCTTTCAAATAGCAATGTTTCTTATAGCCCATGAGTTTAGAGAACAAAGTTTCCCAGTCAGTGAGAAAGTGTAGTCACAGAAGGGAGTCCTTATGAACTTTATTGCTATATACCTCGGGAGAAAGAGTGGTTTGTGTTTTGGTTAACCTTGCTGGCTTTCTGTCTCTTATCCCAGCCTCATGAATGGCAGGGCGGGATTTTACCTCCTCCAAGTTTTACTTTCTTGGGGTGTGCGGGAGACAATATTTTTGAGCCTCGGTGGGGAGCTGTTAGTTGTAAAGTTCTTTCTAGCATGATCTGACGAGGCCTTTTCCTAAGAGAATCCCTGACGTATCTTTAGATCAGATTCTTTGAAGCAAGCATATTTCAGTCTCCTGTTTGGAAAGTATGGGTCTGATTACTGGGGTCCTGAGTTTGGGGAAAGTGCTGGGGTTCTCAGAAAGCAGGATGTAAATGTTGCCTTTGGTCCTTTTGTTTTGAGAAGGATGTTCCTGCCCTTTCTTGGAGCATAAGACTCCACTTTCTCACCACGGTGGGGGGAGGGAGTCACAAAGCCATAGAGAATGCAGCAGCGGACCTGGGATACAACCCTCCATAGACTTTCAAATAGTTTTCCTGTTTTCCACCGTGCCTTTATCATTCCCTTCAGAAGTACCTGCTGTTGCTGACTCCCCCAGTGCTGCACCTGCTGTCTGACCAACTTGTCTCCCAGCTTTGCCCAGAATTCAGTGAGACCTAGAATTCAGTTTTCCTTTGTCTGTATAGTCAAGCTCACCTGCTTTCCCAAATTTCACTTTTCTATTTTGTCTTTCCCATTCTCTTTGTGAGCTTAGGTCTTTTTAAAAACGTCTTATCATTTCAGTAGATTTCAGGAAGGAGCAAAAATAAATGAGTATATATAATACACTCTCTATCCCAAAAGTCTGACTTACTTTTGAACCACATGAATATATCTTTTTTTAAGATTTTATTTTTAAGTAATCTCTACACCCAATGTGGGGCTTGAATTTATAATTCCAAGATCAAGAGTCGCAGGCTCCTAATCTCAGGGTTGTGAGATCAAGCCTGGCATAGAGCTCTGCACTCAGAGCAGAGTCTGCTTAAGACACTCTCTCTAGGGGGCTAGGGGGGTGGGGGTGAATGGGTGACGGGCACTGAGGGGGGCACTTGACGGGATGAGCACTGGGTGTTATTCTGTATGTTGGTAAATTGAACAGCAATAAAAATAAATTTATTATAAAAAAAGAAATATAAAATATGAATTTCAAAATGCAAATTGTTAAATTTCATTTCAAAATATCTACAGTTGGAGATTGGTTTAAAAAGTCCTTCTGATAGCCCCCAAGCATCCTGTGACCAGATCCATTCCTTCCATCCCCTGACCCCTCCGGAATACACTCCCACCTCAAGATCTACTATTTACTCTCTTCCTGGATCGTTCTCACAGATATGCAGATAGGTGCATGGCTCGCTCACTCACTTTCAGCCTTAAATGCCACCCTCTCAGAAAGGCCTTTACTCTCTGTCCTATCTGAAATTGCAATCCTTCCACACTGCCTGACTTCCTTCCCTGCTTTATTTTTCACATTAAAAAAAGATTAATAGGATACTTCTTAAAGCAGTTTTAGGTTTAGATAAAAATTGAGGGATGCCTGGGTGGCTCAGTGTTTGAAGGTCCGCCTTCGGCTCAGGACATAATCCTGGGGTTCCAGGATCGAGTCCCACATCGGGCTCCCTGCATGGAGCCTGCTCCTCTCTCTGCCTCTCTATGCGTGTCTCTGATGAATAAATAAATAAAATCTTAAAAAAAAAATTTGAGCAGACATTATAGTTACCATATACTTCCTTCTTAGTTTTCCCTATTATTAATATCTTGTATTAGTGTGGTACATTTGTTGCAATTAATGAACCAATATTGACACATTATTAGTAACTTAAGTCCATAGTTTACAGTAGGGCTTCTGACAAATGTATAATGTCATCTATCCACTATTAGGGTATCAGAGAATAACTTCACTGCCTAAAAATCCACTGTGCTCCCACAATTTATCCCTCCCACCATCCGAACGCTTGGCAACCACTAATCTTTTTACTGCTTCCACAGTTTTGCCTTTTCCAGAATGTCATATAGTTGGAATCATACAGTATACAGACTTTTCCGTTGGCTCCTTTCACTTTGCAATGTGCATTTATATTTCTTGCATTTCTTCTCATGGCTTACTTTTTTTTTTTTTTTAAAGATTTATTTATTTTATTCAGAGAGAGAGAGATTGAGAGGCAGAGAGACACAGGCAGAGGGAGAAGCAGGCTCCATGCAGGGAGCCCGACATGGGACTCGATCCCAGGTTCCCAGGATCACACCCCAGGCTGCAGGCGGCGCCAAACCGCTGCGCCACCGGGGCTGCCCTTTTCATGGCTTACTTAATAGCATTGCTTAATTTTTCTTCCAGCAATATCAATTCTAACATGCTTCTATTTATCTTATTTATCATATTTAGTTTGTCTTCTCTGTGTATTTCATGAGAACAGGGATTTTTGCCTGCTTTGTTCACTGCTGTATTCTCAGTGTCTACAACAGTATTTTCCTCACAGATGGTGCTCAAGTATTGATTGAATTAAAATATTTAAGTGAATGAATAGTGCATCTAATTCAAGAAAAACTTCTATTCAGAACCCTCCTGGCAAAGGAATCTGTGAAAGTGTTTAGCTTTCTAGACCCTTAGAATTTCAACTCCACTGCCTTTGACCTTGTTTGGTTAATACATAACCTAACCTGTCGGTGGCGCAGTTTCCTCCCCAATAAAATGGAGATAATAATAGTACCTCCCGCGCGCGGGTGTGGTAAATGTTATGTAAGTTACATGTACATGCAGTTCTCATCACAGGCCCCACACAGAGTGGTGTGCATCAGTAGTAATTATTAATCCCATACAGAAAGACGCAGAGAAGGAGGTGGGACGGAATGCCAGCTGGCCACGTCCAGGAAGCTCCTCTGGGCAGGAGTTCAGGGGGGCCGAGCGCTGTGAGCTCGGGTGACGGCAGGCAAACCTCTACAGGGGTCACTGCAGGCACACGGGACCACTGATTCCATTTGCCCACCACTTTACAAAGTCCCTGACGTTCCAAACGCGTTTAATCCTCACAAAAACAATCATGTCGGTGGGTATTATAATTCCCATTCTAACCACGATAAAAGCGGTTCAGGGAGGTCAGCGACTTACCCGATGGAAGCAGAGATTTCCCGGAGGCTCGGGCTCACATCTCAGTACAGTGGTTATTACTCCTGCAAACTGTCGGGGCGCGCCAGAGAGGCCCGGATCCAGCGGTTCGGAGGTGCAGTGAGCCCTGGGCAGGGTACCAGCACTGCTCCTAATAACCCCGTCGGGGTGGCGAGCCGCGGAGATTTAGGAGGCGGGCGGGCCAGCGCACGTGTATCTTTCGCGCAGCGTCCCCACCCTATCCCCGCCTCCAGGAGGCGTGGCAACAAAGCGCGGGAAAACCGGCTCCGGCTCCACCCCCACCCCGTGCTGGGGGCGGGGAAAGGGGAGTTATTAAATGGGAAATGGAGGCGCCGCGGCTCAAACCCTGTCTCCGTGCTTAGGCAGCCCGCTGGCATGCCGCTTTAAGATCCCGGTGGCAATGGCCCAGGCCACGCCAGCACCCTAACGTCACCTCTCCTCCACTTCCGGTGTGCGGGGCCGTCCCGGGCTCAGGTGCCGGCTCCTTCCACACTGCTCACTCACCCCCGGCCCCCGGCAAACCCTCCGGCACTGGAGAAGGTGCGGGTGACGCCATCGCCCGGGACCATCCGGATAATGTGGCGATTTAGTGGGAAAACGCCAAGGAACTGGTCAACCAGATGACGTAATGTTTTGGGTAACGTCCCATTTTGTGACTTCTGCACAGCATGACTGACATTGGGCTTTAACTTGAGAAAACAAACGTATCTCCGCAATCCAGCCTCGTTCAGTCGGCGAGGTTCTCAAAGTACCCACCAAATAGAAGCGGAGTTCTTTTCATTTGCATAAGTGAACCGCAGGCTCCACGGATTGCGGCCAATGGGGAGTGAGGGGGTGGAGATGCACCTGAGAGAGGCACCGCCTCCGGGGAAAGTAGGGCATCTGATTGGCTTCCCTCTGAACGACAGGAGCGGCAGCCAGTCGTTTCTGAGACGCCCTGACGGGGCAGGTGGGCCCGGCACCACCAATGGGAGGAGGTGTCTTCTGAAGGCCTAGGCCTCTTGCCCAATGAGGCCGGGAGGGCCGTGCGGGGCCAGCGCCGAGCGGCAGTACTTCAGGCCAACCCCGCTCGGGGCTGGGAGGGGCGCCGTGCTGAACGACGGCGGCGGCGGCCAATGGCGAGTGCGGAAGCGGGCAGCCCGGACCTGGAACGCGGAGGGAGCTGAAGGAGGGGGAGGCTGAACGGGAGAGAAGCAGGAAGTAGCGGCGGCCTCGGGGAGGGCGGCGGCGGCGGCGGGAGCGGGGGAGAGACCGCCGGCTCCCGGGCCGCACTCGGAGAGGAACAAGTAAGCGTGCCCCGGGTAATACCCGCCCTTGGCCCCGCCCCCGGGGGGGCGGGTAAATACCCCTGCCCCTCCCCCACTTGGCCAACTACCCCTGTCCCCGCGCCGCCCCCCGGGCGGCTTCTAGGAAGGCCCCGCTGCAGCCTCCATCCCGTGAGGCGGAGGGGTGAAACTCCCAGCCTGTTGAAAGCACAGCCCCTAGCCGGGTAAACGTGGAGGGAGGGTCGCGGTCCCCAAGTCCTGGCGCCCCGCGCCCCAGAGGCGCCCGAAGCACGGCCCGGTGACTGTGGCTGCGGGATGTCGCGACCTAAAATGGTGTCCGTGTTCGGGGGCGGGGGCGGGGGAGCCGGGCCAGGCCGGAGCGCAGCCTGCACCCCGACCCGGCGAGGGTCAGCGTCCGGGCCCGGGCCGGACTCGGGCTCGTGCCCCGTGCCGCCGCGCGCCTCCGGACCGCTTCTCAGCCTCTAGGGAGCGGCGGGAGTCTGCAGGAGGCGGCGGCTGTGCGGCCGGGCCGGGAGGGGAGGGGGTCGGAGTTGGGACGGACCCCGGCCAGAGAGCCGTCTCCTCCCCACTCCTGTCTGTCCACGCACCGCCCCGACTCCGGGGAACTCCTGGGCCGAGAGGTGCAGCGCTGCAGCTCCCTGAGGGCCTGGGCGGGCCGGGCCGTCTTTTCCTTCGTACGCCGGTAGGGACGAGGGAAGCGCGCTGCGCCTCAGTTTCCCCGGAGGCTTCTCCGTACACCCCGTCCCCTCCCCGCAACCCCGGACACGTTCCCCGCGCTGGCCCTCGGCAGATGGCAGGGACTTAATTCCCCCCGCTGCCCAGCTTGGCGGCAGCCTAATCGCCCCCGGCCGCCGGCCCCTCGCCCTCCTCTGCAGGCCCCGGGCCAGGGAAAGAGCAGTGGAACCCCCTCCCGACCCAGGCCAGTTCGCGGTCTTCCTGTTCAGCCCCTTCCTTTGGCTTTTGGGGAAGAACAGAGGGCAGTGGGGGAGGGCCGGAGCCCAAGAGTCGGCGCACAGCAGCCGCAGAAAGGCCTGGGCTGTGGGGTGGGGGAAGCCGCGCTGGCCTTGAGCTCCCGCTGCTTGGTGGACTGTCAGCTCCTGGCTATCGAATGACCTCTAAAGTCACTTAGACGCCAAAGGGGGAGTTGCTGGGTAGGCCGAGTGGGCAGATGTTTTCTCATAGTCCCCACTGATCTGCCCAACGGCAGTCCACTTTCTGAGGGCCCGGGTGGAAGGGAGCTCCAGTTGTCTCCTGGTGCGCAGAGAGGCAAGAAGAGAGCCCCAGCTCTGCATCGGGCAGAGGCAAGGAGTGGAGGGCTTTGTTTAAAGCCAGAGACCAGAATTAAGTCAGGGCTGATGAGGGGAAACTTCCCGTTCTTCCTCTTGTTGGTATCCTCTTCCTCCACCTTACCGTGGTCCCAGCATTGCCAGCTGCCACCTGCAGGGACTATCTTCAGTTTCCGTCTAAAGGCTGGCAGGAGGTGAGAGAACTGGCCCTGCGAAATGGCTTGTATCCTGGGCAGAGACTGTGTAGTGACAGACTTCTTTGGTTTCTTCCTAGACATAGAAACACTTGTGGGGAGACACTGGTGAGGAACAGACCCGGGTTCCCCTCAGCCTCTAGGCTGGTTGTGTTGGTTTAGTGCCACATGAGTCTTGTGGGGTGTGTGTGTGTGTGTGTGTGCGCGCGCGCACACACTGGGACAGGTTGGGGTTGGGTAAGACTTCTTGAACTGGTGTTGCCAAGGGAAAATGAAAAAGGTGAGGAGTGTGAATTAGGAGCTCAGAGCAGGAATAACACGGGTGAGGGGGCTTGGCTTTTCCCCTTTGTGGCAGCCAGGCAGCTAAGTTACCCTGGAGCTTTGGCCCTGAGAGAGCAAGATGGGGAGGGAGAGAGGAGGGGCTGGCCCCGGGAGGGCCATGGCAGGGCAGAGGCACTCTGGGGAAGGTAGGTTTGCTAGCAGCAGGTGTTTGTGACAGGAGAGGCCTAGGCTGGGGCCCTTGTGACCAGGTTGCTGGCACGGTTTTCCCCTTTTCTCTTTATCTCTTTCTATTCCTGTGTCTTATTCTTTCCATCTTGGGCTCTTCTCTTGGGTGATTTCCGAGTCCACTTCTCCTTGTTAACCAAGCTAGATCCCAGGTGCCAGTGATGACCCCAGGTCCCCAGACTTGACCCCTGACTCTTGTCCCTGACCTCAGTCGTAGATTCCCAGTGCTTACTCCTTTCCAGCTTGTTTGTCCCAGCTGTAATAATAAATCCTGCTCCGGGTTTTGACTCGCAGGGTTATGATTTGTATCATGCTCCGAATAACCCTGTGGTGTATGGATTACTTGCCTCACCTTTCAAAACTAAGGCAGTGGACATGAGGCCATTGATAAAGCTGCAACTAGAATCATTTCTTCCATCTTGGCTTAAGTCATTGTCCCTTTGAACACATGGCTTTCAGATCTCTCCAGACCCCCAGAAGATCCATGAAGATTTATGAATGGATCCCATGCTGCCATGAATGAGCCCTTACACCCAGAGCATGGTATATATCTTCCTCCTTAATAGTGGTATTGATTAATTGATTGGTTCTGTGCTGGGCTCAGGAGGGGCTGAGGTGATTTTAATCAAGATGTTCACTGAACTCCCTCTGTCTCTGTTACCCTTGTTTCTCTACTGTGTCTCTGAGAAGTTTCTTTTCTTCTGCTTTCTCTGGATCTCAGCGTCTTCCCTGGAATGTGCACATAACCTACCTTTCAATTTTAGGGTTTGGCAAACCAGGTGCCCCCACCAGTTCTAGGATTTGTGCTGTGGTAAAAGTGTACCCAAGGAGATTGTGCATTGTCCCAAGAGGATAAATATGGAGATCCTGAGGGAGGAGGGCCAGGGTTCCTGCCCTCAGAGGGCTCAATTTCTTACTCTTTTTTCTGTTTTCATCAGGTCTGGGACCTGCTGCCATGGGGGATATGAAGACTCCTGATTTCGATGATCTCCTTGCTGCCTTTGACATCCCTGACATCGATGCCAACGAAGCCATCCACTCTGGGCCAGAAGAAAACGAAGGGCCTGGAGGCTCAGGAAAGCCAGATCCCAGTATAGGAGGTGACTCTGGAGAAGCACCGGCAGCAGCTGCCAGGGACAGCCCCGAGGTGCCAGCCCAGGCCTCTGATCACGGCCTGCCACCGCCAGACATCTCTGCAGTCAGTGTCATCGTCAAGAACACTGTGTGTCCTGAGCAGCCTGAGTCCCCAGCTGGGATTTCAGGAGGAGATGGGCCCCGGGCTGGGGGGGTGACTAAGGAAGGGCCTGTGGGGCCTCGTCTGATGCAAAATGGTTTTGGGGGCCCTGAGTCATCCCTTCCAAGTACACCCCACTCTCCAGCTCCTCTCAGTGGGGGTACCTGGAAAGAAAAAGCTATGGAAGGCAAAGCTACTTTGGACCTCTTTGCTCATTTTGGGCCTGAGCCAGGGGAGCACCCTGATCCCCTCCCTCCCCCAGCACCTTCCCCACCTCGGGAAGGGGCCATGACCCCACCTCCTTTCCCCTCTCCCTTTGAGCTGTCCAGGGAGAATGGCCCAGCCTTGCTGCCACCTGGTTCTCCTCCAGTACGGGGGACCTTGAAGCAAGACAGCTGCAGCCCCCTTCATCCTCAGGGCCTGGCCGGGCTAGGCTCTAGCTTGAGCCCTGAGGCCACGGGTATTCCTGCCAGCGCCTCCCCTCCCCAGGTTGCTGGGTTGCCCTTCTTCAAGCAGTCTCCAGGGCATCAGAGCCCTCCTGCCTCCCCCAAAGTGCCCTGTTGTCAGCCCCTGAAGGAAGAAGAGGAGGAGGGGCCGGTGGACAAGCCTTCCCCAAAAAGTCCCCAGAGCCCCTCTAGTGGAGCCGAGGCTGCAGATGAGGACAGCAATGACTCCCCTGCTTCTTCCAGCTCCTCAAGGCCTCTCAAGGTGCGGATCAAGACCATTAAAACATCTTGCGGAAATATCACAAGGACTGTAACCCGGGTCCCCTCAGACCCTGATCCTCCTGCCCCCTTGGCTGAGGGGACCCTCCTGGCTGAGGCTGGCCTCCTAAAGCTATCCCCTGCAACCCCGACCCCCGAGGGTCCAAAGGTGGTGAGCGTCCAGCTGGGTGACGGCACGAGGCTGAAGGGCACCGTGCTGCCTGTGGCCACCATCCAGAATGCAAGCACTGCTATGCTGATGGCAGCCAGTGTGGCCCGCAAAGCTGTGGTTCTGCCAGGGGGCACTGCCACCAGCCCTAAGACTATGGCTAAGAACGTGCTAGGTCTGGTGCCCCAGGCCCTGCCCAAGGCGGAGGGGCGGCCAGGGCTGGGGACTGGGGGGCAGAAGGTGAACGGTGCCTCAGTGGTGATGGTGCAGCCTTCCAAACCGGCCACCGGGCCAGGTGCAGGGGGTGGCACGGTGATCTCGCGGACCCAGTCCAGCCTGGTGGAGGCCTTCAACAAGATTCTCAATAGCAAGAACCTGCTGCCTGCCTACCGGCCCAACCTGAGTCCCCCCGCCGAGGCCGGGCTGGCCCTGCCTCCCTCGGGCTACCGCTGCCTTGAGTGCGGGGACGCCTTCTCACTGGAGAAGAGCCTGGCGCGGCACTATGACCGCCGGAGCATGCGCATTGAGGTCACCTGCAACCACTGCGCCCGCCGCCTGGTCTTTTTCAACAAATGCAGTCTGCTGCTGCATGCCCGAGAGCACAAGGACAAAGGGCTCGTCATGCAGTGCTCACACCTGGTCATGAGGCCCGTCGCCCTGGACCAGATGGTGGGACAGCCGGACATCACGCCCCTGCTGGCTGTCCCACCTGCCTTCGGACCTCCAGCCTTGCCTGCCCTGGGCAAGGGTGACGCGGCTGTCACTGGCGCTATTACTGCCGTCGCTGCCGAAGCCCCTGTGCTGCCACTGTCATCTGAGCCACCTGCTGCCCCTGCCACCTCGTCTTACACATGCTTTCGCTGCCTAGAGTGCAAGGAGCAGTGCCGGGACAAGGCAGGCATGGCTGCCCACTTCCAGCAGCTTGGGCCCCCGGCCCCTGGGGCCAACAGCACTGTGAGTTGCCTGTCCCAGCTCTCCCTGGGGCTGGAGCCTGATGCTCTGGGAGTCAGATCTGGGAAGATATTGGGGGCTCGGTCAGGGGAGGTCATGGGGTCGGGCCTCTCCTCGCTGACTTACCTTGTCTCCACTCCTGTTGACAGGTATGTCCAACCTGCCCCATGATGCTTCCCAATCGCTGCAGCTTCAGTGCCCACCAGCGCATGCATAAGAACCGGCCTCCCCACGTCTGCCCTGAGTGTGGGGGCAACTTCCTACAGGCCAATTTCCAGACCCATCTCCGGGAGGCCTGTCTACATTTGTCTCGCCGTGTAGGATACAGGTGCCTCCTGCCTCTCCTCCCTGGAGTCTTGTGACTGTTTCCCCACTGCCACCTCCTCCCCCTACCCCCTGGGACTTTATGGCCTCATGTGTCCCAGCACCAGGCTTTGAGCTGGCCTGTCAGGGAGAGCCCCATCTCCTGCTGAACCCCTCAGCCTCAGATTGGTCTGCTCTTGCCCTGCTCCCGTGGAGAGGGGAGAGAGCTCCGGTTCGGCCTCTGTAGGCCTCCGGCTAGGAGCAGGGCCTGGGGGACAGGCTGGAGACACCCTGCCTCACCTCAGCGCCCCCTGCCCCCCAGGTGCCCCAGCTGTGCGGTGGTGTTCGGGGGCGTGAACTCCATCAAGTCCCACATCCAGACGTCGCACTGCGAGGTTTTCCACAAGTGCCCCATCTGCCCCATGGCCTTCAAGTCTGCGCCCAGCGCCCATGCCCACCTCTACACCCAGCACCCCAGCTTCCACACGCAGCAGGCCAAGTGAGACCTGGGAGGGAGCAGGGTGGGCTGGAATGGGGTCGGGGTCCTGATGGGCAGGGTGTCTGCACTGTCCTCTCCGCCCACACAGGATGATCTACAAGTGCGCCATGTGTGACACGGTCTTCACTCACAAACCCCTCCTCTCCTCACACTTCGACCAACACCTGCTGCCCCAACGTGTCAGCGTCTTTAAGTGCCCATCTTGTCCTCTGCTTTTTGCCCAAAAAAGGACCATGCTGGAACACCTCAAGGTATAGGAGACAAGGGACAGAGGCGGGGTGCTCGACTGTGGGGGGTTTGGGGAATAGAACCCTCAGGAAGTGCTGGTGGGGAAGCCGCAAGGCCTCTGGCAGAGCCAGGCCCTCCCCCACAATGGCTGCCCCCTTGTCTCCCTCTCACAGAACACCCATCAGGCTGGGCGCCCGGGGGAGGACAGTGCTGGGAAAGGGGCGGCGGGTGCCCTTACAAGCCCCAAGGCTGAGCCTGAGGAGTTGGCTGTGTCTCGGGGAGGAGCAGCTGCCCCTACTGAGGAATCCTCTTCATCCTCGGAAGAGGAAGAACTGCCCAGCTCTCCTGAGCCTCCTCGCCCAACCAAACGGGCCCGGCGGGAACTAGGGAACAAAGGCATCAAGGGGGGCGGTGGGGGCCCTGGAGGCTGGACCTGTGGCCTTTGTCACTCCTGGTTTCCTGAACGGGACGAGTATGTGGCTCACATGAAGAAGGAGCATGGCAAGGTGAGCAGGGCTCCCTGGGGATCGGTCTGTGGCCATGGGGAGTGGGGTGTTGGAGCCGCGCTCTGAGGCTCCCTACGCTCTGCTCTCCCAGTCAGTGAAAAAGTTTCCCTGTCGCCTGTGCGAGCGCTCCTTCTGTTCCGCCCCCAGCCTGAGGCGCCACGTCAGGGTCAATCATGAGGGTATCAAGCGAGTTTACCCATGCAGGTAACCCTTGCTCCCTCATGCCCACATCCCCTTCCTCTTTCTGACCAGCAAGTGACCTGCCCACCCCATGCCCCCAGCCCCACTAAGTACTTTCTGACCTGTGTCTCGTTTGAGTAGACTAGAGGTCGAGGCCTCCCTCTGCTCTGGCCACGGACCCCTGGCACCCACCCTCCCCACTTTCCCCCTCTAGGTATTGCACAGAGGGAAAACGCACCTTCAGCAGCCGCCTGATCCTGGAGAAACACGTCCAGGTCCGGCATGGCCTGCCACTTGGGGCCCAGTCCCCTGGCCGGGGTAGTACCCTGGCTCGGGGCCCTGGTGCCAGAGCCCAGGTAGGCTGAGGCCCAGTCTGCTGTGTTGAGAAACCGTAGGGTTCTAGTCCCTGGCCTCAGGAATCTAGGAGGGGGTGCTAGGGTCAGTTTGGGGTGATGAGGAGGCTTAGTTTCCTTCCTCTCTTCTCCAGGGGCCAGGACGGAAACGCCGCCAGTCCTCTGACTCTTGTAGTGAGGAGCCTGACAGCACGACCCCTCCAGCCAAGTCCCCCAGGGGTGGGCCTGGAGCTGGAGGCCATGGCCCCCCACACTACCGGAGCAGTGGCTCAGTGGAGCAGAGCCTCATGGTGGGCTTGAGGGTGGATGGCGGTGCCCAGCAGTGCCTCGACTGTGGATTGTGCTTCGCCTCCCCTGGCTCTCTGAGCCGGCACCGTTTCATCAGCCACAAGAAGAAACGGGGTGTGGGGAGTGTGGGTGCCCTGGGCCTGGGTGAGGGGGAAGAAGAGGCCCCTCTTCCACTGAGGTCTGACCCGGAGGGTGGAGAGTCTCCTTTGCTTGCTTCTGGAGGCCCACTTACCTGTAAGGTCTGTGGCAAGAGCTGTGACAGCCCACTCAACCTCAAGACCCATTTCCGCACACACGGCATGGCGTTCATCAGGGCTCGGCAAGGGGGCAGTGGGGACAACTAAGCCTGGGCCTGGACTGACCAGCCCCCTCCTTCCCTCTGGGTCAGGAGCCTGGGCCGCTGCTGCTGTCTAGTCCCTGGGCTAGGGATTTAATTCTAATTCACATTTTGTTCAGCTCCTCTCCCCCAACCCCCCCCCCCCCCACACACACACACGCTTTTGAGGATTATAGTGATTTGCAGTACCCCCTCCCCTTTCGGGTTTGGCCCTTGGGTCCTAGTAGAGTGGGCCCTCCACTCCTCCTTTCTGAGCCCAACACTAATTAGCTTCCTGCTGCAGACCCCGTGTGGGTTGAGGTGGGAGGAGGGACTTCCTAGGCCTGCTAGATGGGCCCAGGTACGGCCCCTGATGGGGCTCTCAGGATGCTTCTCCTCAACCCTCAAGGGCCTGGCCCTGCCCCTGCACCACCCCTCAGCCTCCTTGGCAGTTGAAGCCCCCCTCCCCCGCAGTGCCTTTCACTTTTTTTTTTAACCCAGAAATCTGGGGTGGGGGAGGGTTGGTAGGGACGAGTCCTGTCAAGGGGAAGCCCAGGGGAAAGGAGGGGACAGGCTCTCAGGAATCCTTTATTCTTGTAGTAATAATAATACTAACAGTGGGGAAATGGGAGGGAGAAAACCAGACCATTAAAACTGCTCGTGGTTTAATCCCCATCCGGTCTTGTCTTCTTATGTGACCGGGACATTGTGGACTTGACAGGGAGGGGGAGTGAGGGTCAAAGCTGGGGAGGCCATTCCTGGGACAAGGTGACACACTGACCGAAGCAGGCAGGCAAAGAGCAGTCGTCCTCTATCCCATTCTCTGTGGTGTATTTGCACCCAGGACACTGAGGCATCTGCTCACACTTCACCTACCCGCAACCCGAGACAAATACAATCTAGAAATGACACAAACGGCTAACTAAGGACTTTATTTCAAACAAAAATTAAAAATAAAAAGTTGAGAACTCTTTCCCTGGGTGGGGGAAGGGATCAGGCCAAGGAACTCCCTGCAACTAGGTGGATATCCTCATCCACTGGAGGAGCGGTGATCCTTCCCTTCCCCTCCCCTGGGATGGGGAACCTCTGCAAGTGCAGGACCCTGTGCCAGAGCCCACCTGACAAGGGGAACTTGGCCTGGGCCAGTAGCCAGGAGGGGACAGAGTTGGGCAGCAGCATGGCCAAAGGCCAACCATAGGATCAAGCCTCCGGACCGAGAACCTACTCCTGCCCCCCTCCCTCCACTCCCGGAACCTAGCACAGAGTCGGATGGCCTGCAGAAAGAACCTCATGGACCCCAGCCAGAAGAAAGGCCCCAGTGCCCCTCATGTCTATCTCCTCTGTTCTCTGGAGGGCAGCAAATCCTGCAGTCTGTCAGGTGGTGACACCGCCACCGCTGGGGGCAGGGGAGCCCCTGCAAGTCTGGGCCCTGCCGCTGGCTCTCCCACCCCGCCCCCTGCAAGCTCTACAGTTATCACATGATCCTCTGTATTTCTTGCCTTCCATTTCCCATGGGTGGGGTTTCCTGGTTTGGGGTTTCTCGGACAAGGGCCCTCCCAGAGAAGGTCCGCTGAATCCCCCACCACTCCGGGGCCTGAGAAGGAGAGTGTCACATGATGCCATTGGTGAGGTACTGGAAGCCGTCATAGAGTTTGGTGGTGATAGACCGCATGCTGCCATCTACCATCTGCTCCACCAGCAGCTGGAGCTGCTCCTCAGTCATGCTCATGTGGAACCGCTCTTTGAGGTTGCGGATGGTGCTGGAGCCATGGAAGCAAGGAAGCTGAGAACCTGGGGGAAGCGGTGAGGGCACATGGGGTCACGGGTGGAAAGTGGAGGGGGGAGGGGCAGTGGTAACAGCCACAGCAAGTGATACAGAGGGAGCCATGGCTATCTAAGTGCCCCTTCCCTCCCACATCAGAGTGCTCCCTGACCATGGATCCAGTTCTGCCTGGGAAGAGAAGGGGGAGTGGGAGGGTGCTGTCTTGAGCCCATCTTCATCCCACACTCCTAAGCCCCTCTAGGTGACGGTGTGAGGGGAAAGGGCCAGTACCACATGGACCCTGGTGAGTGTGGAGGGAGCAGAGGCTCAGGACCCAGAGGGAAGGCTGGGAAGAGGGGCTGGGGAATGGGCCCTGAGCTGGGCACTTATCTGGTTGCAGGCCTCTGCCTATGCTATGTCTGACACTCACAGATGACCTGGGCCACCGTCATCACGGGGCCAGACAGGGATGCTCCCGAGCAACGGCGACAACCTGTGGGGTGGGGACGGGGATGGGGAGGAGGAGGAGACTGGCAGCTCAGCCCAAGTGTGCATGGCAGTCTTGAGGAGGGGGATGGAGACTAGGGCCCAGAAGAGCTGGGAGAGGAGAGATCCTGGACAAGAGACTCTAGGTGGCAAGGCAGTGAGGAAATGGCTCAGTAAGAGTAGATCAAGGTGAGCGGAGAGGAAATACTTTCAGCTCATGGGGAGGAGTGGGTGTTGGGGCAGAGAAAGGGGCCTGGGGACAGGGTAGTCAGTGGTCAAGGGCCAACAGGGAAGGAAATGGTGACCAGAAACACCAAGGTTGGCAAGAACAGAGCCAGAGGGACAGAAGGGAACAAAAATTTAGGGGAACAAGGGATGGGAAGACAGGGAGGGACCTGGAAGCAGGAGATGGGGCTGTTCTCTCCCAGAGGGTGGCTAAGGGGTAGTTTCTGCAGTCTGGGCTCCCACCCCACCGCCCCCCGCCCCCATCCCTGGGACCCAGCTTGGTCAGGAGTTAGGAAGAATGTCCCAAAGGACAAACTGGCAGCAGAGCTGAAAACCCGGGACACCCCACCCCCAGTCGAAGTGGAATCCGCTTCTTGGAAGTTCCATGCCCCGGGGCTCCAACATAAGTGGAAAACCTGAAACACTATGGGCTCAGCCCTGTCCCCAGACACCTGGCCTCTTCTCAGCCCACCTTGCTGCATGATCTCCACGATCTGCACCACTTTATCCATGTGCTTCCGAGCAGCAATCAGCCCCTGCAGCATCAGCATCTTGTAGTAGTTGAACATGTCGCCATCCAGGCCCCCCATCACCTGCGAATGGAGACTTGTGTGTGCACAGGGGCTCACAAGCC
Source organism: Vulpes vulpes (assembly GCF_048418805.1). NCBI lineage: Eukaryota > Metazoa > Chordata > Mammalia > Carnivora > Canidae > Vulpes > Vulpes vulpes. The sequence continues at coordinate 51,561,994 of NC_132787.1, read as the reverse complement.
AGCCAGGACTTCCTCCATCAGGACAAACATGCCAAACTCTGTGACTTCCCCACTCTCTTATCAGCCAGGAAGCTTCCTGGGACAGCTAGCCCTGCCCTGGCTCCCTGCTATTTCTGTTCTGTTTGTCCCTAATTTGGGGGGAGCCCACAGCTCCCTCTTCCATGACAGAGAAAGAACACAGCAAGGCACCGCTCCTTCCTGACTCACGTCCACAAACTCTGTGGTCAGCTTAAAGGCTGACGTCTCAAAGCCCAGGTTTCGGGGTGAGCTGGACAGGATGAAGCCAAAGTCGATGTGGATGATGTGGCCTTCTGCATCCAGAAGGATGTTTCCATTGTGTCTGAGGAGGGGGCAGAGGAGAGAAAGAGGCAGTGGTAAGTCTGACTGAGGCGGGAGCCTCAAGCTGCAACGCCCTGACCACGTGATACCAGGTTAGGGGAGCCTCCTGACAAATTTGTTGCTGCCTACAACTCTGGGCCCCACCTCTTAGAACCTAGAACTAATCAGTGGAAAGAAGGGAATCAGAGAAGTAAACTAAGTATCTGGGGTCTGAAACTGCCATCATTAGGATTTTTTTTTGAAATTGCAATTAACAACTTAAAACAGCTTAAGAATATCCCCATTTTCTAAAAGTCATGCTTCTAGCACCCAAAGCGATCCCCTCTGAATAGAGAACCTGGAAGGAAGCAAGGAAAGGTCTCTGTAGCTCCAGCCCATTGTCTCAGAGGCCTAGCCCCGGCATCAGTGGGAGACCTCTAGTCAGAACCTACTTACCTGTGTGTTATTGGTAATTCCTGTCAGCCCGCTGCAGAGCAGAGCCCCGCCAGAAGAGTGGGCGGAGTGGGGTTTAAGTGAATAGTGTGGGGCCTCCGAGGACTAGGCTTTAACCATATGGTAAGATCCCTTATGTAAAATATCTCAGGAGGCAATTACTAGGGGCCTGCTGCAGGAAGAAGACTTAGAGAGAGATAATTCCCAGGTCTTTGTGATTCCCACATGAATGGCCAGCAGAACGAGGAACAATTAACATGCTAAGCATGTGAGCCTGGCCCATTCAGCATAACCGACTCCCCCTCCGAGCCCCCACTCCCTACTCCATGTCAATAGAGGCTTTGTTAGGCTAAGAGCTCTGGGTCTGGAGCCACCTTCTCTAGGTTTGGCCTGACTGGCCACAATAGGGGGACAGAGGGAGAAGCAGCCCTATCTCAGTCCTTCTCCCATGAGGAAAGGATTACAAATTTACCAACACAGGCACCATCTGGGGAGCAAGAAAGGTTCTAGATGTCCTCATCCAACCTCTCGTTTCACAGGTGAGGAAACGGAGGCTCCTTGGTGCACAAGGTCTCAAAGCTACGGAGGGGCAGCTTCTCTCTGAGCTGCTGGAGTTAGGTCCTGGCTGCAAAGCCCTTCGGGGCTTGTTCTGAAGCAGGTAAGGAGACCTTGCACCTGACTCCAGTCTGGGGCCTGTCATTCACTGTTGCCACTTCTTTCCAGTGGCTGATTTCATTCACAGCTACACTACATCCATTCTTTTTTGAGTTCTTATAAAAGGTTTATCCAGCTGCCTGCCCCCTCTGCCTCTTTAAAGGGATGGACTCTAATCTTCCAAACATACTAGTTTTCTACAGGAGAGCCCAGCGGCATGACTAGCACCTGCCTCCCTGCCCTCCATTTACTCAATCTGGGGCTCAGCTCTAGGCTCTCTGGGCCCTGGGTTCAAAATCCTACCTCTTCCGGGACAGTCTAAAGCTTGCAACCAAATTTCCCATCAGCCTGCACATGCAGAGCCTCAGCAAGCTCCCCGGACCCTTATTTCCCTCACAAGGAAAAGCCTGCCTGAAAGGGTTTTTGTCTGGTTTTAATAGAAGAATGGCAGGCACTTAATAAATGTTAGATTTCTGATAAGCAGCCCTGTTAGATCTTCATGTGCTGTCATGTCACTAGAACCCCAGGAGCACCAGCCACTGCATCTTTGCCTTCTCAGGAGGCTGCCCTCTGCCCAGTGAGAGGTTTAACTCACAGGAGCATTCACGGTGCTGACCCTGAGTCACTGAAGACAGTCTAGGAAAGCAAGACCCTAGGCGGTGTAATTATCTCTGTCCAACATGCTTGCCTATATGTGAAGCTGGACCTCACAAAGGTCAGTGTGATAGTGGGAGAAATGACAGCTCTGGGCCAAACAAGAGATACTTAAAAGTTTTGAAATTCAAATACTGGAACAAGAGAGAGAGTTCAGGGCTGGGAGTTGCAACTGTACAGCCACCATGTTCCTCATACCCACCTTCTCTTTCTCTTTCTACCACTACCCTTAGGCCGGACCTCAGTACCTCTTGCTTTGTTGAAGACCTGGTTATGTCCAGCCTCACCCTCAGCGCCCTGAGGGGGGTCACTACACACAACCTGGATCTTGTCACTCCTCTGCCTGCAAAATAAAGCCCCTTGACCTCATAATGAAGGCTCTTCTGCCCTGACCTCAGCTCACCTATGATGCCACTGCCTACTACTCTGCCAGGCAGTGGGGCCCAAGCTCCCAGTACACAGTGTTGTCCCCGTGCCTCAAGTATCCTTCCCCCACAGCTTTCCCAGTCCTCATTCTCCTTTGTCCCTGACGACCCTGCTCCTTTCACAAGTCCTTTACTTCTCTGCCCCTGTACTCCCTGTTTAATGGCACACAAATGTGCTTTCATTCCACTTTTACATCTAGGCAACAGGAGGTGAAGAGTAAGTGAGAACACTCACGAAGGAACAAGGTTAGGATAAGGAGTTCACCCACCTGTCCTTCACCTGCAGTAGGTAGCAGACCAAGCAATAGCCAGCACAACTCTGTACGAAATTGCGCTGGGCACTGAGGAATGCCTCAGTGGTGTAACTGCCATGCTCCTGCAGGAAGTAATCAAGCAAGGAGAGCTGTGACTGCTTCTTCACCTGGTGAATGGATACAGCATTGACCACTGGTTCAATCATGCCACTGTCAGCAGAAATCACAAGGATCTTGTATGGCTTGATCCACAGGGGCACTCGCTCCTGTTCCCAAATGGACTGTGAGGAGACACAGATGCATGCCACTGTCATCTTTCCAAACTAGGGGAAGGGGCTAAAATCCCCTCTGTCCCCAGCCTTGGATGGTTCCCATCCTTGTGGCCTTGGATTCTAGGCCATCAAGTGAGTAAAACCCATTGATCCCACTGAGGACCAGGCAGTTGTGAAAGAAGTCCAGGGCTCAACAGGATACTGGGAGGTATGGAAGAAAAGGCACTAAGTAGGGCAGCCCCGGTGGCGCAGCGGTTTGGCGCCGCCTGCAGCCCAGGGCGTGATCCTGGAGACCCTGGATTGAGTCCCACGTCAGGCTCTCTGCATGGAGCCTGCTTCTCCCTCTGCCTGTGTCTCTGCTACTCTCTCTCTCTCTCTCTGTGTGTCTCTATGAATAAATAAATAAAATCTAAAAAAAAAAAAAAAGGCACTAAATAGAAAGCCCCAAAAGGCAGGGAGAACAGGAAACCACAGACTCCTCACAAGCACAGAGAATGTGGGCCGTTAATCCAAATTCAAATAATAGGGAGAAGACAGGAAAGGACTTAGGTCCAGAGAAAGCCTCTTAAGAAAATGACAATATTTATAGAAAGAAGAGGATTAACAGGTGAAGTTGCTTGCAGGCGACCAATCCAAAGGTTCAAGGAATCCACATCTCAGCACACTGTAAACCAACTGCCGGACTAAAGGACAAATCCAGTCCCCCAAGTTGAGAACATAGCAGGTGCATGTCACAAAGGGGCCACGAGGGGTCGCTGTGGAGCTAGCTGTTCCAGTGGCTGTACTTCCTGGGGAAGGAGCACCAGCTTTCATTGGACTGGGCAGGAAGCTGGTCTCCAGCAGAGTTCCCTGTGGAACACGCTGCTTAACAATCTGTGTGCTCACCTCAGCTGGGCTGAGTTCTCTTTCTTCCTTCCTCCCTCTTACCTGCAGTTGCTTCAACACCTGGAAGGCCAGGAGCTCCTGCCGAAGGTCATCCCCACACTTGACAATAACTGACAGAAGCCGCCAATTGGGGAGGTGGCCATAGGGGGAGCCTTCTCTGATCCGTCTGTGAAGAAAGAAGCAAAAGGTGTCATAGGACTAATGCCAAAAGGCTTCTGCTCAAAGTCCAAACCAAACTCCCCACAGGGCAAGGACTCAGACGCCTGGGACCCTGACAGCTTGGGAGAGGCTGGAGGACAACATATGCCACAGTGAATACCTGTGGTTGCCTCTAAGCTTTGGGAGGTGCCTAGGGACCACCCCTTCCCAACTCACCTTACTTTCTCCTGCCAGGGCTCTTTTAGAGCAACTGCAGAAGGGTCTTCCGGGTCTCGTCTGAAGGCTGTGGGGGTGTGAGCCAGCTGCTCGGAGAGCCGCCGTCTAGCAGGAAGAAACTATATCATTTGCTTGGAGGAGTTACCCCAGAGCCTCATGTCCCTGTCTAAGCTGGCATTTCCTGCACTCTTTCCTTGATTCTGGGCACACAGAGATAGAAACCTGGGCTGAGAGTTTTGCTAACCTGGTGGTTTGTAATCATGTTGCAATGCAGGTTACTAGGCCCTCCCCATTCCTCCATCCTTGAGGGACCCAGACTCTGATTCAGATCAGGTGTGGCTCTGGCATCTGCATTTCCAGGAAGCTCTCCTCCCTCTCCCTTAATTCTGACAGTTGTAGTCCTCAGACCTGCTCTGAGAAATGTTGCTCTAATTCCTTCCTCTGGTGCTTTCATCCCTTTGGAGTCCTCTTAAAATGTAACTTCCTTCTGTGGGAGCCCAGTAATTTCTCCACCTGTACCTTCACTGCCTCAAATTTGGTGGCCTCAGGACAAGGACAGAGAAAGGAGAGAGAAGAAGGAAAGAGGCTGCAGACAGGAAGGGGACAGAGATAGGCAGTGCCTGAGAGGGATGAGGAACTCAGGGCAGGGTGGTCTGGCCATACCGGATGTCCCCTGCTGCTATGAACACAGGCTCCTTGCTCTCCTGGCTGGTGATGCTGTCCACAGAGAACTGGGAGATGTTGTCACAGCTGTTGGTGTGCACTTCAGGGAGCTGGGAGAGCAGAGGCCACAGGTCAGAAGTGCCAAACATGGGCCTCACTTCTGTCATCTGCTCCTCCAGTAACTCTGCGTGCTTGCTGCCTCTGCATCATGATCATTCCCCACTTCTGGACTCTGCTCCAGAAAGCATGCCCTACTTGCACACCATCCTCACCAATTGGACCCCAAAGACCTGGGCACTTACACAGCCCTTACAGCAATGCTTCTCTAAGTGTGAACTACCTCCTCAGAATCACCTGGAATGCTGCTAAAATTCAGATTGCTATATCCCACCGTCCATCTGAAGTAGAATTACTGGGAACGAGATCTGGAAGCCTGAATTTTTTAACAAGTTTTCCCCAGAAGACCCCCCAGTGTACTCAAGTTTGCGCACCACCACCATGACTGCCACAGAAAGCTGGACTTGTGGCCTTCCACTAGGAGTTCTCCATGGCTACAGCTGCATTCTCCCACACGGTCCAGGACACAGTTTCTCCCAAGTAGGCCCTCTGACCATTTCTTCAATCTCAGCCATTCAGTCTTATCTCCCCATTTCTCTCAAATACAAAACATTCTACCAGACCCCACGGCCCAGAGCAAGGCCCTTCCCTTCTCCTTCCTCCCGAGCAGATCACTTCTCAGCTCCACTTGGCACTTACTGCACACAGCCTTGTTGTATATCCTATGAACAGATTCCCATTAAACGTCTGTGTCCGATCTCCCTAACTGGACTGTAAGCTCCAGGACAGAGCATCTGTCTTTACAAAGTCAAATCTGGTTGTGTCACAGTCCTACATACAATGAGGCTCTGGCTTTTCACAACTCCAGCACAGAGTCCAAGTTTCTTTCCACAATTGACAGGATCCTTCCTACGATCTGGCTCACGCCAACCTCTCCAGCCTCCCTTTCACTTCTCACCCACACCGCACATCACAGACACACACAATGTCCCTCAGTTACTCAAATGAGCCAAGCTGTCCCGTCTTCCAGTCTCTGCACATTTGCTACTCCCTCTGCCAGGAATGTTCTGTCCAGCAAATTCCTACCCATCTTTGGGCCCCCACTGACATATTTCTTCCTCAGGAAATCACTTGGTGTGTGCCCAGGCCTGAGTCTGGAATAAGTTCCACCCCCTCAGGTGCCACCATAATGCCTCGCTCTCTGCAGCACAACCTGGATCTCACATATTACAGCTACCTCCTGACTGGTCTTGTTCTTTCTCTTTTTAGGTCATAAACTCCTTGTGGGCAGGAGCCATCTTGTTTGCTAGTCCACAGCATTCTAGGCTGGCACAAAGAAGGCCCTACATTTATATTTCTTGAATGAATGAACATATGACTTATTCTCTACTTTCTTATGACAACTTTATGGAGATGTTCAATAGATATTTTAAGTTTCCCTTACTCCCTTAGGCTTAGAAATTCACCCTTTTATTTAACCTAAATTCTTTCTGCAGGAAAAAGAACTCCACCTGAATATTCCAGACTAGCACTGTTCAGAACTTTCCCCCCTCATCCCCATTAGTACCTATCTCACTTGTGTGGGCACTTGCGTCAGCCTGCCTCAGGGTGTGTTGCCTTGTCTCAAATACAATAAAAGCTCCCAGAGAATGGATACTGGGCCCCAGTACCACCTCCTGGGAACTCCCTCACCTCCACCTGCAGGTCGCCTATGTCATCCACTGACCAGGCCTCATCATCGTTATCATAGTTGGGCACGGTGCTAAAGCTGCCTGCCCGCTGCTCGTGGGTGATACCACATTCGGGCAGGTTCTCCACGGACCGTGTGCTCCGAATTCGGTTCTCAGGTATCCGGGCAGGGACATTGGTGGTGTCGAAGTTTTCACATTCAAGGACTTCCACATAGATCAGGTAGGGAGCCTGGAGGGGTAGTGTGTGTGAAAACAGTAGTTGCAACTTATCTCCACCACTGTCCCCCAATCTCAACTCTGCTAACCCAGTCCTTCCAGCTGCCCACTCCTAGCTCTAACCCCCTCACCTGTCAGTCCCTTGACACTATGAATGTCACATTCAGGGTAAGAACTTGTCCTGTGAACATGCATTTCAAGAATTTGGGTGAGAGAATGCACAGGTGTTGAAAATGGTTCGGCTGAGGGGTGCCTGGGTGGTTCAACTGGTTAAGCGTCTGCCTTGGGTTCAGATCGTGATCCCGGCGTCTGGGGACCAAGCCCAACATGAGGCTCCCTGCTCAGCGGAGAGCCTGATTCTCCCTCTCCTACCTGCTTGTGCTCTCTCTGTCTCTCTCAAATAAATAAAATCTTTAAAAAAAAGTTTCAGCTGAGCTTCAAAATGTAGATGATATACTTGGGCAAAACTATCAATTACTACCTTTGAAAGGCCTAAAAGCCTACCTGGGGCTTGTCCTAAAGACAGACAAGAGACTGGGGAAAGAAAAGCCAGCTCCTGTTCTAATAAGCAGGGTTCTAATCCTCAGTGCTTCTTCTGAAGAAGAATCTGAACCATTAGTACTCATTCCAATCAACAGACAAGTTCAGCTAATTCTCTCCAACATGAGTCGGGCATTCTTGTCTCCTTCTATGATTGGAATAGGTCTTAGAAATGAGGATTTTTCAGGACATTTAGAGGCTCAGTGGTTGAGCATCTGCCTTTGGCTCAGGCATGATCCTAGAGTTCTGGGATCGAGTCCCACATCGGGCTCCCTAAAGGGAGCCTGTTTCTCCCTCTGCCTATGTCTCTGCCTCTCTCTGTGTGTGTCTCTCATGAATAAATAAATAAAATCTTAAAAAAAAAAAAAGAAATGAGGATTTTTCTATTCCCATGTCACTTTACTTGGAAAGCCTAAGAGTTATGGGAGGGCTAGGGAAGAGCTACCAAAGGGGTGGAAAGAAAACTGGAGAGCAACTCTCTCATGAGACATGGGAAGGAAGAATCAAGCTGAAAAGATCAGGCCTCTTTGGTCCAGAAAAACAAGAGCCAAGAAGGGAGACAAGAGGGCCCTCAGAATCACAACAGCACTGAGGTAAAGTCAAGATTGACACATGCACATGAGTCATGGAGTCCAGGATGTTGGTGGGGCATCCCTGGGAGTATACACAAACCTGGACAACCATGGGAGAAGAGATATGACGGGTAGGATCTGGGCCACAGCCTACCTACCTTGTCCTTGGAGTTGAGGACAACAGCCTGGGTGTGGGGCACACGGACCACGTGGTGGTCAAAACCAGCAGTGGGCAGCCAGACTCGGGCAGGGAGCTTATGGTTGAGCAGGGAGAGCTCTGAGATCAGCCGCTGTGTTTTTTGCTCCTTGGTGGGGAGTGTGGCCAGCCGCTTGCCAATCGCCATCAGGGACTTGATGAATTCTCGTTCAGGCGCCAGTCTGACGGGCTACAGGGAGTTGTAGTAAAGTAAAAGACGGTGAAGAAACCATAGAAAAAAGTGGACCACCCACTTAGTCACTCCTGGCCATGAAGGCCAGGGATCCCAATGTCTGGAGAACCCTAGGGAAGGAGCTACCCTTTGGCACTGGTATGGAGTCTCATCACTCTACCCCTGACAACTTCAGCTGGGAATAGGTAGAAAAGCCAGCATACCCCTCCACAGGCTGATTCTTCAGGTTTAAGGGGGTATGAATCTGGTGTCACTGGGAGGCACCCCTCTTCTCTTGGACCTGAGTTCCTTACAAACTGTCTCAAGGCTTTAAGATGGGTGGGGCACAAGATCCAGAGAGAAGAGATGGCTATACTGGACATGTCATGCTTCACCTACCTCCAGGTCCTTGGGCTGAGTATCCACTGAGGGGCTCTGTGAGAGCCCCATGAAGCTAGGGAGGGGTGCTCTGAGTCACTATCTCTTCTTTCAAAGAAGGATTTATTTCATTCAAATGACTTTTGTTACCTTTCATAGCATCCCTGTCCACCCACAATGTCTTAAAAGGGGTCAGTGCACATGCAGGGAATGTGAAGGGGGTGAGCAGACTTTGCATTAATGAAGGAACAATCAAAGTGGACAGAAAAAGCAGATGGAAGGAGGCAGGTACGGGGAAGTGAGTAGAAAAAGCAATAGCTCCTTTTGGCCCTTGACACAGGCCCTGCAGGTATGTCTCTTTCAGTGATCCTTCCTTGGGTTCTCTTCCCCTACGTCTCAGGGACTAGGCTTCCCTAATAGCTCTCTGATGTGAACTTGGCTTCTCAGGCTGGGCACTTCACAATGCCCAGAAAGGACAAAGTCCGTCTGGGGAGTGAGGTGAGGGTGGGGGAAAAGAGGGACACAAAGAAGGGCTCTTTTCCCAGCCTAAGTCCTTCTAACATAAGGGGTACTTTATCAAAGGTAGCCACTCAGCATCCCTATCCCAGCTCCCCTCAGCTAGATAAGAACAGTATTTCCTCCTCTTAGAAAAAGCAGTATTCCACTGACCACACCTTTCTCTCCCTCTGTGGGTCCTGCTTAGTTTCCTGAGAACTGAGAATTTCTACCCCCCACTCCCTCACACTGCAAAAAAAAAAGAGCTTCTTTTGAAAGCTGGGTAGTACCAGGTCCATCTCTGCATGTGCAAAGAACCAGGGTTTATTTTTTTTTTAATTTTTATTTATTTATGATAGAGAGAGGGGGGGGGGGCAGAGACACAGGCAGAGGGAGAAGCAGGCTCCATGCACCGGGAGCCCGAGGTGGGATTTGACCCCGGGTCTCCAGGATCGTGCCCTGGGCCAAAGGCAGGCGCCAAACCGCTGCGCCACCCAGAGATCCCAAGAACCAGGGTTTAAAGGAACAGCCTGTGTCTCAGCCTCTCAAACTACTGGGGGCTGTCTCAGGGCCCCACATAATAATCAAACAGGGTGTCAGAACCAACCAGGGATGCTCTGGGAGACAGGGTTAAAAAGAGACAAAGACAGGAAGATAGTAGAACTTGGGCTTCTGTGGTCCCTGGAAATATCCCAGGGGCCTCATGGAGAAAACAAAAGAAAGGAAGAGGAAATTTGGAAACACTCCTTCATTCATCCTGATCCCCCAATCCATCCACTCAGGTGGCAAATGGTCACTGACCCTCCACCCCAACCAATTCATAGTCATCTCAGATCAGAAAAGGTAGAATTCCTTTCCATCCTCAAATCAGCATTCGGGTCGGGCCCCTATGTTTCTTAGGCATGTTGGAGATGTGACCCCAGGCCTCAAGAGAGGCTCTGCCAACAGGGGAGGAGATAGGAATCATGATTGAAAGGGGATCAGCACAGAATGGAGAAAACTGGGAAGACAAATCAAAAAGAAAATGTAAAAAAATCATCCAAAACTCCCAGAGGGTCCAGCATTTCCTCTCACGTCTCTGCCCAACAACAAGGTCTGAGAGACCCTGAGGGACCAGAGGGTCAGGGGTTAGTCCAGAGGGAACAAGAAAGGAGAATGTGGATTAAGGAACCTCCTGGGCAGTGAGCTGGGAAAGGGAAGAACTCACACCTGGAAGAAAGGTGGTTGAAGCTAAAAAAGGAAACCAGCTGTGGGGAGGTAAAACTTTCCTTCAGGCCAAACCCTGTTTCCTTTTGGAGTCTGCTCCTCCAGCACAGGGCCTAGCATTTAGAACTGAATAAATATTTGATGATCTGATGGCAGAAGCCATGAGGAAAGGGTTGTGGTGGGAAGAAACAGGATCATGGGGGTTTCTGCCAAGCAATTCTTGGTTCCAATCCAGGGTAAATTCTACCTCTCTCCCAGCTGTTTGCTCTAGAGACCCAGGAACTGGTGGCTGAGTCGCACTGCATCCCAGCTACGTCTGGGAGAAGGACGGACTGAGCCTGGGCTCCGGGAATTGGTGACAAAGGGTGGGGGACTCTTCCAGACTGGGGAGGTCTGGGAGGAAGGGGCTGATCTCCCAGGAAGAAAAGACACCTTTTAACTCCAGCCTTGGCCTGGGGACTCAGAAGACCTGGGGACGGAGAGGAAATGCGGCCACCGAGGGGGGGAGGGGAGTCTGCCACCCAGTCCCAGCCTGGCCCCACTTACGGAACTGAATGAATTATCAATACTCTCGGTGCTGGAGGAGAGCTCCTGGGAAAGGGCCAGAGGGCAAGGGGAGTAGGAGGGGCAGGGAGGGAGGGGAGAGAGACAAAGGCAAAGAATTTAGCTCCACCTTGGATCATAACTGCTTCTCTTGTGTATCTCTACCTGGCTGCTTTATTGAGAGAAAGTCAACCCAGAAACACCATTTGCCCAAATTCGTGACAACTGTGGGAGACGCTGGCTCAGATCTTGAGGTCAGAAGGGTTGAAGAGACAGTGGGCCTTGGCTTTTCCCCTTTTCTCCCTGCCTGCACAGAGCTCTCCCTCTAGGACAAACCCTACAACTGGGAGCCACAGGGCAGCTAAGCTGCCTGCTTTCTCTTCACCCACTCACAGGCTCCCAACCAAATCCTTCTCCGTGGAAATCACCACAAAGGGACTGAATTTAACAAGCTGCATGGTCCCCATACAGGAAAGCTTGTATTCCTCCAGCTTCTTAGGAATGTCAGGGAGTAAGCAGAAGAGCTAAACTCTTAGTGCCAGTGGTGTCTCCTTTCCCATCAGCTTCATTATCATCCTGGGAAGGCCAGTCCCAACCTTGAACCATGTGACAGGGACACCCCCAGAGCCATGAGCATGACACCTCTGGGGCTAGATGCTGCTGGGGGAAAGGATGGATAACTTTCATACCTACCAAACCTCTGCAAGCTGCCTGTCAGGCTATTTCATGCCACACTCAGTAAATTACAATTTTCGGACTTAAGTTGGGGAGCTGGTCCTAGTTGCATCCACCTGAGAAAGCTGAGCAGGCAAGCAGCAGCTGTCTAGGTCCCAGCCTAGATTTATCTAAATCTCCCCCCGCCCCATGCCTGTGTCTTACTGATGTCCGTGAGCACAACAGGGGAAAGGGCTGGTGGTAAAAGTCGCCTTCAGCAGCTCTACTGCAGCTTGTGCACGGGCCCATCCTGGGTTCTGTCCACCAAGGTCTCCCAGGGAGAAGGGGTAATATGTGTGCATAAATCTGCAGGAGGGCAGGGGCCTAGACCAAGGAGACAAAGTCCTGGGAGCTCCCAGGGCAGGAGGCAGTGGTCACCGAGCTTCTACTCTGCAATCATCATTTCAAGCATCTGCTTGATTCCATTTCATGGTTTACATTCTGTTCTAACTGGAGTCCTATGGTCAGGTCATTCCTTGAAGAATCTGAGGAGACGGGCAATTTGAGGGAGAAGGCAAGCCAAATATTCTCCCAAGGCAACTACTCCTCTGCTTTGGGTAGAGGTGGGAGGGAGAATTGAGGCATGAGGATGCCACAGCCTATTCTTAGTGGTTCAATTTCTTTCCATGAGCTGGTTGTGGAAGGAAGAGCAGGGAGCATAGCTCCACGAGCAATGCTCCAGCTGATTCTTCCACAGACAGGTCCTGTCTGACTCATTAACAGCCTTGGGGGAAGGGAGGAATATCATGACCTGCTCCTCTCTCCTACTCTAGCCTTGAGTCACTCACACTGAGTCAGCTCCAAGAGAAAAGCTGAGGCCAAGAAGCTGACATCACACCCCATCAGGCTGGAAGGCCCACTGGGGCTTCTAGTGTGACATGCAGCAGATTTCTCTGTACAAAGGTTATAGTCCTGAAAAGAAAAAGCTGATCTGCCATGAGTGCCACCACATGAGGCAGGGTGGGTGGTACCTAAACCATCTCTGCTCCCTGGGCCCCCATGCTAGGCCAAAATGTTTGCCATCCAGTTACTAATGGGAAGGAAGACTACCTGAGCAGAGTCCTCTGATTAGGCTGACAAAAACTGCTGTGAAGTGGCAGGCTTGGGGGCTGCAATGGTGAGAAGACCTTGGCTTGTAGTGGAGAGTGTGAAAGATCTGTCATTAAAAGTAAACAGCACCCTGTGTGAGATGTGGGCAGAGGATGACTGTACAGGGAGACTCCAGGCAGGAAGAGAGCTGCACAAGCAGACAGCCAGGGCCTCTCTTCTGTGCCCTCACTTTACCCTCCAAAGCTTCTCTTTAGATAATTATGTGCTTTGTTTAGGAAGCTGTAGACTTCCTCCTTATAATGCAGGAAACAGCTTTTTAAGAGAGTCACAAACTCCACCAAAAAGTGTTAGAACTGATAAATTCTGTTAAGTTTCAGTATACAAAATTGAGAGTCACACACTAAATAAGCTCTTAGATAATGTGGTCTCCACATTACAAGTTCCTAGAGGGAAGAGCCGTACTTTATCCTTCATCCTTCACTGCCTCTGGCATGGGCTGTGCACACTGTATAAGCTCATTTGTTGAGTGAATGAATGAGGGGAAAAGGAGGAGCAAGAGGAGGAAAATCTTGGTATTTGGGGAACAAAAACCTTGACAGACGTATCCTCAAACTGCCAAAGGGGCTGGGAGACCTTTGTGCCGAAGACTCCAATGCTCAGACCCCTAGATATATTCATATTTATTCTCTCACTTCTGCTCTCATGTTTCCTAAGAATGCACTATGGATTCAGATGTCTCATTCTGCCAGCATCAGATAACCTAGGAATACCTAGGGATCTGATACCTCCTTCTTTTCCTGGATCTAAAAATCCATGATAAGGAGCCAGGATGGGAAGAATGGCAGCCAGAGAAGCCACCCCAGAGGATTTAAGTGCTCAGAGAATACCTGTGTCTCAGAGTCACCCACAGTCTCATCCTGGGAAGTAGTTAGATCCAAAGAAGAGGGACCAAGAACCAGCACAAGGTAGCTTGAAGGCCTCAGCTTTTCTGGTCCTAAGACAGGACTACCCAATACAAATAGAGAAAAACCATGCCTGGCAGGAGGTACCAAGGGGCTCACTTACAAGTTGCTCATGCACATACTGCTATGGGCTTGACCCCAAGAGAAGAACTCCCAAACTCTCCAGGACCTTAGTCCCACCAGCTCTGGATGATTCTTCTTATTCTGCAACAAGCTCCCTTCATGACTTTGAACTTAACTTCCCTGCCAAACTCAACCAGAAAAGAAAATGGTCCATTCTGGTTCTGAGAACAGTTGGGGTCTTCTGCCTGTGCATGGAACTGTAGAAACCTAGATGGCGAGAGCCTAGGCCATTCTTCCCCAAGTGGACTCTAACAGCTGAGGGTCTGGGAAAGCAGATGCTAAGAAATAAGCAAGAAGGCTCAGCTGGATGATTAGGAGCACTGGCTGTGATCTGAGGCCTAGCTGAGAGACCCTGGGCAAATTACCGCACCTCTCTCTAAGCCTGTCTCCTCAATGGTAAAATAATCCCTGTCTCTTAGGATTATTGAGGATGAGACGCAAAGTACTTGGCATGCTGCTTGGCACATGAAAAGTGCCCAATGTTACCTCTTTTGGCTTCACTATTATAACAAAATCTCAAATTTCCAGAAAGCAGGCTCTGTCGTCTCCCACCCTCCTGCCTTTTCCCTTCCCTAGGCACTCTGATTGAAAGCAGCTGAAAAGAAGTCCCATTTGTATCAAAATCGTGGGTGGGGCGATGCCAGCACCATGGCTATATGCATTTTCCAACAAGTGCAAATTCCTTGTTCTTTTCTCCCTTCTTTTCTAGGCTGGGCTGGCGGCCAGGATGAAAGCCAGGCCAGCGGTGTGTGTGTGGGGGGGGGGGGGGGGGGGGGGTACTAAGGCATAACTGTCTGGCTGGGACGCTAGGTCACTGACACTTGGTTGTCCATGGAAACTCCCCAAGCTATCTATCCAGACATGGAATTGAAGGTGAGCATAACCTACTGATGTGCTTCTCTCTTCCCTGCTCTGGAAACCCCTAACTGCCCCTGCAGGCTTCTCTTCTTTCTAGCCTCCAGGTCTCTGACTAGACTCTAGGCATGCTCAAGATTTACTCTATACCAAGACTGCTTCCCTCTTCCCTTTGTGCTTCTCCCAAATGCTAAGACATCCCTTCCCCTGAAGAAAGACAGGCACAAGGGCATTCTGCAGGTGCCTCAGTGATGGGGAATGAACCTGACTCTTAAGTCAACAAAAAGCAGGCTCTTTGGGGGGTGAGGCAGATGGGTTATGAAGAAGAGAGATCAGGAGAATGAAGCCGAGGCTCTGTTTAATACTCCTGCTCCCAGCACATACACCATCCCTTTTACTCCCTGACGGCTGCCACTCTGAGAGGTTCTGGTAGATACCCCAGGTCTCAAGTCAGGGTAGGGAGGGCTCTGCCACAGTTCCTACTAAGTAAATAGATAATGGAATGGCAGTGAAGTTGACTAAAAACAAGTGAACAGAGTCAGGAGTGTTAGCTTTGCTATTAACTATGTGACCTAAGGCAAGGCACTGCTATCTCTCTAGGTCTTGGAGTTCTTCCTTTGTAAAATGAAGCAGTTGGAATACAGGAGTTCTAAGGTCTTTTTCCACTCTGACATCCCATGCTTTAATCAGTGAAATGAAACAGAGGGAAGGAGAGAAAAGGACAGAGGAGCTGTATGTCAGACATCCTGTCTCCATGCTGTCTTGCCCTGCTGCCCCTCCCAGGCATTTTACCTCATCCTCATTTTCCACTTTAGGGTTGCTGGCTGTTCGTTTCAGGTTGCTGCTGAGACTTATGCTGGCGGTGGCATCGGACTTAGAGCGCTGGTGAGTCCTCTTAGAGGGAGACAGCCCCATGTCAGGGGCTGGACTCAAGGAGGGCAGCTCCCTCTTCCGGTGAGCTGGCTTCAGCTCATCTGAGAGGATCAGCTTCCGGAGCTTGGTCCCACGGGAGTGTCGCTGAGTGGAAATGTGCATGTCTGAAGAGTAGGCCCCCAGTAACAGGGCGCACTGGAGGGAAAAGTTAATGCTCTGGCGGCAACGATGGACTATGTAGGGCTTGATGGCGTCACCCACGTCCTCATCCATGTGGATGTACATGTTAAGCAACTGGGGCAGATAGAAATCCACATCCTCGTTGCGAAAGCAGAAGAGCCGGTTGCCGATGTAGGCTTGTACTCCAGGCTCCTTGGAGTTGTACAGGTATGAAATAGCCATGGAGATGTCAAATAGTTTTGACTCAAATAGCCTCAGCAGCCAGGACTGTTTGGCGGAGTTGTTCTGCCGCCGCCTCCTTGCTCCCTTGGCTGTGCCCGAGGCCACAGTGGCCCCCATTTCATCTTCCTCCTCCCTTATCTGGGTAGGTGGATCATCCAGGCAACGGATCGCACTGTCCGGAACATCCCCATTGACCAGCTCCAGGGAAGTGTCTGTGCTAGATATGGCCACGCCTCCATGCAAAAGCTTGACTTGCTCCAGCACCTCCTGGCAGGCCTTCTGGGCCACCTCACGGTCAATCACTGACAGTTCCCCAACCCCCTCTGTGATGACGCCTAGCAAGGAACCCCCATTATTCCCTGGCAGGCCAGTAGTGGGCTCAGAAGTTGGCTTCAGGGGGGCAGGTTCCACCACCATGTCTCCCATGGCCACAGCCAGACTTCGAGCTTCCAAGCTACAGGAGGAAGGAGGGAGAAAGGAACAGAAAGGGAAACACACACACACACTGGTTAGTGGTGCCATCCTCAGGTCTTTCTTTCATCCACCATGAAATCTTCCCAAGCCTCTCCTTTCTTTTGTCTTCCTGGACTCCTTCAAAATCAGATGAAAAGTCATCTCCCAGGAAGCCTTCCCTGACTACCTCCACTGCTGATCCCATTACTCTTCCTTCCTTCTGCACTTAGCTACTCAGCTAAGCCTCTGTTCCTATCTTGTATCTGCGAAATGCTGCTTTATATGTTATCATTATACAGGTTTACAAATTCTTCAGGTAGACTGGGAAGCAATTTTGGTCTTATTCCCTTGTCCCTAACTCTTCAAATGCTTTTCTATCTTTGTGCTCTTCTTGTGTCTCCCTTGACATGCCTGCCAATAACCTTTCTCTTTTCTTCATTAATTGTATTGCCTTACTCATATAACACTCTGTACACAGGTCCTAAGCATTTCACCTCAATTTAGTATCAAAGCCTTTTTTTTTAAGTTTTTTTTTAAGATTTTATTTATTCATTCATGAGAGACACACAGAGAGAGAGAGAGAGAGAGATAGGCAAAGGGAGACATAGGCTCCATGCAGGGAGCCTGATGTGGGACTAGATCCCAGAACCCCAGGATCACACCCTGGGCAGAAGGCAGGCACTAAACCTCTGAGCCATCCAGGTGTCCCTAAGTTTTATTTTTATTTAAGTAATCTCTACACCCAATGTGGGGCTCCAACTGAAGACTCTGAGATCAAGAGTCGCACACTCTTCTGACTGAGCCGGTCAAACGCCCCTAGTATCAAAGTCCTGATGTGTTTTTCTAGTCACAGATACTCTCTTACCTTCCTTTCAGACTCAGAGGTCCGAAGGAATAAGGGCCAGCAAATACCATCAAGGCTTCACTTAGAAGAAAACAGCTCTAAAATAATCATCAATCCTGCTGAAGTGTGCCATTTCTCTGCTTGTGTGCCTTCATGACATCATTCCCTTTTTCTCTAGTGCCACAGCAGCTGAAGTATTGTGGAGAAACTCCTGAACTTAGGAGTCAAACAGGCTGGGATTCAAGACCCTGGATCTGCCATTATGAGGTATATGAACTTACACAAACCATATATCTTCTGAGTTTCAGATTCCTCAACCACAAAATGGGAAAAACATATTTACTTCTCATTGTTGCTGTGTGGAAAAACTTCATGAGTGTAAAAAAATCTAGCACAGTCCCTGGCATACAGTAGTACTCAATAACTATTAGCTGAATCCTAATCACCTAACAATTTAGTAAACGGTGTGTGTGCATGAGTGTGTGTGTGCACACACATATATTGTTTATAAGTAAAGTGGATTAGAGCTATATTCATTGTCTGAGAATCTCCTAAAACATTTTTGACAGCTATCTCTTACCCTAACACGACTTTCTCCATTATCATACAGAGAGCCCAGGAATTGGAAAGCCTGGGAGAAGGCAAAAAGAATTCAGCTAGAACTCATGGGACTGTAACATCCAAAGAACAAGGAGGAACAGGAGTCACATCAAGAATCCCTCTCTGGAGTGAGAGAATATTTGCTGACAAAAGCCACTGCCCTCCTAGAACAATTCTTCAGAGCCTCACCAAATCAGAATAAATTAGAATAGTATGTAACAGAAGGAAATTTCAAAGCAAAGACTGGGAGAGGCACATTGTTAATGTCAGATCAACCCAGCTCCAGAGTCTGACTGTAGCCAACAATGGCCTCAGAGGCAACTCTACAAAAACACAAATTAGAGTGAGTCTAAGGGATGCCTGGGTGGCTCAGCGGTTGAGCACCTGCCTTTGGCTCAGGGCATGATCCTGGGGTCCCAGTATCGAGTCCCACCTCGGGCTCCCTGCATGGAGCCTGCTTCTTTCTCTGCCTATGTCTCTGCCTCTCTGTGTGTGTGTCTCTCATGAATAAATAAATAAAATCTTTTTTTTTTTAAAGTGAGTCTAAGATAAACTCAAGAGCATGAGCAAGAGGAAAGCAGAATCTTTTTTTTTTTTTTTTAAATTTATTTATTTATGATAGTCACAGAGAGAGAGAGAGAGGCAGAGACACAGGCAGAGGGAGAAGCAGGCTCCATGCACCGGGAGCCCGATGTGGGATTCGATCCCGGGTCGCCAGGATTGTGCCCTGGGCCAAAGGCAGGCGCCAAACTGCTGCGCCACCCAGGGATCCCTGAGGAAAGCAGAATCTACTGTAGTACTGAAATGCAGGTAATTTCCAACTATTAGTGACATCGCCTTTGATGCTAGTGAATCTGGGTGCATGTAACTTTGGTAGGAGGCTTGAGATACAAATTCTCTAATCACTCTGGAAAGCCTCATTTTCCACCACCACCCTTTCAGTGCCTCTTCTTGCACCTCTGAAATGTTAAGAATCAAAGTTACTCTGCTTTGCCCAATACTATATAGCCTAGCTCCCTGCCTCCCAGCAGTCACCACTAAAGTCTCACAGGAAGACAGATGGAAAACTCTTCTGTTCTCAGAGATCACCAAAAAAGGGCTACTTCAGTTTATCTTTCTCCCAACTCTGTCAAATGAGAAGTTCCTATCACTGAATTTCTCTGATGCAGCTTGAACTTGGTATCAATAAAAATTTGGGAACTCGTTCATCATGCTCTCTCCTAAAATTAGGCAGCGCCCTCTGAGCAGTAGAACCAGCATAGCTGCCTATGTGGATCTGTCTCTACTCGCAACTTCATGTTACACAGAAATAATAAGAAAGCTTTAATCACTCCTTGCCACACCTTTGCAGGGCACTCCGCGCAGCAGAGGGTCATTCTAATTCAACTAAGACCACCACCTTTTAGGTCTGCTGAAAAACTCACATGATAGTCTCAATCAATTTATACAACCAACTTTTATTTCTGCATCTCTCTATGCTTGACAAACCTTTCCCCTTTCCTCTACTCCAGAGACTTCTAAGTTATCAAAAGCTCCTGAAATCTACTTTTCAAAACTTCCAAGGGATATAAAGACATAAAGACATCCTTCCTACATATAGCACCTCAGTCCTCACTAGGATATGCAGCAGATGCACCAAGTGATCACAATTGGGATTATTACTAGCACCAGGAGGGGAGGAAAGGATGTATGTACGTATGTATGTATGTATGTATTTAATCCCAGGGCTCAGCCAGTAATCCCGAATCACAGTACTCAGGGGAGTTCTCCACTGACCAGATCTTCCATCTGACAGTCTTTATTCCCCCAGGGAACCAGATGATGTCAAGAGATGCAGGAAAACTGGACTCCTCTCCAGTAGCTCTGCCACTAGAAACTACTAAACTGGAGCTGGACCTCCCTTGCCTCTCTGAGCCTCAAGGACTGCCTGCATCTGAAGCAAGTTGAGTTGCCAATTTAGACAATAAGAAATGGAAATGGGATTGGTAAGTAAGCTTTGTTAAGTAACCATTCTAAAGAAAGAGAGAAAAAAGGAACAGGGTGTATTCATCATCCTTCCCCTTTGGAAGAAAATCTAAATCTTTAATATCAAATGGCTTGTACACTCTCAAGA
The DNA here is from genome assembly GCF_048418805.1 of Vulpes vulpes. Lineage (NCBI taxonomy): Eukaryota > Metazoa > Chordata > Mammalia > Carnivora > Canidae > Vulpes > Vulpes vulpes. The sequence goes on along the minus strand of NC_132787.1, from coordinate 51,541,986 downwards.
ACGCTCTCAAGAATGTTTAAACAACAGAGGCTCCGTATTTCACACTGGGAACCTAAACTGGCCTTCAAACTAGATGACAAAGGGAACCGAAGAGGGGCACCCCCTCCCCAACCAGCCAACCAGCTGGCTGCTAGGCACTGGGGTGGAAGTAGAGGAACATTAACAACTGATTGGGCTCCACAGCTAACTGCACAATGTAGGGAATCCTCCTCTGAGTGTCAAGAGGCTGTTCAGGGCTATAGAGGACAGAGAGGGTGTACATACATGTTTTCTGTATGACCTAGCATTTAAGTAAATGTCTGTAAAAACTCTAGGGGGAGGGGATGTTTAACCTGGTTTCCCACTTCTGATCACCTCAAAAGATTCCATGCAAACAACCCTCCAATCCAGTACTGGTCTCCATTAAATGACTTCCTGGATTGGTCTCAGCTAGGACAGGACAGGAAAAAGCCCCAAATCAATCCCCTCACCCAGTTAATGACCATTCCCTTCTTAGGGGGACTAGAAAAATATGGATTGATTTAGACCAATTCTCATGTTTTTACATGTTCCTGTATTTTCACAGAATTGTCTTAAGAGATCATCTGATTTCCAAGCAGGTAGGCAAGTTCAATTTTCCCCCTCAGAGATGGATCATGTGAGTTGGAAAAAAGGGTAGTGAAGCCACTATCTTCATCCTACAAGGTGGGTCGTTAAGAGAGACTGTTACAAATTCATGGAAAAAGACAGGGAAGTTCACATATGCTATTTACAATTACACAGGCTTCTAATTAATAAAAATGACAATTATATAAACAAAAAGTGTAAACCCTCTAAAGTTCAATCCTCTTTTGTAACAATTAATAAATCAAGAAAGAGGCACAAGCATTTTATCTAGTGCTATAATGATAACCTTCAGAAATAAACACAGATAATTAAGATGCCAACTCTAAAGGAGCAGGAGTGGGATGAATGGAAAGGGACTATAGATTTCATCATAAACTCTTAAGTACCATCAGATTTATTACCAAATGCATGTTTGCCTTTGATAATAATTTTTTAAAATTTTTATTTATGGGCAGCCCCGGTGGCTCAAAGGTTTGGCGCTGCCTTCAGCCCAGGGCCTGATCCTGGAGACCCGGGATCAAGATCCTCGTCGGGCTCCCTGCATGGAGCCTGCTTCTCCCTCTGCCTGTGTCTTTGCTTCTCTCTTTCTCATGAATGAATAAATAAAATCTTTAAAAATAAAATAAGATAAAATAAAATTTTTATTTATTTGAGAGAGAGTGAGCGAGAGAGCACAAGCGGGGGTGGGGGAGGGGGGAGAGGTAGGAACAGACTCCCCGCAGAGCAGGGAGCCCGATGTGGGGCTCTGTGGGGCTCGATCCCAGGACCCCAGGATCATGACCTGAGCTGAAGGTAGACGCTTAACCCACTGAGCCACCTAGGTGCCCCAATAATTTTTTTTTAAGATTTTTTTAAAGTAATCTCTACACTCAATGTGGGGGCTTGAACTTACAAACCAGAGATCAAGAGTTGTGTACTCCACCAACTGAGGCAGCCAGGCACCCCACCTTTGATAATAATTTTAAAAAAGAAACTGCTCTTTCAGAGAAACTCCGCATCCACCCTAGCTGCCTGTTCTGCGTATCTTAAAAGTCTATCTCAAACCTTTCTTTCAGTAGGGCTCAGCTCATATTCCCCCCTTGACCTCAATGGACAAGGTAGAGATTACTATTTTTTCCTTGTAAAAACTCAGGGTCAAAAGTGAAGTAGGCTCATGTAAATGTTTCTCCAAAGCCCCAGTGGGGGGACTGGCATCAGGGAGGAGGGCATTCTCAAGCCAGCAGCAGAAAGGTAGGGAAGGCAGTGATCTCGGGGTAGTTAAGTCAATATTGAATCATGCTGAGAAGTCTCTATGCAGGGCCATGGGAGCTGGTATAAGCAGATTCCAGTCAGACAGCCCAAGCCAGCTCTGGGAGCCCCTGCTGAAACAGACAGATGGCAAAGAAAGTAACCTGTGCACTCACCTCTCTCTGAACTGTTTCTCCCTGCTGCAAGCCCCAAATGTGCTCGGACTAGGCCCTCTCTTGTCTCATGCCAATTAATGAAAGGATCCTCCCAAACTTCTTCCCCAAATCAAAGAATCTCGATTTGCTGCTTTGGATGGCGATCAGCAAACATGTTCTCATGCAACGTGGACCCAGCTCTGAGAATGAAGCAGGGAAACTGGGGGAAATATGATTTCTCTTTGGGAGTGTTTCCAAGGAGTAAAACTATCCCTAAAAAGGAGGATGAGGAGACTGCACACCAGCTAACAAACGAAGAGGGAGACAAGGGAGAAGTGGGAAGAGGAAGTGTGATTACTTCCAAAAAGACCGAGAGTCGGAAGATAAACGGAACTTCACATGCCCTCTTCACTAGCATCGACCAAGAGAGACATACCATACAAGGGAGCAACTAGTTTCCTGAGTCCCACCTCACTCCAAGTACTCTTTTCCAGCCATCTTCCTCAGAGAGCTTTCCCACAAACACACTTTCTACCTATAGAATCTGGAGTTACGGATCAAGTCCAAGAGGAACAGCACAAGTGGTCAGCAACTACATGTAGTGGGGGAAACAAGCAAGGCAAAGGAAGCAGGCCTGGAGCTTGTCTTTCAAAAGAAATGGATAGCTGTACCAAATGGTACAGCGATAGCTGTCAACTAGAAAGTCCCAATAGAGAGATCATAATGAAGATAAACTCTCAGGTCAGCTATACCACTAAGAAATGCCTTTTGCTGAGAAACCCAGAATGTTTCATGAACAAATAAACCAAGTCTAATTTTTCCTCCAACCCACATCCTACAAGTAGCCTATTACTGCACTGATGCCCACAGAGGGGGCCGTTCTCCCAAAAAGTTCACTATAGAGGTCAAGTGAGGAAGTCACTTGTTGTTCACATGTTGAACCCAGGAGTCCTGATTCTGCATGTACAAACTCTTTCTAATGTCTCATGTTCCTTTTCCCAGTTACCTCCAACTCCACCCTAGGCCTAAGCCCTTATGGAATTAACCGAAACTATTCCAGTAAGCCACAGCCACAGTTTTTACAGACAATAAATGGACTCCTTCTGGATTTGGACAGGAGCGGGAAGACACTCTACTCTGTGATCCCTTAAAGACAAGTGTAATATTAAGTAATCCAAAACAATTTCTCACAATCTCATACAGTTTCCATGCAGGCCTGTTCATCCCTTCTAGTGGCTGATCCTGGGTAGTCAACAAAGTGTAATCTAATAGGAACTTTTTCAAAACTTGCTGCATCCTTCAAAACACGCTTCTGTCCAGAAAAGCCTGAGTGAGACAGCTAAGGCTCCCCCCACCTCCTCCCAACACATTTTCTTCTTAGGTCAAGGTTTAGCTGATCCTGAAATAATATGGTATGTAGAGATAAAAAATGTAACAGAGAACACATAGAGACTACAGGAGAAACAGAACCAAGGGTCACAAGGATCAGCAAAATCCTTGAAACTGGAGGGAGAAAGTGTCAGAGATGGAATTCCTGAATGGGAAGGGACGCTGTCAGATCTCTTCTATAGGAACAAATCTCTAGCGGCTGGGGTATTTGAGGAGGGCTTGGTAAAGGGACGTTAAAGAAAGTTGCAGGGATCATAAATCTTCATTCTAAAGAAGGGTAAGGATTAAGGTCAAAGTACAATGCAAACGGTACTTTGGGAATGACGACGAGGGCCCGAGATTCCTTAAGGGGAGGGGAACAGGCAATTCTTGGAAGCCAGGAGCTGGGTGGGTGGCGGTGAGGTAATGGAATCAGAAACAGATGAATAGAGGGCCACAGAGAAGAGAGAGCTCAGGGAAATGGGAACCCAATGCTGCGGTTGCAGGGAGACAGCGGACGAAAGGGGCAAAAGAGGAAAAGGGATGAAGGCGGAGGCTGTGGGGAAGATTTGGGGCAGGAACACATGAAGAGGAAGGACAAACGAGGATGGCCATTACAAGAGGTACCCTGATGGGAAAAGGGCTCATGACTTCGGAGAAAATAATTCGGGACGGAGGCAACAGGGATAAGGGTGTGTGTGTGGAGGAAGGGGGATCCCCGGGGCAGAGGGAGGAGCTAAACAGAGGAGGAAGCCAAAAAAGCAGCGGAGGACCCCAGACTCGAGGGGAAAGGGTGGAAAAGGCACCCAGGGTCCAGTTGCCACCGGGAGGGCGGTTTTGTAGTCCAACCCAGGTGTGGGGGCGGGGGGAGGCTGTGCGGGACGGGGTGGGAGCGGGACCCCCCACTCACAGGGGCAGGGAGCTCAGGCACGGGAGTCGCTTACCTCCGAGACCCCAGCGGAGGGGTGCGGGCGGTCGGGGTCGGGCTGCCGACACCGCCGCCTCAGCAGCTGCGGCCGCTCCCGGGTTCCATTGGCCGCCTGCGCTTCCCTGACAGCGGCCGCGGCGGCTGAGCCAGGCCCCGGCTTAGGGGCTGCCCTCGGCGCCGCCTGAGGGGGCCTTCGCGCTGCCGGGACAGGTTCGACCCGGCCGCACAGCCTCCTCTCCTCCCTCTTGCAAAAGCAAGACCAAAAAAAAAAAAAAAATGCCAGTAGGCCTCAGTTCTTCTTGTGAGTCCCAGTAGTCCTTCTTAGGGTATGCCTTCCTGCTTCTCCGACGCTCAGGATCCTACCAATCCCATAGCAATCTAAGGAATCGGGTGAGCTGCCCGGAACATGCCTGTTCAGAAATAGAAAAGGGGGCGGGGAAGACGCATTGGGAAGAGGGGAGGGAGGAGAGGATGAAGGGAGGAGCCTACGGGTGGGAGGAGGGGCCAATCTTCCGGAGGCTAGGAAACCGGGATAGTAGTAGGATCTACCGGGTGAGGGTCGGGGTTCCTGGCCTCAAGCGGAGAGCGGCCGGCCAGTTGGCGGGTCCGGGTGCCCTGTTGGGAAAGAAGTATAGACACATTGGGTACTTCCAGAAGTACCTGAACATGCAAATTATATGCGAAAAAGTCCGTTTGTGTGAGCAACTGAGTTACCGGAACTGCTATCAGTGGCTCTCCCCTACTCCACCAGACTCAGTAAATTAGGCCGTGGGATGGACGCAGGGGGCCCAGCGGGGACTGGAGAGAGAAGAGGCGGGTGGGGAAGACAGTCACCCTAGCCACCCTTTTCCTATTCATCTTGAAGGACGCTGCCACGATAACGCCCCTTCTCGCTGCACGAATGGCGTAGTCCAACCGCGTCAATCTGCCGCCGTTAGTGGCCGACTCGAGGCCGTGGTTCTGCCTCCGAGGTCACAGCCGGCCGGGTAGTCCTTGGCCTCCAGCCTCCGGACGTTGACCCCTCCAGGGAGGGGCGGACGGGCCAGGTTGGGAGAGGTGAGTGATTGTAACCCCTGCTTCCCAGCAAAACCAGACCACGTGCAAATAAACAAAAACACGCCTTGCAAATGGACCTCTGGCTTTGGCTGTGTGTATTTGTCTGTGGTACTGATGGGGAGCTCTTCCTCAGAGCCTCAGTCCCCACCCTCAGCGGCCTTACTTAGACTTTTGAGGCTAGCCCAGATCGTGGATGCCGCCTTCCTGCCGTTTAGAGGCCGATTCATTTGGGAGGACGGAAGTAACCTCTTTGAACCTTAGTTTCTATGTCTGCAAAGTGGACCCAAGAATATTAACACCTTATAGGGTTGTGAAGATTAGAGTACAGATTACCACCATAGTACTACATTACTGTTATTGGGACAATAATACAGGATGATGAAAGAAAAGGGTTCAGTGTTTCTGTGTTTAATGGGGAGGCAGCATTGAATGACTGGGTTAACCAGGAAGTTCAAGAAGGAATTAAAAAAAAAACATGTGGAAGCAAATGGGGAGGCCGAATAAAAAAATAGTAGTTTCAAAGTACCTATGTAAAATATGCAGTGTGTACAAAAATGGAACAAATGGAGTACCCAATTGTTGAAGGAATATAGTATGATTAATACAGAAGGCCCAGCCACTCAGTATATGGCAAATGAATGAATGGAAGACTTCTCAAAAATACTGTAAGCCAGGTATTAGAAGAGATATTGGGCACGATCCACCAGATCAAGAAAGAAGAGAGAGCATTCTGAAGACTAAAAATTAGTATGTTTAAGAATAGAAATGGGAATTTGCTCAAATTATGAGAGGCAAGCTGGCAAACTAGGTTAAAGTTGGAGTACAGTAATGAAAGATGAGCAAAGAAAGAGGCCAAGAGTGCCAAAGATAGTTTGAATTTGTCACCACTGGTCTGCAGCGGGGAATCACCAGTCCACCTGTTGCGTCCTGTAACTCTTGGCCAGCTCCCAATCAGCTGTCAGGCAAGGGTCAAGAGGTGATGATCCTGCTTGAGCCTAGAGTTTAAAGTGTCACACATCCCTCCCTTCCAGGGGTAGGATTCTCAAGGGCCTTAACGCCTTTTTTTTTTTTTTAAGACTTTATTTATTTATTTAGGGGAGAGAGAGAGAGAGAGAGAGAGAATAAGGAGGGAGGGCAGAGGGAGAAACCGACTCCCTGCTGAGCACAGAGCTCGGCATGGGGCTGGATCCCAGGATCCCAAAACCATGACCCCAGTGGAAGTCAGACTGTTAAGCCTGAGCCACCCAGGTGCCCTCTTAAGGCTAGTTTTTGAAACATTGTGAAAAGGGATGTGAAAGCCCTAAGATTTGTTTTCCAACAACAACAAAACAAGATTTCAAGAACATTTCTTTTCAAACTTTAAGTGGGAACTTTTTTTATAGCTACAGGCAGTTATTAAGTCCTTTATTTTATTATTTTTTAGGGGGGAGGGAGGTGATGGAGTGGGAGAGGGAGAGAGAAAATCTTAAGCAGGCTCCACCCATACCCAGTGCAGAGCCCCATATGGGCCTGATCTCACAACCCTGAGGTTGTGACCTGAGCTGAAATCAAGAGTCAGACGCTTAACCAGCTGAACCACTAAGGTGCCCCTATTAAGACCTTTATTAACCAAGTAAGACCTCCTTCCCTGCCCTCACCCCAGAAATACAATATTAAGCGGGAGAGTGTTGAGTTGTCTGTGTTTACAGCTTTTAAGGGCCCAAGCGTGAATTTCTTTGCATTTCTGTATGACTTGGTCTTTCTGACTTTTTCTGGAGGTGTTTTTTGTTTGTTTTTTGCTTTTTTGGTTACTCTGTTTCTAAGAGTCTCCAAACCTCTCTATTCTGAACTCAAGTCAGGAGAGGACTCATCTTGTTTTCTAGCCATATCCTTAGTTTCTACCACACAGAGAAAAAATTATGTTTGTTGATATAGCAACAGAGGAAATGCAGAAGCAGATATGAAAAAAAAAAAAGAAGCAGATATGAGAATCGAGTCAGGCATTAAAGGGATTTCCAGAAATGTAAAACAATGCAACTGTCTTACTGATTTTTAGATTGTTGTTGTTGTTTGGAAAAGGTTATTTTTTATGAATTAATAAATTAAAAATATTAAGTAAATATTTTCACTAGTGTTTCTTCTTTCTATTTGCTTTTTTTTAAAGATTTATTATTTATTTATTTATTTATTTTTTAAAGATTTTTATTTATCTGACAGAAAGTGAGTGCACAAGCAGTGGGAGCAGCAGGTGGAGAGAGAGGGAGAAGTAGGCTTCCCGCTGAGCAGGGAGTCCAATGTTGGCCTCAAGGCTCGATGATGTGTGGCTTGATGATGTGGGGCTCAATGTAGGGCTTGATCCCAGGACTCTGGGATCATGACCTGAGTCAAAGGCAGATGTTTAACCGACTGAACCACCCAGGCACCCCACTTTTCTCTTCTTCTTGACCTCAGTTGTCAAATTATAAAACTGAATGCTAATCCCATATTAAAAGTATGACATTAGGGCAGCCCGGGTGGCTCAGCGGTTTAACGCCGCCTTCAGCGGGTGTGATCCTGGAGTCCCGGGATAGAGTCCCACGTTGGGCTCCCTGCATGGAGCTTGCTTCTCCCTCTGCCTATGTCTCTCCCTCTCTCCCTTTCTCTTTCTCTCCCTGTCTCTGTGTCTGTCATGAATAAATAAATAAAATCTTAAAAAAATATGACATTTATGACAGTCTTTAAAATTCCTCACCACACTGAACCTATTTTTACTTACATTACATTAAAGATTTTATATATTTATTTTAGACAGTGAGAACATGGGAGAGGACAGAGGGAATGGGACAAGCAGACTGCCCTGAGTATAGAGCCTAATGTGGGGCTTAACCTCAGGACCCTAAGACCATGACCTGAACTGAAATCAAGAGTCCAATGCTTAACTGACTGAGCCACACAAGTGTCCCTGGGGGTGTTTTTCAGAGAAAAGATAAGCCAGCAGTTACTGCCCAAGCCCCTGATGTGTATGAAAACAAACATTACCTCATTTATTCCTCATTACAATCCTGTGAAAGAGATATACCATTTTATGGAAACTGAGCTTCAGAATGGTTAAGTCATTTTTTTCAAGGTTGTTTTACTTCAACCCACAATAAGAAATACATTTTATATCATAATCACTGAAGAACACACAAATGTGTCTCCATTGAAATAAAGGTTTCATGAAATATTTATCCTTACTATATATGCGATGTATCCTGATATTTTCTATTTCACTTTATGAAAACATTGTTTTGCATCCTGCTAAATCAGTTTCACAACCCATGAATGGGTTGCAATCTACAGTTTGAAAATTGGACTAAATAAATGTTCAAAATCATAAGTGGTAAAGCTAAGATGTGAACTGAATTCATGCTCTTTCCAGCAAACAAATACGTCCTCATGAACATTTCTTAAGTAATGTGTTATATATGTATTGTGCTTAGCTTTATCTCATAGTATAGAGCCAGCAGGACAATCCTAGGCAAAGAAGGGATAGGCCTCCTGAGGAACCATAACTTGAGATGAAACAGACAGATATATAATAACATTAGTCCACCTGTTTAGTATATGGATGAATGTGGCATTTGCTTTCGTTTCTGAAGAAAGTTGCTTATTATCCACAAAAATAAACAAGTTCATTTATTTGGGGCCATAAACTAGACATGTAGAGCTTGTCTTGGTTTAATAGAAATGATTATTTAAAAAGTAAGTTATAAATTATTTTCAACTTAGAGCTAAACTGAAAAAACATATGACACTTGGTGGATGAAGAAATAGACATTACAAGAGGGAAAATATAAAAACTGCAGTAATGGGTATTTCCAGCAGCCTGGGTAAGAGGGTTCTCCCATTAAAATACAAGTAAATCCTGGATAAATGACAACAGACATAATGTTTAGCACTTTGCTGGGCTCATTAGAAAGTAAGAGAAACCATGAAAGGAAGGAAATGACATTAAGCTGAAAAGTGTATGAAAGATGAGCAACATGCAGCAAGAGCAGCAGGTTTCCTCGCAGACAAATGCCAATATGGGTATTATGAACAGAGGCTAAGAGAGGGGGGAAAAAAAAGAGAGGGGAGAAAACTGGGGATGTCCAGACTGAAGTGAGGCTCCTGAGGGGCTAACACAGGCCCAGGTCAGGAGAATCATTTGGCTCCTGGCAGAAGCAATTGCAAATCTTCTCTGGAGGAGAGTACCCCCAACTAAGGCTCTCTGGATTCCCATAGATTAAGTTGAACAAAATATGAGCTCAAAACCCCCAAACTGAAAACATACAAAGAAACAAGCTATCACAGGCAAGAGTGAGCAGAAAACAAAACATTTAGATATGGAGCAAAAGTTACAGAAATATATAAAATAACGGGATCCCTGGGTAGCTCAGTGGTTTAGCGCCTGCCTTTGACCCAGGGCGTGATCCTGGAGTCCTGGGATCAAGTCCCACGTCAGGCTCCCGGCATGGAGCCTGCTTCTCCCTCTGCCTGTGTCTCTGCCTCTCTCTCTATGTCTATCATAAATAAAAATCTTTAAAATTAAAAAAATATATAAAATAACAATCCAGACAAATTTCAAAGACTTAGTATCAGATAACCACATCTCTGAGCACAAATGATTAAGCTGAAAATGATAAAATTTAAAATATCCAGACATTTGGAAATTCATAAAACTTTTCCAAATAATTTATAAGTTTAAAAAGCCATAAAGGTAAATTAAATATTCTTAGGACTAAGGTATAATTAAAATACAACCAAAAAATTGGGGGAATGTAGAGAAACGGTTCTTAAAAACTTACAGCAGAAAAAACAGAGCTTGAAAATTAGATAAATGTCAAGATGTTATGGAATAACATAAAATTAAATCTAAAAGTAGAAGAAAGGAAATACTACAGATAATATTCAGAATTAATGAAATGGAAAACAACACATGAGAGAGAAGATCGACAAAGCCCAAAATAGTAGCTGATCATAGACAAGTAAAATAGCAAATTTCTGGAGCAACTAAAGTGGAAATAAGATAAAGGAGGAAAGACTATCCACTGGAAGAAAGACAGTCTCTTCAATAAATGGTGCTGGGAAAATTGGACATCCACATGCAGAAGAATGAAACTAGACCACTCTCTTTCACCATACACAAAGATAAACTCAAAATGGATAAAAGATCTAAATGTGAGACAAGATTCCATCAGGGATCCCTGGGTGGCGCAGCGGTTTGGCGCCTGCCTTTGGCCCAGGGCGCGATCCTGGAGACCCGGGATCGAATCCCACGTCGGGCTCCCGGTGCATGGAGCCTGCTTCTCCCTCTGCCTGTGTCTCTGCCTCTCTCTCTCTCTCTGTCTCTCTGTGTGACTATCAAAAATAAATAATTAAAAAAAAAAAAAAGATTCCATCAAAATCCTAGAGGAGAACACAGGCAACACCCTTTTTGAACTTGGCCACAGTAACTTCTTGCAAGATACATCCACGAAGGCAAAAGAAACAAAAGCAAACATGAACTATTGGGACTTCATCAAGATAAGAAGCTTTTGCACAGCAAAGGATACAGTCAACAAAACTAAAAGACAACCTACAGAACGGGAGAAAATATTTGCAAATGACCTATCAGATAAAGGGCTAGTTTCCAAGATCTATAAAGAACTTATTAAACTCAACACCAAAGAAACAAACAATCAAATCATGAAATGGGCAAAAGACATGAAGAGAAATCTCACAGAGGAAGACATAGACACGGCCAACATGCACATGAGAAAATGCTCTGCATCACTTGCCATCAGGGAAATACAAATCAAAACCACAATGAGATACCACCTCACACCAGTGAGAATGGGGAAAATTAACAAGGCAGGAAACCACAAATGTTGGAGAGGATACGGAGAAAAGGGAACCCTCTTACACTGTTGGTGGGAATGTGAACTGGTGCAGCCACTCTGGAAAACTGTGTGGAGGTTCCTCAAAGAGTTAAAAATAGACCTGCCCTACGACCCAGCAATTGCACTGTTGGGGATTTACCCCAAAGATTCAGATGCAATGAAACGCTGGGACACCTGCACCCCGATGTTTATAGCAGCAATGTCCACAATAGCCAAACAGTGGAAGGAGCCTCAGTGTCCATCGAAAGATGAATGGATAAAGAAGATGTGGTTTATGTATACAATGGAATATTCCTCAGCCATTAGAAACGACAAATACCCACCATTTGCTTCAACGTGGATGGAACTGGAAGGTATTATGCTGAATGAAGTAAGTCAATCGGAGAAGGACAAACATTGTATGTTCTCATTCATTTGGGGAATATAAATAATAGTGAAAGGGAATATAAGAGAAGGGAGAAGAAATGTGTGGGAAATATCAGAAAGGGAGACAGAACATAAAGACTTCTAACTCTGGGAAACGAACTAGGGGTGATGGAAGGGGAGGAGGGCAGGAGGTGGGGGTGAATGGGTGACGGGCACTGAGGGGGGCACTTGACGGGATGAGCACTGGGTGTTATTCTGTATGTTGGTAAATTGAACACCAATAAAAAATAAATTTATTATTTAAAAAAAAGACATGAAATGCACAAAATCCTAGAAAAACACCCTAACTTGACTCAGAAAGAAAATCCAAACAGCCTATAATTATTAAACTGAATCAGTGGTTACAATTCTAAAAAATTTTACCAGATGTCTTATGTTGTTCAGTGTTTGCTTTATATGTTAGAATGCCAGGTAAAAATGGTTCAAACTGAGTTTTACCAAACCTTCAAGGGACAGCTCATTTCAATCTGAGGTCAACTCTTCCAGAGAATAAGAGGGAACATTCCCCAGCTCAGAGGGTGTACAGACCAAATGAACAATCTTAGAAACCTTTTTAGAAATGTTACTTTTTAAAAAAAGTCACTAACCGGTACAAGAATGTTCACAGCAGCATTGTTTGCAATAGCAAAAAATTGTAAACAACCCAAATGCCCATTAATAGGCAAACGCATAAATAACTTGTGGCTTACGTACTTGATGGAATGGTATCGGTGAAAATGAACGAATTATAGCTACTTACAGCATAGATGAATCTTAGAAATAATGTTAAGTGAAAGAAAGGTAAACTGCAGGGGACTGTTAGAGCATAAATTTTTTGTAAAGCTAAAACAATTGAACAATAATTTTCAAAGATATTATACATATATGGTTAAATATATACACACACATATATTTGTGTGTGTGTGTCAGGTGATAAACACAAAATTAAGGACAGTGGTTACCTCCAGGGGAGAGGCAGTAGGAGAGGAATGGGCAGAAACACAAGAAACTCAATGGTATTTCTAAGGTTTTAATGTATAAGTTGGGGTGACAGGTCAAAGGTATTCATTTAACATTATGTTTCATAATTTATTCATGTTAAATATATTCTTTATAGATACCAAATATTACATATAATTTTTAAAAATCTGCTGTGGTGGAAACAAATGAAGTCTCCCTGAAAGAAAATCTGTTTCCTTGGCAGAACCAAGATTCCCTGACAGAAGCTACTCTTATGCAGAAGACAAAGTAGGTCCTCAGTAAATACTGGTTGGTTTACTCCTTTTCAAAGGATAACATCTGGATTCCCTTCTTACTGGTGCTCGCTGATGTGCAGAGCTACCTCCTGCCATACACCTAAACTAAACCCCACAATCCTGGCTAAAGCCTGACAAGTGTATGACAAGAGACTGACACCTGGTGGATACAGAATGGATTTAATAAAATGACTAGGAAGTAAATCTTCCACACGCTGAAAGTGGCAGTAGGGTCAGGGACAGGGAGGCAGAATGAGAAAACCATTCAGAAACAGGAAAGGGAAGGCTCCCCATCTCTGAAATGTAGGGATTGTCACCTAAATGAGACTAAAGAGATAGTCCCTAAAGGAGAGTGACTTCCCTCTCATTCCTTCCAAGCCTACAAGAGGAAAGAGGTTATAGCTGCAGTAAGGAAAAATGCAAGATGGTGAGAGAAAAAGGAAACAGGTGTAGCTGATCCCAACCTAGCCAGCCAAAACCACATATACTTCCTAGTGTTCAGCAACCTCCCCAGGTGTCAGCAACCTCCCCAGGAACTGCCCAAATCAGTTCCTATTTGGAGACCTATATGATTCTAAGGAGGCTGATCCCAGCCTTTCCCTGATGCAAATGAGCAAATTAGCATACATCATCCTTCTGACCACAGTAATTGGTTAGGGGTCGGCATGTGACCCAGGCTGGCCTAATCAGAGTTAATCTTAAGGCTTTGCTAGGATTCCTGGCATAAAGATGCCCCTCTGCCCTCCCTTTCTGGTTGATTGTAAAGGAGAAAATGTATAATTCCAGGAGTTCTGGCAGCCACTAGGTGGCCCAGATTTAAGATGATTCTACAGAAGGTAGCAAGGGGGAAAATCAATCAGGTTTTAGAGACACACTGAGCTACTGCATCAGCTTTTCCTGGAGCCAGTACTACCTCTGGACTTTCCAGTATCTGAGCCAGTAAGTCTTTAAGCCAGTCTGAGTTAGGTGCTTTTTTTTTTTTTTCTTTTAACGACTTAAAACCAACAGAATCCTAGCCTATACATTCATCGTACTTACTCCATTCCTAATCTTCCCACAGGATGGCATAGAGGTCTAGGTTAGACAGTGGCAACAGATTTGTCAATGACTCTAAAGCCAAGGCTACTGAGCTGGAAAGGTCAGAGGCAGGAGCCAGATACTGTGTAGGAAAACAGGGTGCATCAGCTGTCTGTACATGAGAATGAATTCCTTAGGAAAAGAAGAGCCAAACGAGAAGCAACTGCAGAGAAGGGCCCCTGCTAGGCAGGTAGAGCTAACATGAGTATAAACACTCTTCCGCACATACCTATCACGGGGGAGCTGCTTTGGGGTCTTTCCCTACGTGGAATAAGGAATTTGGAAGCACATACCCCTTTAAGTCTTTATTACCCTGTGCTGCAGTATCTACCTCTTCCTTTACCAAGTGAAGAGACTCCTGGCTTCTACTGCCCTTGATGACACTCACTTTTGAGGTGACCACAGGCATTTTATCTTCTGCTTCTTTGGCATGTTGGGCACTGGGGCCCCTTCCCCCTTTGGACACAGCGCCATCCTCCTGACCCTGGACAAGCACCATCCCCTTCTCAGCCTGTCCCAGTGGCCCTGGCCTCCCTGACCGTCCAGCTGAGCTGCTCCCCCCTCCAGAGGCCCATGTCTCCTGCGGTAACCGTGAGGATGGGGCAGAGTCCATGGCAGCTGCTGATTTGTCAGGGGGAGAGTTCCTTTCCCTACTTCCACCTAATTTTTTTCGAGGGCGCCCCCGTTTCCTTTTGGCATCGCTTCCTGTATCCTCTATATCCTGCTTTGCTGCTTTAGCCAGTGGATCCTTCCCAATGGCCTCACACACAGGTACTTCAGCTGTCCTCTTGACACCCTTGTCATGGGGTCCCGGGTCACCACCTATGCCTAATTCCCTGTTCTCTGTGACCCGCGGCTGAGCGAGCACCCCAGGCAGGACTTGCCCAGGCCCGGGTCCGGGTCCAGATCCAGGTCCAGGCAAAGCAGGAACAGTCGGTAAGATCATGTTAATGAAGGGCATAGCTGCCTGGGGTCCCCCAGCCCTACTGGGCAGAGGCAGTGTAGCCACTTTCAGAGGGCCCGAAGAAAGCTTGGGGGCCAGGATGGGTGGAGAGACTCGGATTGGCGAGATAAGTGAGCGAGGGGCCCGAGGAAGGAGCAGAGGCAGCCGGGCCACCAGGGCATTAACCTGTGGGTTATTGGCTGCTGGGGCTGGACTCTCCACTACACTCTTCTTCCGCTCACTGCGTGCAGTGGGGCCAGCCCCAGCCCGGGGTTCCATCTCCTTAAGAGGCTAAAAGGTAAAAAGAGGACATAATAAGTGGGAAGACTGGACATCAGAGCAAATACAGACGCGGGAGGGTGAGAAAATATGGGAAAAGGGATACTAAGCCCCCAGCCCAGGGCAGCAAGGTCAGGGCAACAACTTCCTTACCTGGGCTGGTCTCTCTGGTTTCTTCTGGGCTCCACCTTCTAGGCTCTCTACACCATTCTTGGATTTAGATGACCGCTCCCGAGGGGGATGTTCGTCGTCTTCTGCAGAGGTGCCAGAAAATGCAGTAAGGCAAAGGTGAGGAGGAAACAATGGACAAGGGAGGTGACTCTGAGAAGGGGAAAGAAGGCAGTTGTAAGGCATGTTCTTATGTCCTACAAGGGTCACTAGGACTAGAAGACAAATGCAAGGTGTCTCTGTCCTAGTAGGTGGGAGGGCCTATGACATGGAGAGTGGCTGACAGCTGCTTGGGAACGAGAGGGTCCACCCACCAGCAAGCCCCATCGCCTTGAGCACATGGGCATGTGCAGATCGGGCAGAGATGAGATGCTGCTGCAGCAGGAAGCGGGCGACCTCAACGATGGAACTGAAGGACCGTTTCAGGATTCGTTCTGCCCAGTCACAGGTCAGAGCACAGGCAGCCTCCACCAGCTCATCCCGAGGTGCTGGGGTTACTTCTGGGCCCATTTCTGGCTGCAGTAGGGAAGGACATGCCCAATCACACTCCAAAATAAAGGACCCTTGGCCCCTTTCAGACACCAATGTCAACTGTGGCAAGACCAGACTGGAGATGGGAGTAACTCATCCCAGAAACCCACAAATTCTCTTCATCCTCTGCCTAGGCCACAGGGAAGGTAGAAGGGCATATCCTATATACCTAGAAGCTACGTGCAGAAATGACCTTGGCTGTGTCAGCCCTCCACCTTGGAGAAAAGAATGCAATTGGAGGGTTGGTTGTAACTTACACTGTCAGAACCCTTCAGGTCAAGTCCAGGCAAGGGTGGCATAGATACCAAGGTCTTCCTTCGTATCCCACTGTAGCAATATCTGAGGCAAGTTAAAGAGCAGCCAACAGTGGGGATCTCCAAACCCCATGGGAAGGTTAGGCTGTTTCCACTCCTGGCCCTCCACACCCTAAGTTTTCCTCCCCGGGCCCTCCCACCACAACCTCTCCACTCAAGGATACTTGGACTGGCCCCGGCCACCAAGCCTTCGGGCCTTGATATCAGGGAAGATCTCTCTGATGATTTTGCCAAAGTTGGCTGTGCTGAGTGGGCGGCAACAGGCGAGGCTCTCACAGTACTTCCTGAGTGAGTGGGGGAGGGCAGAGTGGGAAGACACTCAGAGAAGGAGGTCATGGTTAGATTCGGAGGGTCCCTAGCATTAGGTTTGGGAAACCCTTTAAGCAGTCAGGCTCTATCAAGGCAGGGAGCTCTCCAGGGGCGAGGGGGTAGTCCTATGGCCACCAACCCACCCACGCCCCAATTCACCCACCGATAGGCATCATAAACACTTTGCTTTGGCAAACAGGTGTCAGTATGCTCTTCTAGGTGGTTGCGGATCCATCTATAGGCATACATGTACTCCTCATTGCTGAGTGTACTTGGCTCTGAGCTGCAATAGAAGTAAAAGGGACAAGCCTTACCAAGATTGGAATAGTTGTGGTTCTATCCAGACTACCACTTCAGCAGTGCTGGACCAAATCACTTCACCCAGAATCCACCTTTTCCTGGCAAACCAGGGCAGGACAGGGACCATTCTTCTCACCAAGGACCGCTGTTATGAGTATTCCTATTCACCCAGCCCCATCCCAGTGAGCCTTCCTTTAAGAACCAGAACCTCTGAGATCTTAAACTCTAGCACCAAACTTACCTTTTGTCTCCAGTACTGGGCCCTGAGGGGAGCTGAAGATAGAGATACAGCTTGTCGTTGTCTGAGAATTTCTGTATGTCTTGCTGAGGTAGGGAGAACAGAGGCAGGAGAAAAAAATAAGGCCAAGAAGTACACAAGGTAGGATTTTCTGATCCTTCACCAAGAGTCTGGCTGCCTTAGAGACAGACTGAAAAAGGACCTCAGAAATGATTTGGGGCTGGGTGTTCACTGTGCTCTGAGGAGCGCCCTTGTGAGCTACCACAGTGAGAGGGGGAGTGGAGAGGATGGGCTTTGATATTATTCTCATTGGGCATCTACACAACAGGTCACGGAGAGATAAGGTAAGGTGCTCAAGGTCAAACTGGCAACAAGTTGCAAAGCCACTTATGTTCTGACAGGAAAGACAACACTGCGTCTCCCACATAAACATGTCAGTTATGCCTAACTTCATCATCCTCACTCTCCACCAATTGCACCTCTCTATTGCCCTCTTTTGGAAAATACTTACCAGGATTCCCTCGACTTTGTTCTGCACTGCCTTGCTGTGGAGAAGAGGAGAAAGTCGGAGGTCACACACAAGATTTTCTCTGGTGTCTTATTGTTAGGAAGAGTAAGAGGGATGAGATGCAGAACAAGGGGGGTGGGGGGTGGGGTGGTGGTGTCAGGCAACAACTGCTATGAGATAAAGAACCTCCCTCCAGGTGCTCAGAGGCACTTGCTCAGGGAGAGGCAGTTCATCCACAAAGGAAGTGAAGTGCTACAGCTCCGGAGCAAGATTTGGAGGTGGTGATGAGTACTTACGAAATGGTACCTCGGAGCCTCTGAAGAAGGGTGGTGGGTTCTCCCGCCTCAGCACTACCTGAGGGGGCCCTTCCCCCAGTCTTCGGGCTCTTGGCATTGGGTTCATCTTCTGCCATCCCCGCATGAGGGCTAGAGTCAAGAGGAGACCAGGCAGGAAGAGTTAACCTCCCTTCCCCTGGCCCGGGGTGGGTGGGGGGACACCTTATTTCCCTACCCAGAAACAAACAGAAACAGAGAGAAAGCCTCTGAATTTCCTCAGTGGTCTTTTTCTCACCGCTTGCCTTCTCCAAAAATTAGAAATTACCCCATTACTTCTCCAGGCCCACATCTACCCAAAGAGATCTCTGCCATCTCCATTCTGTCTGTCCCACCTTTCTGCCGGCTTCTAAATGTGGAAAACTGTAAAGGAAGAGATAGGGGGACTGGGAATCGATGTTGAAAATGTCCATTTCTGCCTCTGACCCAGTACTGCCCTCCTCCCCCGAAAGAAAACAAAAACAATAACCACCACAACACAAAGTTCTCCGTTTCTCTAAGCTAGTCCTCACGCCTGAATTCTCCTGGGGGGTCAGAAAGGATACGAATATATTCTGCCCTTGCAGCCTTGAAAAAATCCGGGCCCAGGTTCCCATCACTGAATGTGGCCACGGCTCCCCCGTGGTCCCCCTCCCCACGTCGCCGGGCCCTACGTCATCTCCCTAACCTCCCATCCCGAGGGCACCCCACCTCCTCCCTTCCCCCTGCTTCAATCCCGCGTCGCCGAGGGGCGGGGGTTCAGGGCGGCGAACTCCCGGGCTGGGCGGAGGAAGCCCGGTTGGGGGAACGGGGTCCCACATTCGGGGCACGTGCACACGGGTGAAGGAGCTGTTGGAAATATAGCCAAAATCTCCTTCTGCTCTCCTCCCAACTCACAGTACCTCCCTCTTCCCCCCCCCCCCCCCCCCCCCTTGAACCGTCGCCTCCCAACACAAGCAACAATCAAGGTAAGGGAGAAAGAGAAACTACCTCGTAGCCACCTTCACTCGAGCCCAGCCCCACGGTCCTGGCCCAGCGGGCTAGAGCGCTACTTTATTTTCTTTTTTCTGAATGGCTGGAACGGTCCCGATCTGCCTAGATACTCCGGCGACCTGCTCTCTCATTGGTCGTTGCTGCCACCCGGAGACAGAAGGCGCCGGGCTCGCCCCGGCGGCACCTAAAGTCTGCCTAGTAACAGATTCTGATTGGTCAATAGGGGAGGGAAAATCCAAAGTTGGTCTTATTTGAGTGAAGAGGGGGAAGTCCGGGTTAGGTTTCGGTTAAAACTGGGGTCGGTTGCGACTGCCGGTCCCAAGAGGTTCTTCTCTTAAAGGGACCGCAGGACCAAAGGCCGGGCGCTGGGCTCCCTTCGGAGCTAGCCTGCTTTTCCTTTGCCTTCTCTTTCCGGGTTTCAGTTTTACCCTCGGTCGTCAGAGCTACTGGAAGAAAAGAATCAATGGATGATAAGAAAGCTAGAAAACGACGGGTAGTGTGATGAAGGTTCGCTGTAAGCTCACATAGCCTCCTTTAGATGAAAAACAAGTTGAACACCCCCTGACCCCACCTTCAACACAGCGTACAAGCGCGCACAACAAATATGCAAACACAGGCTCAACGGTTCTCTCTGTGGAGGCCTCAAAACCTCCGCAGCTGTACCACATTTACTTAAAATGCTAAACGTTCCTGGGTTTCCCGCGGGTACTTTATTTTCTTACAAACAGTTGCTAATGTATCTGCATCCCTATACTTCTGCACTCAGCGAACATTGGAATTTTGACTGACACCCCCAGGGGGTGCTGGATGCCTACAGGAACTCTCAGAATAGTAATGAATAGGTCATGGGTTCTTAACTCTTTTCGTTAAGGATTTTTTTAGGTCATGAATCAAATGAAAACAATGAACTTCTGCCATGAAAAATGCACATGCAGACCAAGTTTTGCATGTGATTTCAGAGGTCAGGGCCTGCAAGTTTTTTGAATGGTTGTATTTTGTTTTGCACAACAGATATGTTATACCTAAAACTATATTTGCAGTCATGACTTCTAATATATTCTCTGGTCTCGTTATCAGTGTAGTTTTTAAAAAATGATTTTATTTATTCATGAGAGACATAGAAAGAGAGGCAGATACATAGGCAGAGGGAGAAGCAGGCTCCCTGTGGGAAGCCTGATGTGGGACTCCATCCCAGGACGTTGGGACCCTGGCATCACACCCTGAGCCAAAGGCAGATGCTCAACCACTGAGCCACTCAGGTGTCCCATCAGTGTACTTTTGTGAAGAGGACAGCAATGCTGCCTAATCTCATCACTTTTGCCCTTTATAGTCTCCCATTAAGGTACTACTGGCTTCTGTGAGTACTGGGAGAACCCAGGGAATTGCAGAGTTTGGGTGAGAATAAGGATATACTGGCAAGAAGGTTTTCTAATAACAGCAAAAATTCAAAAATTCATTTAGTGTTTACTGTGTGCTATGCACCATCCCAAGTGCTAAACATCTCATTTAAGGCTCATGGTAGCTCTTTGAAGTAGGTACTTATTGTCTCCATTTTACAGGCAAAGAAACTGAGATTTGGAGGAGTGAAGGGACTTGTCCACAGTTACATATGTAGTAAGTGCTGGATCAGTATCCAAAGACAGGCAGTCTGCCTTTGCAGCCCATCTCTTGGACACTGCCCTAGACTGTATGTATATATACTTGTAGATACTCATTATACAAATATGGGTATAGACTGATGGAGAGATACCCCCGAACACCATTATTTGGTAAGAAGGGGGATTTAGGGCACTTTGATTAGAGAATGAGACTGGGGTAAATTAGGAATTTGCAGGTGGCAGGGAATAAATGGAAATTTTGGTAAAGGGAGAAAAAGTATCATAGCTTTGTAAGGGAGATTATTTTGACAGCACTGTAGAAGATGAGGTTGCATGGGGGGAAAGGGTTAAGATAGGAAAAACAGGCAGGTATTCATTTATGCCAGGCATTGTGTTAGGAGCTGGGGATACAATGCTGAGTAAGGTAAAATGTACCTTGCTCTGAGAAGTAATAGTAAAAATAATCTGATAAGCATCACCACAACAATAGCAAGTATTTATATAGAGTTTAATATGTGCTGAGGATTTCTCTAAGGGCCTCACATATGTTGCCACTTTATCTCATAGCAACTCTATCAGATAGGTACTGTGATTATCCCTATTTTACAAATAAGAAGACTAAAGAATTGAGAGGTTAATAATTTGCCCAATGTTATACAGTTATCGAGGGAGCCAAGATATGAAACTAGGCTATCTGGATTCAGAATATGCTCTAGATACTAATTGCACAATGCCTCGTGATATTGGGAGTAAATTTCTTAAACACGAGAAAGCAAACCATAAAAGGCAATGCTGATAAATTTAGATAATTAATATTAAAAACCTAAATTTATTTTAAAAACTGCTATGCAAAGAATGTAAAATCAAGCCACAAATTGGGAGAAGGTATTTTCAAGACACATAACTGGCAAGGATTATTATCTGGAATTTATAAAGGCCTTCTATGATGAAAAGATAAACACCCAAACAGAAAAATGGGCAGAGAAAATCAACGGGAATTTCATAAAAGAAGCAGAACCGGAGCATAAACATATGAAAAGTTGTTCTCTCTCTATAGTAATCAAGAAAATTCAAATTAAAACCACAATAAGATACCGTTTCATACCCGCTAAATTGGCAACAATTACAAAGTCTGGCAATGCTGAGAGCTGACAGGGTTGTGAGCCAACAGGAGCCCTTACCCACTACTGGCAGGGACGCAATTTGCTATAATCATTTTGGAAAAGAATTTGGAATTACTTGATAATGTTGAATATGTGAATATCCTATGATTCAACAATCCTACAGGCATTTCCTAAAGACAGAGGCAGTAAGGTTTATAGTCTCACTGTTTGCATTAGCAAAAACTGGAAACCCCAATGTCCATCATCAGTAAAGTGATAAGTTGTGGTATATTTATATGATGGAATGTCATAGGGCAGTGGGAACAATGAGCCACAGCTACATGTATCTACATAGATGAACAGTGAAAGAGGGACACCTGGGTGGCTCAGTGGTTGAATATCTGCCTTCAGCTCAGGGCGTGATCCTGGGGTCCTGAGTCCTGCATCAGGCTCCCTGCATGGAGCCTGCTTCTCCCTCTGCCTGTGTCTCTGCCTCTCTCTCTGTGTGTCTCTCATGAATAAATAAATAGAAATCTAAAAGAAAAGAAACAGCGAAAGAACTATAAACAGAAGAAAACATACAGTGCAATGCAATTTACAAACATTTAATGGCAGGCAAAACTGAACAATATGTTGTTTATGAATAAATACATATGTGGTAAAGATAAAATAATAGAATTATTACCATAAAATTAAAGATATAAGTTACCTTTGGTGATCAGGGGAAAAGAGTTTTAGGAAAGGTTGTTCAACCAATCAATCATGTCTTCCATAGGATCTAATTTAATTTGTTTGTTTTCCAAATGGATGGCCAGTCTTTTCAAAATAAGTATCATTTTCTTATTTTTTTGTTTTCATTTTTTTCTTTTTAAGATATTATTTATTTATTCATGAGAGACCCAGAGAGAGGCAGAGACACAGGCAGAGGGAGAAGCAGGCTCCCTGCAGGGAGCCCAATGTGGAACTTGATCCCAGAACTCTGGGATCACGCCCTGAGCTCAACCGCTGAGCCGCCCAGGCATCCCATTTCTTTCTTTCTTTCTTTCTTTCTTTCTTTCTTTCTTTCTTTCTTTCTTTCTTTCTTTCTTTCTTTCTTTTTTTTAATATATTTTTAAGTAATCTCTACACTCAACGTAGGGCTCGAACTCACAACCTGGAGATCAATAGTCACATGCTCCACCGAGCCAGCCAAGTGCCCTCATTTTCTTTTCTTTTCTTTTTTTTTTTTTAAGATTTTATTTATTATTCATGAGAGACACAGATTGAGAGAGAGTCAGAGACACAGGCAGAGGAAGAAGCAGGCTCCGTGCCGGAAACCCGACACGGGACTGGATCCTGGGTCCCCAGGATCACGACCCAGGCGGAAGGCAGCGCTAAATCGCTGAGCCAGCGGGGCTGCCCTCATTTCCTTATTATAGTTGTTTCCTTTCATACCTTTATCATATGCTAAGTTCCCTTTTATAGTTGGGTCTGTTCCTGGACCTTCTCCTCTTCTGTTGATTCTATTTATCTATTCGTCACCCATGACACACTGTTTTTTTGTTTTGTTTTGTTTTAAAGATTTTATTTATTTATTCTTGACAGAGAGAGAGTCAGAGACACAGGCAGAGGGAGAACCAGGTTTCATGCAGGAAGCCCGATGTAGGACTCGATCCTGGAACTCCAGGATCACACCCTGAGCTGAAGGCAGGCACTCAACTGCTGAGCCACCCAGAGGTCCCCATAACACACTGTTTTAATTAATATAATTATAGGGATCCCTGGGTGGCACAGCGGTTTGGTGCCTGCCTTTGACCCAGGGCACGATCCTGGAGACCCGGGATGGAATCCCATGTCAGGCTCCCGGTGCATGGAGCCTGCTTCTCCCTCTGCCTGTGTCTCTGCCTCTCTCTCTCTCTCTCTCTCTGTGTGACTATCATAAATAAATAAAAATTTTTTAAAAAGTGTGTCAAAAATTAATATAATTATATAGAATGTTTTAATATTCTATCAAACAGAATGTTGAACATTATCCATTATTAGTTTCTACATATGAAAGATTGTATTTTCCAATTGTGGCCACAACAGTATTTCTGGCTTCATAGACTATTCTAGAACCTTGCCACTTCCTCATCAAGAGATAGAATCTATTTCCTGTTCAGTCTCGAACCCAAGAAAGTCTTTGTAACTATCTCAGTGAATGGAATGCCTGTGGAAGTGATGCTGTATGTCTTCCAAGTTTAGATTAGAATAGGTGATACAGTTTCCCTCTGTGTTCTCTCTTGGGACACTTACCCTGGGAACCTAGCCACCATGTTGTGAGGAGGCCATGCAGCCACTTGGAAAGGTCATGTGTAGGTCATAGCCCCAGCCAAGGTCCCAGGTGACAACCAGCATCAATCACCAGGCATGTGAGTGAGTGAGCCATTGGATGATTTAAACCTCTAGTCTTGAAGCTGTTCCAGCTGACACTGAACACAGTTCCCATAGAGCCCTGTCCAAATTACAGATTTGTGAACAAAAGTCGTGTTGCCATTGCTTTAAGCCACTAAGTTTTGAGGTGGTTTGCTACACAGCAATAGATAATTGAAACACTATGCATTTACATTTCCAGGTTAGTTTTTTTTTTTTTTTAAGATTTTTTATTTATTTATTTATTCTTGAGAGATAGAAAGAGAGACAGAGCCAGAGACACAGGCAGAGACAGAGCCAGAGACACAGGCAGAGGGAGAAGCAGGCTCCATGCACCAGGAGCCCGACGTGGGATTCGATCCCGGGTCTCCAGGATTGCGCCCTGGGCCAAAGGCAGGCGCCAAACCGCTGCGCCACCCAGGGATCCCTCCAGGTTAGTTTTAGAAACAGCTTATAAGTTTCATAAAAAATCCTTACCCCTCTAGAGTAACATGTTCTGGTCAGTATCCTCCATGTCCATTTTCCATGTTCTTAGAAACACAAGTCCACATAACTAGAAGTTTTTGTTCAATTTCTTTTTAAAAATGGGGATTATACTATTGTCTTATATATGTAATTCTGCAACTTCCTTTGTTTACTTAACATAATGTAGTACATATTCCTCTAAGTCAAGTAGTGTTTAAAGCAGAGAGTTTGCTAGGCCTCAAAATCAGTAAGTCAGGAAAGGGACTCCTGATAGTGTACCAGAGAATGGCCAGAAGCAGGCATTTAGAACATGGAGCCAGGCAATCAAATGCATGAAAAGTGCAAGGAGGAGAATGGTCCTCAATAATCCCTGACATAAATGCAGTTACTTGATGTTGTCCTTAAAGACTTACCCAATTGCGATGGGTGAGAGGGCTAACCATGCTAAAAGGACCAACGATGGGTGAGAGTACTAACCATACTAAAAGGACCAATGATGGGTGGACACCTTCCAATACTCTGTCACATCCTATGTCATGATGGACTGGGGCTACATTTTTTCTGGGGATGTCCCTGAGCTCAGCAAACTCTGTAGAATTTTCCAGATGGTGTAAAAAAAAAAACAACCTGTGGAGCTGACCATGGTGCTGGCAGGAGCCCCTAGATGATACATTAGACTTTTACATGGTAAGTTCAGTTTTGCTGTTCATGGTCCTCTAGTTTGGTGCTGGAGCATGGGGTGGAATCTTTGTGACTACAACAGAGATGGTTCCTGTCAGGGTGGGGACAGCAGAGATTAGGGAAGATTGGGTCACATATTGCTGGTGTCTATGTCATCTGTGACAGGAGAGACTCTTCCTTTTGGAGTGTCTATTTCAGATGTAGGGTCAGAAATAGTGAAATGAAGCCAGGACCAGGATACAGGTGAATAGTTTTTTTTAAAGTTTTAATTATGAAAAATTTTCAAACATACAAAAGGAAAGGGAAGAACATAATCCCCCACATACATATATCTATCATCCTGCCTTAAGAATTATAAACAACATCTGGTCAATCTTCTTTTATCTGGATCTCCTCTACTCTCCAACTCACCCACTCTAGGTCATTTTAATGGAGACACTCAGTATATCAGCGCATCTGTAAATAATTTAGTATTCATGTAAATACTTCAGTATGGCTAAAAAAAACTATTTTAAACACAGTCCCAATGCCATTATCATACCTAAAAAGCGAAACATAATTTATTATCATCAAACAGGTATTGTCCAAATTTCTCCAACTTTCTCAAAAAATGTCTTTTCTATTATGTTCAAATCAGTATCAAGGTCCACATACTGCATTGCATTTAGTTTTGGTTGGTGTGTTTCTTAAATCTTTCTAATCTATACGCTCTCTCAATTTATTAATTGAGGAAACAGGTCATTTGCTATATAGTTTCCCACATTCTTCATTTTTATGATTGTATCTTTGTAATGTGGTTTAAAAAGTTTTAAAACTTGTTTTTCTGTCTCCTATGTTCCCTGTAAACTGATTGTGAGACCTAGAGACTTGGTCAGATTTATTTTGATTTTTTGGCAAGAATACTTCATAGATGGTACATGATGCCTGGTCTCTTTTTGTGACGCAGATTGATTAGTGAGTTCAGATTTTGTTGATCAGCTCTAACCATTATAAAATTTCATTTTAGTGTTTCCTTTAGTGGTTTTAGCAGCCACTGATGATCATTGTCACTAGAGGTTACAAATTGGTGTTATTCAAATCCTATCGTTCCTTTTAAATGTATTAGCTGAAACTCTACAAAGAACTTTTCCTCATCAACTATTTGGTTATCCCAAGGCAAGTCCCTGAGGAAAAGCAAAATATATACTTGGTTCTTTCTCTTTGTTCTCCAGTTTTCAGAATAACAAGATGGTTTTCTAGCATCTTTCAAAGATGACCAATTAGGGTTCTCTATGTGTGACTTCGTGAACTTCTGGGTTTTATTTATTTATTTATTTATTTATTTATTTATTTATTTATTATTTTTTTTAACTTCTGGGTTTTATCACAGTCGGTGTATTTTAATCTATTTCAATTATTGTTCTTTTGGAAACTCAAATTTTTCTGTCTTTGGCCAGTGGAAACTCCTTCAAGTTGACTTACGTGTTATTTTTTCTTTTGAGATACTTGTAGATTCACACATCATTGCAAAATAAATAATACAGAGACATCTCATTTGCCTTTCACTCAGTTTGCCCTGATGGTGCACCTTGCATAACCATAGTACAACATCATAACCAAGAAGCCAACTGACATTGATACAACTCACCAAACTTACTCAGGTTTCACCAGTTTTATATACAATAATTTCCATATGTGTGTGTATGTATATCTAGTTCTATGCAATTTTATCATATTTCAGGTTTGTGTAACCATCCTGACAGTCAAGATACACGACAGTTTCATCACCACAAGGATTCTCTGTGTACTCTTTTATAGCCCACCCCCCCACCAGTCCCATTCTTAACCCCTGGCAACCACTAATCTGTTCTCTAATTCCTTACTTTAAAAAAATTTTTTTAACTTATTTTAGAGAAAGGCGAGCTATCCAGGTGCCCCTCCAAATCTACACTTTTGTTATTTCATGAATGTTATATAAGTTGAATCATACTATGTATAACCTTCTGAGATTGGCCTTTTTCACTCAGCATAATTCCCTTAAGATCCATCCAGATAGTTGTGTATACCAGTAGTTCATTCTTTTTACTGCTATATCAGTTTAACCATTAATCCACTGAAAGACATTTGGATGGTTTCCAGTTTTTGGCTATTATGAGTAAAGCTGCTAAGAACAACTATATACAGGGTTTTGTAGGAACAAACATTTTCAATTTTCTGGGATAGATGCCCGAAAGTTAATTGCTGGGTCATATAAGTACATGTTTGGTCTTTTTTTTTTTTTTAAGATTTTATTTATTTATTCATGAGAGACACACAGAGAGAGGCGTAGATATAGAGGGAGAAGTGGATTCCTCACAGGGAGCCCGATGCAGGACTCCGTCCCCAGACCCAGGATCATGCCCTGAACCAAAGGCAGATGTTCAACCGCTGGGCCACACAGGTGTCCCTATTTTGTCTTTTCTTTTTCTTTCTTTCTTTTCTTTTCTTTTTTTTTTTTTTCCTATTTTGTCTTTTCAAATTACTCTGCTTACTTCTTTCTCCATGTGGCCTCTTCTGTCCCTCTAGCTGTGCAGTTTTTTTTTCTATCAGCCCTCCAGTCCATTTCTTGGATATTCAGAATGATTTGATACTTATCTAGCTGTGTTCAAGGGAAAAGGCAAGCCTAGGGTCTTCCTACTATGCCACTATCTTAGCTTCCCCCTGATGCTTGATCTTTATAAGGAATTGCCAAAGTATTTTCCAGAGTGGCTATACCATTTTTAATTTCCACCAGTAAAGTATGAATGATCCAGTTTTTCCACATTTGCCAGCATTTTGTATTATCACTATTTTTTATTCTGATCCTGATACATGTATAGTGGTATCACATGGTTTTAATTTGTATTTCCCTAATAGCTAATGATGTTGGTTATTTTTTCATGTGCTTACTTCTGTCTTTATATCCTCCTTGGTGAAATGTCTGTTCATGTGTTTTGCCCATTTTCAAATAGGAATTTTTGTTTTTTTTACTGTTGAATTTTGAAAGTTTTTCATGTAATCTAGATATAAGTCTTTTGTCAGATATGTCCCATGTCCTTTAGACATAATTTCTAAAAGCTTCATAGTTTCCTTGGTTTCTGGCATGGTAAGTGTTTGAGGTTCATTTTGTTGAATGGAATTTTAAGCTTTTAGAAATATTTAGAAATGATGTAGATCTATACGATCCTTTTTGTTTCTGAAGTAATTTGGATATTGAAAAGGACAGGGAAGAAATCTAGGAGAGAAACATCTGGTAAGACCCACTAAATCCCAAGGCTCCTTGTAACTAACGTATCCCATGCACCTCCTTTATACCTTTATTCATTAAATCATAGTGTGTGCTAAGATGCAAGGCAGGGAGTTTAACATAATGTGACATACGTTCATGCTGAGGTTAAGTGCTGGAGGCACCTACCCCAGGGAGTGAGTGACGAAGGCTTTCCAAAGGCTATGATAACTGGCCCAGATGGCAGGCAAGGTAGGAGGACTAAGTTGAGGTAGATCTTTCAAGGAGCATATTTAAAGACAACAAAGGAAAAAGACATGTTACATTCTTGGGGTGCCCTGGGCATCTTGGGAGTCCTAGACTGCTCCAATGTTTAAAACAAGACACCGGGATCCCTGGGTGGCGCAGCGGTTTGGCGCCTGCCTTTGGCCCAGGGCGCGATCCTGGAGACCCGGCATCGAATCCCACATCAGGCTCCCGGTGCATGGAGCCTGCTTCTCCCTCTGCCTGTGTCTCTGCCTCTCTCTCTCTCTCTGTGACTATCATAAATAAATAAAAATTAAAAAAAAAATAAAACAAGACACCTTTTAAAAATTAATTAATTGACATTAGTTAATTAATTTTTTTTATTTTTTTGACATTAGTTAATAATTAATTAATTAAAACAAGACACCTTTATGGAAGGCAGAAGAAATTGTAGGTTGATACCTGACTGTTGCTTGGTGTTGTCTTGGGTAGGGAGTAAAGGAGTCAATAGAACTAGCTATTTTCTCTTAGGTTCTGGAAACTTCCATCTCATTCCTTTTATAAAGAATTAAAGACCTAGTGCAGAAAAAGTAGACATCTCTGCTTTGGGCAAGGTCCTAAAGCACCACTCAGGTATGAGGAGACAAGAGTGTCAAGCCCGGTCTGTTTGGTTCACCTTTATGTTCCCAGCCCTCCTTGCCTGGTCATGTTCCTGTCCAGATGGGAGGTGATACACCTAACTCCCGACAACTTTGTGTTCTCCCAGTACTCTTGCCAGCAGATTGCACTATCTACTAGGGGTTTGGGGTGTCCTTTGTGTGTGAGGGGGCACACTACATTCTCCTGGGGATGGTTGGTGAGATTTTACATTCATTAAAGAAGGCATGGATTTAAAAAATAATAAAGTTTAGGGATACCAATTGACACTCTCTCTTCCCAGGTCTTCTTGTGACAACCACCTCCAAAATCTTCACATTCTGTCTGGCAATAAAAATGAGATTTGGGCACCCTTGGCATCGTGTTGTCATCACTGGTATGAACTAGTAATCCCCTGGGAATATCAGGACTTTCCCATGCAAGGTACAAAGGGTCAGCTGAAGGGGAGTCACAGACCCTGTGCCCCCAAAGATAAGGTGATCTGAGGAATAGGTTCACTAGTTTATTTCTTGGTAATTTCCAAAAGCTCATGTAAAAACAGCCAATGAGCAGCACACAACAGTGGTCTGTAAATGAAGACACTACTCAATACATTCCAACAGCCTCAGTTTGGCTTTGGTGGGACAATCTGACATGGGTTGGGGGCTGAGAGGAAGCAGAGTGAAGCCAAGTCTCTGTGGAAGTGTGGGCTCAGATGTGAGTGGCTACCAGGGGTGGACTTCAGAGCCAAATGTCAGAACTGCAGTCACCCCCAGGGTAGCGAAGCTCATGGGCCAGGGCTGGGCCTAGGGGCTCCTTCCCAAAGTCCACCAGGAAGTTGGGGTTCAACTTCAGGCCTCCCTTTACTGTGTCTACATCAATCTGCAGCATCACGGAGCCTTCCCTGGTGGAAACAGGGAGGGGAAAAGAGAGAGGTCAGAGGTGGCTATCATCTTTCCCCCAAGAGTGTGTGATACAGTGGTAGGTCCTAAGGAAGAAGCAGCACCTATTGGGTGGAGGCAGGTGGGGTACCCGAGGAGTCTTCAGAAAGCCAGAGTTTACTTAAAAAAAAAAAAAAAAAGCCAGAGTTTTCTGGGAGAGGAGAGCTAGAGAGGGAAGTCCAGGTTGTCTGCTTCTCACCTGATGAGGTCAGGGTAAAACTGCTTGTCCCAGGCACTGTACAATGATGTGGTGATGTACAGACGCTTCCCGTCTAGGCTAAGCTGGATCATCTGAGGGCCTCCATGTACCTGTTTCCCCTTGGGAAAACCAGGTTATGTGTGGTAATACGTGGGTCCTGGGAGGGGGATCATGGAGTATGCCCCCACCCCATAATTCTCCAGCATGGACCTGAGGGACCCATGAACCAGGTTGGGGGCTGCCAGGAGTGAATTGTGGGGTGGGGTGGGTAGGTCCTTACCTTGACCACCAGGGGCTCTGGCTGGGATTTTAGCTCCTGGTCCTCCAACACTTGCACGGGCCCTCCCTTAACAATGCTGCCCCCAAGGAAGAGCTAGGTAGGGAGATACAGAGCATAAAGGAGGACAGTGGTGGAAGGTGAGGATGTTGTAGGAAGAGCACGTTCCCTCCTCCCTCCTGCCTCACGTTCCCCATGTATAGCCTCACAGTCCTGGCCTGCACCATCCCTCAGCCTCCATTTCTGCTATTCCCACACCTCCCTTATCATCCCCCAGCCAGTTCATGCCATCTGCCCCATCTCCAGACTTCTCTCATGCTGTTAGCACTGCACCTGTCCTGTGAGGCGGGGCCGCTGCGGGTCAGAGATGTCATACTGCCGCAGGTCCCCATGCAGCCAGTTACTGAAGTAGAGGAAGCGGTCATCCAGAGACAGCAGGATGTCCGTGATCAGGCCTGGGGTGGTGATGTGGTTCAGAGGCTTTCAGAGCTCTTATCCCACATGCTAGGAATCAACCTTCTGATTCCCACCCTCCAGAGGGCACTCACCTGGCATTTCGGGCAGCATCCAGCCCTTCACTTTCTTGGGAGGCACCTGGATCACCTTCTCCACTGACCAGGTACCTCCCTGTATTGGGAGGTGGAGGGTTGGGATTGGATCTGGGTCTCTCCAGAGCCTACTGTCTACAGGGAGACAATAGATGCGGGGCCTCCTTGCCTCTAAGGTCTAGCTCCTATGCAAGCCCCTTAGGGTAGGGATAACGTTTGCTTCACTACTGCATTCCCAGCACCTAGCACATTGTCTGATGTGGAAGTTCACAAATATTTTTGAATGAATAAATGGGAATTTAGGTTTAGGAGAGATGAGAGAGCAAGGGGCCTTGGTTCTTGTTCCTGGAGAAGTTGGGCTAGGGGAGCCAGGAAGAGAGGTCTGGGTCATCCCTAGAGAGAGGAGTGCTTCATGGCTCTGAAAGCCTAGCAGAGGTACAGGATAGGGCTGCTGGGAGGAGAGGGCCAGAGGACACATGTCACCTGATTCTTGTAGAAGCGCTGGATGGTGGAGCTGAGGGCACAGCCCACAAAGCCCTGGGCCGCATCTGGGTTGTGCAGGAAGCGGATCTCCAGGGGGATGAGCCCATCCTGCAGAGTCAGGGTCTGTATGATCTCATGGCGCTGCCAGTCCCACACATGTAAGTGGCTTCCATACAGCCCTGGGATGGATGGGGGGTGGGTGCAAAGGATGGGCTCAGGATCAGGGCAGGGGGCCGTGGGCAAAAGCCAGGGCACAGCACAGGGCAGAAGGTTGAAAAACGGGTTGGAGGCATTAGAAAGACACTTGAGCAGGTCAGAGTACTCAGCACAATCTTACACCATCATCGCAGGAGTTCGGTTCACAGGAGGGAAGTTAAAAGGCCTGGAGATAGGTTTTCTTTCTTTTTTTTAATATTTATTTATTCATGAGAGACACACACAGAGAGAGGCAGAGACACAGACAGAGGGAGAAGCAGGTTCCATGCATCCAGGCAAGGAGCCCAACATGGGAATCGATCCTGGGTCTCCAGGATCACACCCTGGGCTGAAGGCGGCCTAAACCGCTGAGCGACCTGGGCTGCCTGCAGATAGGTTTTCAAGCAGAAAGTAGCAGTATGTGTGCCAGGCTCCTGCCGGCCTGTTGAGGGGATTCTTTTTTTTTTTTTTTTTTTTTAGATTTTATTTGTTTATTCATGAAAGACACACAGAGAGAGGCAGAGACACAGGCAGAGGGAGAAGCAGGCTGCATGCAGGGAGCCCAATGTGGGACCCAATCCCGGGACCCCAGGATCAGGCCCTGGGCCGAAAGCAGGTGCCCAACCACTGAGCCACCCAGGCATCCTCTGTTGAGGGGATTCTCACCTGCCTCTACATCAGCGGGGTTGAAGCCATCTCTGAAGACATTGGGAGCCGCCCATTCAGTGCTGATCATGACATTGTGTCGAGGCTGGTACCAGAAGTCATAGCCCATAGGTGCAGCTCCCCCAGGCTGTTCCCATGTCCCCTTCACCTCGAACGTCTCTCCATCCAGCAGCACGAAACCCCCTGAGCAGGGAAGGAAGTAAAGTGGCAGGTGGAGGCAGTAGAAATGCTACCCTCTTCCAGTCCTAACCCCCAGGTATGTCCAAGAGGTTCCAAGTCTATTGCCTGGTACCCCTTTCTCCCGCTGGGTTTGCCAGCTCCTTCAATTCAGGTGTCCAAAGGGTCCCACCCAGTCTTCTGGGTGGGAGGTGAGGACTCTGGTACCCCTCTTCCCATCAATGTTATTCCTGTCCTACACCAGGGGAAATTTTCTGTCCCCTTGAGGCAAGAGTCTGGGACCCTTTGCTTCTCTTGCTCCATTCTCTGTGGATTCCTCCCAGAGTCTAGGCTCCATTCTGCTCACTACATTGTTTATTTTTTATTTTTTTAGAGCAAATTATATTTACTTCTTACTCAACATGAATGCCCAACATATTTTCCCTTGCTTAGTATGCTATGATGCCTTGACAATTCTTTGCAAAAACAACTAGATACCTACTCCTAAGTGCCACTAAATCTAGAAGTGTCCTCCCATCTCTGAGAAAAAGGAGCTGATACTGCACTCCAAGCCTTGGTGGGGGGAGGAGAGAGCTCTGACCACACAGGTAAGGTTGGCAGAAAAGCAGCCCAATGTAGTGACTAGGACATAGATTCTAGATCCAGATTTCTGGGTCTGAGTTCCACCTCTACAACTCATTAGCTGTATGAATTTGGGTAAGTTATTTATCCAGTATGTGCTCCACTTTCTCATCTGTAAAACAGAGATAGTAGTAGCAGCTCTCCATAGGCTGTATCTGGCACGTGGTAGACATTTTGTAAGTGTCTGTTCTGATCATACCTTTAATGAGAGAGCAAATGTGAAGATTAAGGATCCTAAGGACTGTGAGACTTGCTCATGAATTCATAAAGGCTGATATTAAATTTCTGCATTTTCTGGGGCCATGTCTGTGCTCACATGCTCCACAGCATACTGTTCTAACTATAACTTTGAAGTGAATTCATCCTTCAAGTTTCATCTTCATAGAAATAATTGAAACAACTGAAGTTACTTGGCTATGATTTAAGTTTTGAATGAGACGCAGCCCTCTGGTTCTCCCTGGAAGGTCATTCTATCCCTCCCCTAGCTTGGGATCTGTTCCCCCCACAGATGTGCCTACAATGCCAGCACGTACCTTTGCCATTGCCCTTGGAGTCTCCTAGGGTGCTGATCATCACCTCCCCACTAGCCAGGCAGTGGCTGGTGTGGACATAGCCCAGGCCACACTTGGCATGGATGTCCTCAGCCTCAATGACCTGGAGAGGGATAAGGAATGGCATTGGGATTTTACTGGGCTGGGGGGACCCACCCATGACTCCTCCATTCCCTTACTTCTGCTGACCCCACTTTCTTTTCATTCAAGACACGGACACAATTTTCCCAGTGGGAATATGGCAGAGATTCAGTCTGATAGCTTCTACAGAGCAGCAAGGGAGAGTCTGAGAGACTAACTCTCCAGGCAGAAAGCACTGACTTCTCTCCCCCTGTCTCATAGCCCAATGAGACCAGAAGCTTCTCCCAGCCTGGGCCATTGCCAGCGTCATCTCTGTATCACCAGCAGCCAGCAGTGAGTGCCTGGCACAAAGATGGTACTCAACAACATGTTGAGAGAAAGGATCAGAGGCTCTTGCCTAAGGGAGGCAAAAAACAAAACAAAAAACAAAAAAACAGCAAAAAAATCCCACAACCAAAAAACTACTCCCACCCCTGCATTGCCCGCCCCCAGGGTCCTTGAGCAACAGAGACAGGGAACATGCCTTGTGTAGCTTCGGGGCACGGGGATCAGAGCCCACGTCCACCACATAGATGCGGGAGGACATGAGACAGGGCAGCATCAGCTTGGTGCGGGACTTGGTGCTGTCTCCGAAGCAGCTGCTACAGGCGTTCCATCCTGAGTGATGCAGCTCATCCCTCAGGTTAGGCATGGGCAGCCGGTGGATGACCTGGGAGTGGAGGGGGGCAGCGGAGGGGGGCCTTCCTGAGCCCTGGACCCGCGTGGGCCTGGCGGTACAGCATGGGCTGGGATTCATCACTGTCCTGGACCGCTGGTACCCTTATGCCATGAACACCCTGTATAATCCCACCCAAAGAGGGTGAAGAAGGCTGGAGCTGGGGAAGGGCCTCGCTGGGGCCAGGGCTAGAGGACGGGTCTCAGGGTGCTCCAGTGCCCAAGCTCTGCCTCACCTGGCAATACTGGGGAGACTTGGGATCAATGTCCACGGTGGCCAGATAATCTGGGGCGTCAATGCCAGTGTTTCGGTAAATACAGGGCAGGTAGACGATCTCTTCCCTGGGCCCTAGAGGGTAGAAAGCAGTTAGTGGGGAGGGCAGGGTAGAGAAGGCTGACAGGTGGCTCTGGGTGTGCTTGAGGCCGGGGTCTCAGCTCTCCCACCCCTGTGAGCTCGTGGAATTCCTTTCTGGGGGCATGGGCTCTCACACTTGCACACTGACCTTTCATGGCCTCCAGAGGGCTGGGGTAGCCAGGTCCACACTTCCCACACTGTGTAGCTGCGGAAACAATGGGGCACTCGGCCAGACCACTCTCCAGAGGGTGTGGGCTCCTTCCCCGCACACCAGGACAGACACCCACACGACATACACCCTGCACCACTGGCTGAGGCGACAGGCCAGGCCACGTCTGGTGTCAGCTCCTGCCCCACCGCTGCCACCAATCCCCTGCCCCTCAAAGCTCTGGTGAGTGTGTGCAGGTGTTTGGAAGAGCTCTCCGGTGTGATCTGAAGATGGACAGGCCCGCAGGCAGGACCCAGGGGAGGCTGGAGGAGGGGGAGCAGGCCAGGCTCTGTGGGGCACAATGGGTATGATATCCATGCGCATCCTAGTCCCCGAGGCTCCTGAGTAGTCAGGGGAGCTGGGGCAAGTTATCTAGCCTCCCAGCCTCAACTTCCACACCATCCATAAGAGGAAGATGACAGGAATCTCACAGTGGGCTCCTGGGAGGAGTCCACGGGCAGGTGCGATCAAGATTGCAGCTCCGTGCTTGCCTGGCGGGAGCCAGTGAGCCCACTGCACCTCAGCTTGTGAGGGCACTACCTGCTTGGCCACCGCAGAAGATATCTCCACAAGGCCTGGGACACTTCCTGTTTTTCTCCCCTTGGATTCTGACCCTGGGCTGCTGGCCAGAACCTGGATTGCTGAGCTGAAGGTCTGGTAAGGGATAGGAGGCTGAAGGTCGAGGCCTCAGGGCTGTCACCACCTGGATATCCTTAGATCGGGTTTCTAACCGCCACCCCTCCTCGCGTGAGCCCCACTTCCTTTATCTGTGTTTGGTCCAACTCTGGAGCCTCAGAGGCTACCCACAGAGCCAGCAGGCGGGGCCCTACTTATCAGTCAAGCCTGGCAAGAGCAGCCACAGAACCAACTGGCCCAAAGTCAGCTGTGGAGAAGGAAGGTTTGGGATCTGACCTGGAGGAGGGAGCTGTCAGAAATCCCAGAGTGGAGATCACAGGACGGGTGCTGCCTCCCTGTGCTGGCCCACAGCCAGTCTGGCCCTGCCCTGACAGCACAGGGGCCCCCAGTGGGGAGGCAGGAGCAGTCGGAGTGGAGCCTTCCCTGGTACCTGGGCTCAGGCCCTCAGCCAGGAAACAGGTCCCCTCTCAAAGCAGCCAACATGGCCAGGAGGAGGCAACAGCGTTTTCATTGGTTTCAAGCTCCAGATCTGATATCTGCTCTCTTGACTTTCTCCCCTCTTTGGCTAAAAGGGGGTAATAATATCTTACCTTCTTTTCCAGGTGGCTAGGAAAGTCAAATAAGCTGATATATTCAGAAGTACTTTTGTAAAGGAGAAGCGCGGTATAAATATGGGTAGATTGTGCCAGAAGTGGGACAAAAATCCCAGGCAATGGTTGGTGGCCAGAGAGAGAGAGCTGCGGGGGGCGGGGGGGGGTGGGATGCGGTTGATGAGAAATCCAGCCCAAAGGAATTGAGAAGACTGTGCAGGGGCTTGGCATAGGAGGCAAGGGGGAGAGGAAGGAGGTTGCTGGACACAAAGCAGAAGGAGATTCAAAACCCCAAGACCTCAAGACAGAGACACAAGGCCCACAAAGCTGGACAGAGATGGAGAGGTGAGGGAGGTGTTGCTGGCTGTGGCATCTTCCCCTCTGCACATCACCCCAGCACTTCTTGGAGTCAATCAGGCCCCATGTAACCTCCAGGCCCCAGGAGCATCAGTGTTCTTGCTGGGGGCACCCCCCCATCTTCTGGCTTGTCTTAGGCATCTCAAGCAAGATCTCTGAAAATCTTTGGGTTTGAGATGAACCCAGGGGAAGTTCGCTGGGTTTTCCAGTGTCAGGCTGGCTGCTAGGCATTCTGCTAGTCTAGGAAAAACCCAGATCCAGGGGGGCAAGGACCTCAATACTCCCAAGCAGACCCAAACTCCTCAGGCCGACATCTAGGAGTCTGAAGATGGGGAATAGAGGGGCTTCTGGACTGGGAGAGTGGGAGGCAGTGAATAGGGCCCCAGTGAGAGTGTATGGGCTCCAATTTCCCTTTCAGAGTGCCTGGGGTGGCTAGAGGGTGAGTGATCTGGCCCCAAAGGCCTGGGTTTCCTACTTCCTGGAGTAAAAAGCTGGCCCAGGGCTAGAATCAGGATGGTCTTTCAGCTATGGTGACAGCCAGGGACAAAAGGTTCTCCCTATGTATTCCCTGACCTCGACCAGATTTTCCCAGCTTCAGGAAGGTTCCCCTGGCTCCAGGCCCCAGCTAGGGAGTCAGGTGGGGGTCCAGGGCCACAAATTCCAGCAGTCCCTCTGCCCTCCTCTCCTTGTAGCTCTAGAAACTTTGGCTGAACTGGGAGATATAGAGGTGGGGTGGGCCCAGTAGAGCAGAGTCCACTACCCACCCCACCAGCTTCCCCCACCCAGCTTTTCTGTCACTTCCTGTACTGTGGGCCAGAGGTGGGTGACACTTGGTTGGCAGAAAGCCCCCTCCTTACCCATGCTGCTTCCTGGTATGCTTTGATCCTTACTGGGCTGCCAGGAGTGAGCAGAGACAGAAGCTGTGCGGGTGTCCGAGGCAGGCTTTGCTGGGAAGGGGCAAAGGGAAGGAATTTATACAACCAATGGGTGAGTAGGGTGGAGCAGAGGGAGGGCCTGGGTTGCAGCCCAGAATGAACGACCAAGGGCAGCTGGCCAAGACGCTCTCAAATGGCCTGGGAGGCTGGTGTTTGCATTACAGGGTTTGTGTGTGTGTGTGTGTGTGTGTGTGTGTGTGTGTAGGAGCCTGTTCATATGTAGATATGTGCTGTGGCTGTGCACACATCTCTACTGTGGGTGTCTGGGCATATGAGACTTTGTGGGTCTGGCATGTGCACAGTCTATATACCTGTGTGTTGCCTCCTTGTGTGTGTGTTGTGTGTTTGTGGATGAGTATGTGCCAGTGTGGGTATTCCTGTGTGTCTGGACTTGTGCATATCTGTGTGTATTTTTGTGAGCATGTGCCTGCCAGAATGTTTATCCCGTGTGGGCTTGTGCATATATGTTCCTGTGTGCATGAGCATGCATGCTTGTGTAAGCATATGTGTGCACATGTCCCTGCTTCTAAACACTCATCTCTGTACTTGGATTTCTGTACTTATAAATGCACCCAGGGCTGTTGGGCCCATTTGCTCCTATCCATAGCCAGGGTCAGCTTTCTCCTAAAAACACCCTCTTTTCCAGACATCCATGCTCCAAAAGGCACCATCCTACCCACCCTCAAACTGCTCACCCATGTCTTCCAGCCACAGCTGTCCTGATGAGAAGCAAGGTTTAGTATATCCAGGTTTCACTTTCTCCAGACTTGCGTATGCCTCTTGAGCTTTGAAGTGGAAGGAAAGTCAGCAGTGCCCATCATCACTTCCTATTAACCTCATAAATCTCAGGAGGTAGAAGTGGAGTCCTGCCCTCCCCCTCATCTCTCTGCTTGGTCTCTCAACAGCTCCCAAGGTGGATAGCAGGGCCCCAGGGAAGCCCAGAATGGTGCCACTGTCCCTAACTGGCCTGTGATGAGTCATAAAACTCTAAGGGTCTCCAACTATGTAAGAAAGGAGTCCTTCAGCTGGAGGGTTCCCTGCTTGCAGGGGCTGCTGAGCCTGAGAGTGGCGTGTCCCAGGGACATGTAATGGCCTCCGGGCAAATGGCAGCTGCTTGCTGAAGGGCCAAGGTTCGGTTGAGGCCTGACCTGCTAGCCCTCTCTGGGGCTGCCCTCATCCAGAGAAGCCTGGGTTTGAAGGGCTGTGCAAGGGAACCCACCCCAACAGTCCTTCATTTGAAGCCAAGGGCCCCCTCTTCCCTGAAAGCTGGCTACCTGACAAGCATAAACTTTGCTCTACTCTTCTTGGAACCTGCTGACTCTGTGTCTATAGAAGCCACTTTAATCTCCTTGGATGAAAGCTATGGGGTGAAGTTTTTATTGGATAGTGAAAGGGACCAAGTTTGGTCTTGACACTGCCAGCGGAAAGATCCGCCGACTTTCCAAACTGCAGCAGAAGGAAGGGAAAGAAAAAGGAAGGAAGGAAGGAAGGGAAAAAAAAAAAAAAAGGCTGCCGAATGGTTCCTGTGGGTGAGGAACCCACACAGGAGGATACTCTGTGGCTACCTATGGCAGGGATCTCCTCCTACCCTCTTCTCCCCAGGATCTCTCAACCTTTCCTGGCTTTCTCCTCCTTCTGCACCCTCACCATTGCACCATCAGCTAGTCGTGCTGCAGTCAGCCTTGTGGGTACAGCTGTCCTACAGGGGTGGCCTCCTAGGGCTGCTTCTTCGCCTTTGCAGAGTTCATGCACTGGCTGCCTCCACTTACCCTGTCTTCAGCCTGCTCCCCCCCCCCCCACTCTGGCCTCCTCTTCCTCCTGAGGTCCCATCTTAAGCCTCCTCTACTTTCCCGCTTTGGGACTTGAAGTAGCCCAACACCCAAGATCTGAAAGAGAAAGCAAACCCATCCTCACCCTCTTATAAAAAGTCCTTGTGTCATTACCTCCAGAGAAACTGGGATTTAAAAAAAAAAAAAAAGAAAGAAAGAAAAGAAAAGAAACTGAGATTTTGTTTGTCCTGAATGAGAATTGCAAAGCACTGTTCCATCCTGGACTGCAAGTTCTTCTGTTCCTGAACTCAGACCTGGGGTTCATGGCAGCTCCTGCATGGCACCCCTAGCCTCTGCTGCTTTTTCCCAGAGTGCTTCTTCCAGAGCCTGCAAGGTGCTTGTGAAAAGTTGTCCAAATTAGGGGTATGGGTGGAGGCAGTCCAGGGAGAGGGCTCAGGCCAGTAAAGGAAATTCCATAGCCCCTGGTGTCTTTGTTCCCATGGTGGGAGCAATCAGTGTCACTGTGGCCTGAGCACCCCAAATGTAACTTCTCAGGAACTTAAGGGCTCCCTCTGTCCAATCTTTCTCTAGCCAACCAGAGTCCAACCAAAGCTGGCTGACTCCTAGATTCACAGAAGGGAGAGGGGGAGGGCACTGGGCTTCCTCCCCTTGGCCAGGCTGTCCTCGGGGAGGGTGGGATCGTGGCCCCAGGCTGCTAATCCCAGGAGGCTGTACCTGCCCGGACACTGGGCACCCCCACCATAAAGAAGGCTGTGTGCAGCCTATGCTCCTTCCTGCTGTTTCAAGCTCCAGAAAAGCACAGTAAATATTAGAGGTAGGTTTTCGGGCTGGCAGCAGAACGGCCAGGAGGTTATGTAACTGCTGCCTGGACTTTGGCTTTGCTCCATCTCCACAGACAGAAAGTGGATTCTTGCGTCTCTGGGAGCATGGAGCCCCACTGCTGGCTCCCCCCTTTCCTTCCAGCCTCAGTCAGACTTCTTTGGGCCTCTTTAAACGGGTCCCGGGACCACTGTTTGGGAAGATGGCAAGGGAAGGGAAGAAGGACTAAGCCCAGGGAAGGGAAAGGAGAGGATATGATGAACCTGAGGTCTCCAGGAATACTTTCATGTAAAAAAAAAAAAAAAAGTGTTTTTCTTCATCTCTAGCAAATCCAAAGTGACATGGAAGCAATAAAAATCCAGCCAGGGGAGTGATATTAGGGAGAAAGAAGAATTAACCTGTATGAGCCCACTCACTCTTGCCCTTGTGCCCCACTTAACCCTCGTCACACCCTAATCTTGTAGGTAAATCCTCCTCTTTTTACTTGGGAAGAGGCCAAGTAAAAAAACCTGGGAGTTGCAGAGCAGGATTCCCACCCAGGTTCATGGGACTCTGGAGCTCACAGTTTTTCTAATCTCTCTGGGGCCATTTTGTGTTTGGTTTGGCTCTGGCTTAGGTGGGGAGGGTGGGTGGAGGGAGAGGGGAGGTGCTGGAGGCCAGGAGCACTAGAAGGAAGGCAGAAAGCTGTGGTGTTTTGTCTCTGGGGAATCTCAGAGGCTCTTTCTTGGGAATGGGGAGAGTGGTGAAGAATCAGGTGTCTCCTGAACTGAGCAGTGGGGTCTTCATGGTGGAAGGGAAGGGGGGAACCCCTGTGTTCTAGGAAAGATATGACATCCAAGTGTCACCACAGTTATCTTGGGAGAGAAGCAATGGAGGGAAAGGGATAATTTTCCCTTCTTACTTTATGCACTTGCATATTTTTTTAAAACTAATAAGCATATATTCCTTTTGTAACAAAAACCCCAAATAAAGGTATTCATTTTTTTTGGCCTGCCTGCCCTTTCCTTTGGGAGATGCAAATGTGCATGGTCATTCGTTCATGTATTCAATCTTGTGCTCCACAAACACTTCTGGAGCATGATTTGGTAGATGGAGTGGGGAACGAGGCAGAGTGTCTGCTTCACAGAGATGCATGCTGAGGGACACAGCCAGTATCACAGGGGAACATATAAACCAGTAGCATGATGTCCAATGCGTGCCATGGGATAATGCGGGTGGCGGAGAGTAGACAGGGATTAGACGAGGTCGTCCAGTCTATACATGTGCACACTTGCCTGCCAACGAGCAGCACCACACATAATCTGAGGGGCCTGTAGCACGTGTAGCAGTGGCCTGTGGAGACCTGAGGTGGGACTGGCTGGACAGGTTGAGGTTTTTACCAGCTAGGCAGAGTTTCTGAGCCCTCTCTTGTTCATTTCTCCTTGTTTTACCAGAACAACTACACGCCCTCTGCAGAAGGGGGTAGGGTTTCCTGAGAACCTGTTAGCAGGTGTGACTGGCGCCAGGCCGGGCTCTGCATGCTGGCAGTTATCTCAGGTACTGCCCACAGCAAACCTGGACAGGTAAATAGCTTTTTCTTCATCTCACATCAGAGGAAACAGAGTTTTACGGATCCAAGGAGCTGCTCACACTCATTTCACAGCACCTCCCCATCTCTGAAAAATGCTGAGTTCAAAGCCTGCCACCCAGAACAACAACAAAGCTCTGAGAAGATTGGGGGTGGAGTGGGGAATGTCCTCTGCTAAGGGGCTTTCTTCAAGGGGCATGATATAAGAGGCACCTGGAGGGTTTCCTGCCCACCTCCA
Source organism: Vulpes vulpes (assembly GCF_048418805.1). Lineage (NCBI taxonomy): Eukaryota > Metazoa > Chordata > Mammalia > Carnivora > Canidae > Vulpes > Vulpes vulpes. The sequence continues at coordinate 51,499,862 of NC_132787.1, read as the reverse complement.
ACCCGCTCAGAAATGTCCTCCCTCGTGGACTTCCATGGATGTTGAAAACTTCACCGCTATCAGTGCAGTTCTGTGGGACTGGATGGCCTCTTCTCACCTTGTGGCTGCAGGGACTCCCCCTGAAGTGTTAAGTGTGACTCACTTTTATCAGGTGCCCGTCTCTAATGATAAGAGCAAGGGAAACATCAAGGAGAGGGAAGTGTTTAGAAAGCAACTGTTCCCCATCTCTGCAGACAAAAAAAAGAATAAAGAGGGAGAGAGGGAGATCTTTTTCTGTATCTCTGTCTCTCTCTCTCAGTGGAAAATTTCAATATATACAAAAAGAGACATAATAGTATAATGAACCTGCAGGTATACCACCCACCTTTCCTAAAAACCTGCTCATAACCCATCGGGCTTCCACTATACCTCCCAGCCCTCCTCTACCTTGGATTGTTTTAGCAAACCATGGACAGATGATCTTTCTTGCATTATATTTCTGTATTCATCCCTTCAAGATTAGAATTATTTTTATTTTTTTTAGAATTATTTTTTTAAAAAACCACCATATCCTAATCACATCTAAACAAATTAGCAAATCTTTCCTATTGTCAAATATTCTGTGTTTAAATTTCCCCATTGTCTAATACATTTTTTAAAAGATTTTATTTATTTATTCACGAGAGACACAGAGAGAGAGAGAGGCAGAGACATAGGCAGAGGGAGAAGCAGGCTCCATGCAGGGAGCCCGACATGGGACTCAATCCTGGGTCTCCAGGATCAGGCCCTGGGCTGAAGGCAGGCGCTAAACTGCTGAGTCACCTGGGCTGCCCCTTAAATCTCTTTAATCTGCAGGTGAGAAAGGAAGACAGATTCAAGTTTAAATGAAGAAGGGTCTGACTAGAACTGAAATTACATATCTTGTCACATATCTAATCAACAAGAAGAAAAGGTAAAGTGGGTTTGAACACAGTTATGTAGTCTGGAAGAGGTAACAGCAAGAGCAGTCACAGGGATGCAGGTGAAAGTTCGTTATTACCTCCACCCCTATCCCTCCTGCCCCAGCCTTCCTTCTGTGCCAAGCCTGGCTCCAGAGAAGCTGAGACAAGAACCATAAAATGGCTTTTATGCAATCATCTCCACCTTTACAGAGGCTCACTTGGCTTGCACCTTCTTAGTTAAAAGCCCTGGGAAGAAAGAATTACATCAGTCTTGGTTAATGGCCCAAATTAAGCCATCAAAACCTTTAATCAAGCCTCCATTTTGAACATGTTACAATACTGCAAATAAAAAATCCAAAGGAAAGTAAAAGCCTTTCTATTTGAGGCTAGAAGAACCTCTGTCCCCTGGAATCGTATCCTTGAGTCACACTTTCTTTACTAAGCTCAGGACAAACAGGAACAAGTTCCCTTCTTCTCAGGGCTTCCATTTCTCACCTCACCACAAAAATGCCACCTGGAAAGAGTGTGTGTGTGTGTGGGGGGGGATACTCCCTTCAGTGTCCCAAAGGCACAGAAATCCTAAGGCTTTGGAGACTTGTCTTCAGCTCTACATGGAATCATGTAGAAGAGCCTCTCTGCCTACCCTGGATTCTTTGTCTTTCATACACCTGCTATTCCCCTAGGATTTCCCCAGGGTCATGTCCAAGTGTAGAAAGATGGAAAGTGAGGTCTGGAAAGGGATTTCCTGTGTCAGCTTATCAAAAGGCTGCTCAGAAACCAGAGTTTAAAAAGGCTCTGACTGAAAAAATAATGATTGCTCTTAATATGCAAAGATCTCCAATACATTTCAATTAGAAAAAGACAAACTATAGAAAAATTATTCCAAAGATATGAAAATGAAGAATAAATGGCTAATAAACAGGAATGCCTGGGTGGCTCAGCGGTTGAGCATCTGCCTTTGGCTCAGGTCGTGATCCTGGGGTCTGGGATTGAGTCCTCCCACATCAGGCTCCTTCCAGGAAGCCTGCTTCTCCCTCTGCCTGTGTCTCTGCCTCTCTGTGTCTCTCATGAATAAATAAATAAAATCTTTAAAATAAATAAATAAATAGTTAATAAACATAAGTAAAGATACCAAATCTCATTAGTAATTAAAGAATTACTTGATGAAGCAAAAGCAATATAAGATTTTCAAAAATCAAAAGGTTGTTAATATTCAATGTTGGAAGAAGATGGGGACAGGGGCACTCCTGTAGGTTTTGGCAAAAGTATAAAATGGTGAAACATTTCAAGAAAGCAGTTTAGCAGGCATCTGAGTGGCTCAGTCGGTTAAGTGTCTGCCTCTAGATTTGGGCTCAGATCATGATCTCAGGGTTGTGAGATCAAGCCCCATGTCAGGCTCTGTGTGGAGTCTGCTTAAGATTCTCTCTCTCCGTCTCCCTTTGCCTCTCCCCCCCCAAATAAATAAAATAAATTTCAAAAATAATAATAATAAAATAAAATAAAGCAGTTTAGAAGCATCTGGAGAGCTCAATCTGTTGGGCTTCTACCTTTGGCTCATATCGTGTTCTCAGGGTCCTGGGATCTAGCCCTGCATCAGGCTCCCTGCTCAGGGGGGAGCCTGCTTCTCCCTCACCCTCTTCCTGCCGCTCCACCTGCTTGTGCTCTCTCTCCCCCTCTGTAAAATAAATAAAGCAACACCTAGCAACATTTTCAGTGGAAATCCACTTCTAGTGACCTACTCTATGGAAATAGACAAGTATCCAAATATATTAATAAGATGTTCATTGTAACATTATTCATAATAGTGAAAGGTCAGAAGCAACCAACATCCGAATACTTAAATGTAGTATGAAACATCCATAACATGAACACTGAGCAACCATAATGGATAGTTTTATACATACTAACATGGAAGGATATCCAAGAAATATGGTCTAGGAGGAAAAAAGCAGAAAAATAGTATAATCCCATTTTTTTTTAATTTTTTAAATTCTTATTTACTTATGATAGTCACAGAGAGAGAGAGAGAGAGAGGCAGAGACACAGGCAGAGGGAGAAGCAGGCTCCATGCACCGGGAGCCTGATGTGGGATTCGATCCCGGGTCTCCAGGATCGCCCCCTGGGCCAAAGGCAAGCGCCAAACCGCTGCGCCACCCAGGGATCCCAGTATAATCCCATTTAATTAAAACTATATATAAAATTAATTAGTTAAACCATAGAGTTTTAATTAATTTGATTCATTTATATATTAAACTAATTAATTTAAACTATAATTTATAATTACATAGTATGTAATTGTATACTTTAATTTAGTATATAATTTAAGTGTACATATATATATATATACGGTTATGTGTTCATAGAAAAGGATTTGAGGAGATAAAGCTTCTTTTATCATACAAAACTTACCAAATGTAACCAAACACTAGTTACCTCTGAGGACTTGGATTAAAGAGAGCAACTTTTATTTTTCACCTTATGTACCAATTATGTATTTTCTAAATTTTATACTAAGCTTGAAATACATGCATAACTTAAACATCAAAATGTTGAAAGAATATAGTAACACTGTTGCTTATCAGATGAGCAAAAATTTTAAAGGTTAAAATCCAGTCATGATGGGAACATGAGGAAGAAGGCATCATTCAGGATTGGTGAGAGTGCCAACTGATGCCTTACTAGCAAACGCAATTTGTCAGTACCTACCAAAAGTTAAATTGTGCATAGCATTCTACCTAGAAATTCCACTTCTAGGATCCAGTCCATAGAAATACAAGCAGGCCATAAACAGGTCAGTATGATAACAACAACAGATATCACTTCTTAAATGCTTAGTATATCCTTGCTGTTGTTTTAAGCACTTTAAAGACAAAGAAATGATCTCCACACCCACATAAAAGCTTACTATGTGTCAGGTACTCCTTGAAGCTCTTTACGTGCTCTACCTTATTTAATTCTTGCAACAAACCTATAAAGTAGAAACTGTTTGATTATGCCCATTTTACAGGTAAGGAAATTACAGCCTACAAAAAGGAAGTAACTTACTCCAGTTCACACAGCTAGTGGGTAGCAGAGTCCAGGGTTTGAATGTAGGCAGCTGGGGGATCCCTGGATGGCTCAGCGGTTTAGCGCCTGCCTTTGGCCCAGGGCGCGATCTTGGAGTCCCGGGATCCAGTCCCACGTCAGGCTCCCGGCTTGGAGCCTGCTTCTCCCTCCTCCTGTGTCTCTGCCTCTCTCTCTCTCTCTCTCTCTCTCTCTCTCTATCATAAGTAAATAAATCTTTAAAAAAAAAAAAAGAATGTAGGCACCTGATTTTGGACTCTGCCTGTAACAGCCAATCTCGAGCTCTTAGGTAATCATAGAACCTTCGCAATGTGTTTCATTGTTTAGGGCCGGCAAGGGCGTACAGCCCTTTTTATGTTTGGTGGGAAATGGAATCCACTACCACCACTGAACTGAAAAGGCCAGATGCTCACTTTGCCAGATACCCTTGCTGCGGGGAGCAAGCACATGACAGTCCTAGAGAGCCAGGTGTGTCAGGAACAGCTCAGACACAAAGGAAGAGAATGGTGGTTGAGTGTGCTCTGGTCTGTGTGGGCTCAGACCAGCATGTGAGTGGCTAGCCATGCTGCAGTAGCTCCCAGGAATGGTGGACCCAGGGTCACACCTGGAGTACAAGGGGCAGAGGCAGTGTTCTGACAGGGGGTCCTGGAAGAAGGGCTCTCTGGCTGCCTCTGTTGCAGTTCAGCACATCTGCCACTGGGGCCTTATGATTCAATGGACCCAACAGTGCTCTGCAAATTGGGGACCCAGGAGACCATGGCAAGTAAAACCCAGGAGAGTCCCCAGGGTGGCCAAAAGAGGTGTCGAGGCTCGGCCTGCTTCAGTAGCTAACAGCTCCTCTCCTGATAAATAGCCCTCTGGTGGGCTTCTGGGTCCCAAGAGAAATGAAACATGGGACACTGGGTCACTTTGTGGCCCAAGCGCACTTAGTTGGCCCAGGGTCTCAGGAGCTCCATACTTCTTTCACCTCTAAGGACAGCGGGTGGAGCCTGAGAACTTCCCAAAGGCAGAAAGAAACCAAAATGTCTTAGTGTGCCCTCTAGATTGCCCTGTCTTGCCAAAAGCATCTCCTTCCTTAGTCTGCTCTGATGGCTTCAAAAGCCTGCTCCCCTGGCTTCAGGGAAAGATATGGAGAAGAAAAAACATTCGAGCTTGGATGGCAGGTGGCTGGCTCTCCATAATACACCATCACCAGGCAGAAGTGGTTTATTAGGACATTAACAGCAAGAATTCTAGAGCCACACTGCCTGTGTTTGAATTCTGGCTCCACCAGTTCCCAGCTGCATGAATTTGGGCAAGTTATTTAACCTCCGTGTACCTCAGTTTCCTTATCTCTAAAAGAGAGATAAAAAAAATACCTACACTCATAGATTGTTTTAAAAATTAAATGACTTAATGCATGTAAAGCTCTTCTAATGGCACTGAGCATGCACTATGTGTTAGTGTTATGATTGCAGCAATAAAACCCTTCTGAAGTTCTAGAGATCTGTGGCCCAAACCCACAACTGAACTAGCTGTACATTTAAAAATGATTAAGATGATAAATGTAATGTTATAGGTTCTTTACCACAGTAAAGAAATGTTATAAAACTTATGAAAACTGAATTTTTTAAGTTTCTAAGTTTACGGAATTTTATTATCAAGATATTCACTTTCGAAGCTAGAGAATTAGTGATTCTTTTCTTAACTTGCAGAAAAGTAATAAATGTCCCCTTTCTTTAGAAACAAAAATAATGCTTTCTGAGAGACAGTCCTGAAAGTTAGCGGAGGAGGGAAATCGAGGGTTTAGGAAGACAGCTTGGACATAAACCTCACAGAAGGGTCCCAGAATATAAGAATATTTGTGTCACTATGGCCATTCATGATCACAAATAAGGTCTCCTTCCTGGAGACTGCTTCTCATGATCAGGTGGTTAGGGGATCCTACTTTGTGAGTGTCATTCCACTTCCTCCCCAAACATTCCATGAATGAAGTGGCTGTGGTGGCAAGAACGCAGGCTGCACATGGCCTTCATAGAATGAACAGCCCCTTACCATGTTTGGCCCAGCAGGGGCTATTCTGAAGGTCTACTTGGACAACAAAAGCTACCAAACCAGTTCACCATCTGGTGAAGGATGCTAATGTTAGGCCTCTTCAACAAGAGGGGGCAGAAATTTTTTCCTCTCTAGAGAGCAATTTCATATTTGGATTTATTTTCCCTGTTCTCATACACTTGCCACCACCACTATCTGTGGATATCCTGGATGCCTCGTAGGTTCCCTTGATGGTCCTCACAATGTGGCTTCTGACCAAAGTTCTCACTGTACAGTGACAGACAGCTGGCAATGTCTAGCGTGCAAAGTGGCCTGCAGAGATTAACTCATCTAATCTTTATAAGCAAGCATTTTGAGCAACATACTATTATTAGTTCCATTTTACAGATAAGGAAACTGAGTCACAGGAAAGTTTCATAAATTACTCAAAGTCAAGAGTAATTGAGTAGTGAAGTCTGTATTTGAATCCAATTTGCTCTAGAGCCCATGGTTTAACCACCACATGACCAGTCACAAGAGTCATGGATCTTCATGTACACCATCCCTCAGAAGTAGTTGGCCTGACAGAAGACTCATTTATGGCAAAACCTTCTAAGAGTGGAGTGCTGCCCACAGAATGCAATTTGTGTTCTGATTGAGCAAGCATCCTATGGCATTATTTTTTCAACCAGAATACATGATGGGCCCAGAAACAGAGATAAAGGTGGGCCTTATGACCCATTCACATTTTGGCTAGCAGACCCATGACTCTGGGCTCTGCTGGTTTAGAGGTTTGGTATCCCACGGAGATTCGCTTCCACAAAGAGAAGACACCAGTAGTTCCACAGTGACCTGGGTATTTTGGGCTTTCTATGCCATCAAGTGAACATGCAGAAAAGGGGGGTGAGCTGTTAGCTGGGATGATTGATCTTGGGGATTTAGAGAAAATAAGGTTGCTGTCACACAATAGGGTTGGGGGGAGATGGGTGCAGGCCAGGGGCACCCCAGGGGTACCTTATACCACCATGACTAATGGTGAAAGTCAGCAGAAGACTAAAGCAGCAGATTCAAGATAAACAAGAGTTTAGATCCTCCAGGAGCGAAGATCTAGGTTTCTTGTCTCCGTAAGGAAAGCATCCTGACCATCTTTGAGTCCTGGCTATATAACATAGTGGTTTAGAGGCTGAGTTCTGGTTCCAGCCCAGCCAGATTCAACTCTAAGTGCTTATATCCTGGCTGTGTACCTGTCTCTTTTTCAGTTTCCACACCTGTAAAATAGGAATAATAATAGTTCATATACCTCAAATGTTATTTTGAGAATTAAGTGAGTAACACTTATAAAGCACTTAGGACAGGGTCTGGCATGCAGTAACACTCTATAAATGTTAGCTATTATTAAGGCAAGGGAATGAGAAGTAACAGAGGAAAGTCATAAATACCAGCAACAGCACCAGGATCAGTTGGGAAAATGAGAACAGTACACACAAAATTTGTACAGGAATGTTTTATTTGTAATGGCCACAAATAGAAACAATCCAGATGCCTTTCAATGGGCCATGATTAAATAAACTGTAGTATATCCACACCATGGTAAGTTTACTCAGCAACAAAAAGAAATTAACTTAAATTACTTAAATTATTAAATTCACAGCAAAGAAAACCATCAACACAATGAAAAGGCAACCTATGGAATAAGAGAAAATATTTGCAAATCATCTGTATGATAGGGGTGGATATCCAGGATATATAGAGAATGTATACAACTCAATAGCAAAAAAACACAAACAATCTGATTTAAAAATGGGCAGAGGACATCAGTAAACATTTTTCCAAAGAAGACACACAGAAAGCCAGGAGGCACATGAAAAGATGCTCAACATCACTCATCATTAGGGAAATACAAATCAAAACCACAATGAGATGTCACCTCACACCTGTTAGAATGGCTATAATCAAAAAGACAAGAAATAACAAGTATTGGTGAGGATGTGCAGAAAAGGGAGGCCTTGTGCTCTGTTGGTGGGAATGTATACTGGTAGACCCAGTATGGAAAACAGGATTGAGCATCCTAAAAAATAGAAAATAGAACTTATCTATGATCCAGGAATACCATTTCTGGGTATATACCTGAAGAAAATGAAAACACTGACTTGAAAAGATACACACACCCCAGTGTTTATTGCAGCATTATTTTCAATAGCCAAGACATAGAAGTAACCTAAATGTCTCTCAATGGAGGAATGAGTAAAAAAAATGTATTATGTGCGTGCGTGCGTGTGTGTGAACACACACACATGCACACACACTGGAATATTATTCAGCCATAAAAAGAAGGAAATCTGGCTATTTGTGACAACACGGATGGAGCTTGAGGGCATTATGTTTTCTAAAAAATCTATTTAAGTTCAATTAATTAACATAGAGTGTATTACTAGTTTCAGAGGTAGAGGTCAGTGATTCATTAGTCTTATATAACACCCAGTGCTCATTACATTATGTGCCTTCCTTACTGTCCATCATCCAATTATGTCATCACCCATCTACCCCTCCTCCTGCAACCCTTTTTGTTTCTTATGATTAAAAGTCTCTTATGGTTTGTTGCCTCTCTTGTTTTATTTCGTCTTGTTTTATTTTTTCCTCCCTTCCCCTGTGGTCCTCTGTTTTGTTTCTTAAATTCCACATATGAGTGAAATCATATCATTGTCTTTCTCTGATTGACTTATTTTCCTTAGCATAATACCCTCTTAGTTCCATCCACGTTGTTGCAAATGTAAGATTTCTTTTTTGTTGTTGTTGGCTGAGTAATATTCCACTGTATATACCACATCTTCTTTATCCATTCATCTGTCCATGGACGTCTAGGCTCCTTCCATAATTTGGCTATTGTGGACATTGTTACTATAAACATTGGGGTGCAGGTGCCCCTTAAGATCACTACATTTGTATCTTTGGGGGTAAATTAATAGTCCAATTGCTGGGTTTTAGGGTAGCTCTATTTTTAACTTTTTGAGGAGCCTCCACCCTGTTTTCCAGAGTGGCTGCACCAGCTTGCATTCCCTTCAACAGTGTGAGAGGGTTCCCCTTTCTCCACATCCTTATTGAGGGCATTATGTTAGGTGAAATAAGTCATATATAGAAAGACAAATCTCACCTATATGTGAAATTAAAAAAACAACTCATAGAACACAGATTGATAGTTCCCAGAAGAGTGTGGGGGATGGGGAAAATCAGTGCTGGGGGTCAAATGTATAAATTTCCAGTTATAAAATAGATAAGTCATAGGGATATAATGTACAGCATAGTGATCATAAATAATAACACTGTATTGCATATTTAAAAGTTGCTAAGAGGGACGCCAGGGTGGCTCAGTGGTTGAGCGTCTGCCTTCAGCCCAGGGTGTGATCCTGGGGTCCAGGATCCAGTCCCACATTGGGCTCCCTGCATGGAGCCTGCTTCTCCCTCTGCCTGTGTCTCTGTCTCTCTGTCTCTCATGAATAAACAAATAAAATCTTTTGAAAAATAAAATAAAAAATAAAAGTTGCTAAGAGAGTAGATTAAAAGTTCTCATCACAATAAAGAAAAATTTAGGGATCCCTGGGTGGCGCAGCGGTTTGGCGCCTGCCTTTGGCCCAGGGCGCGATCCTGGAGACCTGGGATTGAATCCCACGTCGGGCTCCCGGTGCATGGAGCCTGCTTCTCCTTCTGCCTATGTCTCTGCCTCTCTCTCTCTCTCTCTGTGTGACTATCATAAATAAGTAAAAATTAAAAAAAAAATCTACATGGGCAATCATATTGGCCAGCCACAATTTTTTCTTCCCCTCTCGATTCCTATGTCTCATTTCTTTTTCCTCCCCTCCCTTTCTTCCTTCCATTTGTCGTATTTATGAGGCAAGGATTGCCAGTCAGTCAAATGCAGTGATAATGGTCTTCTTAATCTTGTTGTTTACTTTAATGAGATTATGGGGCAACAGCAAATGTTTTACCACTAATGTCTATTGTAGGATTTTTGCTAGATATCCTTTGTCAGGTTCAAGAAATTCCCGTCAGCCTTCTTCATAAAAAACTTTTTTTTAAAAAATTCTTTTCATGAGTGGCTGTTAAATATTATTGAATTCTCTTTCTGCTTCCATTGAGATAATTATATATTCTCTCTTCTCTAATCTGGTGGGTTGCATTAATACACTTCCTAATGGTGAATTAACTTTGAAGTCCTGAGATAAACCCTATTTGGTTGTGTTATATTATTTAATACACTGTTGGATTCAATCTAATATTTTATTGTTTTTGCAAATATGTTTAAAAAGCCTGAACTTTTTTTATACTCTTCTTGCCTCAAGCCTCAGTAACCTTTGCTTAGAGATATAAAATTTGACTCTAATCTGCTCTATTATCTCATGTATTGACAAAGACTCTTAAGTATAATTTTGGCAGGAAGCATGTGAGAATTACCCTTCTCATCTTCAATCTGTTTTTGTTTGATTTAGGGAGGATTAGGTTAAAATCTGAATATCCATAACCAGACAGGGTTCCTCCGCCTGGGAGGGGTGTGGGGGTTGAGCAAGAGACTTCCTCTATCCCTTCTAGAACTTGGGGTTCGCAGCTCAGTAAATGCTTAAAGGCTAGATGTAAGTGTAGTGAGAAAACAGCCATTTTGAGTTGCTGCCTTGGTATTTCACAATATAACAACCCTGCTCACACCCAGAGTGTGGACACTTAGATAAGGACCTGAGTTTAGGATTCCATCCCAAGTTCCTCCAGTGCTTTTCTGGGGGTACCTTTTATTTATTAAATATATATGTATATATTATGCATATATGTTTATATATATATATACATATATATATATATGTATATATATATATACACACACACACACACACATTTTTTTCTTTCTAGAAAGGGAGTGGGGAGGGGCAGAGGTCGAGGGAGAAGGATAATCTTAAACAGGCTCCACACCCAGGGCAGAGCCCGATACAGGGCTCAATCTCATAACCCTGAGATCATAACCTGAGCCAGAATCAAGAGTTGGAGGCTTAACCGACCAAGCCATCTAGGTGCCCCCAGGGCATCTTTTCAAATAACCACTTAGTGGTAAACCCCCAGAAAGTTAGTGGCCTCTGCCCCAACCACTATATAAGTAATAGGTGCTTGCTAAGTCCTGCTTACTGAGAACTGGGGACAGAGGACTGCCCTTCCCTTAGCTTATAATAATTCCTGTGACTTTAATTCCTTTGTGTACATGTACTGATACTGTGCCTTCAATCAAAGTGACCCCGAGGTTTTCACTTCCCCAAAGTGGGAGCTTGAATGTTGAGGAAGCTGCCTGCCCATACCACATGGGTGTCTTGTGCCCACTCATTCAGCAGGTCATAATCTGCATATTCTTAATTTAATGCACCAGCCACTGACCCTCAACACAAAGAGGGAAAAAGGGATTAGTACTGGATGTGGGAACTCCTGGCTGTGAGCTTTCACAGCCTGACACGTACTTGGGAAAGGATGGGTCAGGCCGTGCAGTTCAGGGGAAAGCATGCATTGCGAACCTCTACTTGTTCTTTGGAACTTTAGGACTCTAATTGGTCTTTGCTACTATAAAGAAAAGCTTATTTACATTTATATTTTATCAGCCACTCTATTAAATTCTCTAAAAATTCCTTTAGTTTTTAGTTTCTTGGGATTTCCAATCCCAACCAATCATTATTTTTATTTTTTATTTTTTTATTTATGATAGTCACACACACAGAGAGAGAGAGAGGCAAAGACACAGGCAGAAGGAAAAGCAGGCTCCATGCACCGGGAGCCCGACGTGGGATTTGATCCCGGGTCTCCAGGATCGCGCCCTGGGCCAAAGGCAGGCGCCAAACCGCTGCGCCACCCAGGGATCCCCCAATCATTATTTATAAGTATAAATGATTTTATTTCATCTTTTCAAATATCTATGCCACTTTTTTCCACTTTCTTGTCTTATACCTTCAGGTGAAAGCTCCATGAAGGCAAGGATTTCATTCACCACTTTATAAAGACTGTTGTATGTAAAACAGTTTATAGCAAATATTCAACATTTGTTGAAATAATAAATAAATCAGATGAAATCTTCAAAATAATGTTGAATATTTATGGTAACAGCAAACTTCTCTATATTCCTGATTTGAATTTTCAGCAATTAGTATGTTTGTTGTTGGCTTTTGACAAATAGGAATTGCTATGTTTAGGACTTCTATTTATATTCTTATTTTGCATACAGTTTTATTACGAATGACTGCTGATTTTTAGAAAGTGCTTCTTTGGGGTCATCTGCTGGATACAATCATATGGGCTCTCTCCCTTTATTTATACAGTGAATTATGTTGACAAAATTAGTAAAAAGTAATCATTTAAAGTCCACAATCTAGATGAGGAAAAGATGAACTCTTATTTTAAAGATCAATAAATTACTCTATGAAAAGGTAAACCTTATTTCTAGATGGGAAAATTTAATATAAAAATGCTAAACTTTTTGGGACGCCTGAGTGGCTCAGCAATTGAGTGCCTGCCTTCGGCCCAGGGCATGATCCTGGAGACCCAGGATCGAGTCCTACATTGGGCTCCCTGCATGGAGCCTGCTTCTCCCTCTGCTTGTGTCTCTGCCCCGCCCCCCTCTCTGTCTCTCATGAATAAATAAATAAAATCTTTTAAAAAAATGTTGAACTTTCTCAAATTAATCATTATTTTCCATTAAGAATCCCCAGGGATTTGAAGAAATGGAAGAAATTAATGTTCATGTGGAAGAATAAATGTACAAGAATGGCCAAGAAAGTTCTAAAAACTTTTTTGGAGGGTTATTGCCTTATTTAATGTTAAAACTTATTACAACATAACTGTGCGATGGATCACTAGAACAACACCTACAAGCAGATTTTAAGTATATGTAAGGACTTACTATTTCACAAAGGTTGACAAAAGCAAAGGATGTTTAGTTGTACATGGTATGGGAATAACTGCGTATTCACCTGGAAGAAAATCAGGTTAGATACATTATCTCATATCACATATAAAAACAAAACCCAGAGAATAAAGATCAAAACTTTAGAAAGTGAAGCAGGGGTGCCTGGGTGGCACAGTCAGTTGAGCATCTGACTCTTGGTTTGAGCTCAGGTCACCATCTCAGGGTGGTGAGATTAAGCCCTGTGTCGGGCTCTGCACTCAGCACAGGGTCTGCCTGACTCCCTCTGCCCCCCTGCTAATGCTCTCTTTCTCCAAAATAAATAAATTAATCTTTAAAAAAAAAAAAAAAAACGAGTCAGTTAAGTGTCTGCCCTTTGGCTCAGGTCATGATTCGGGGTCCTGGGATGGAGCCCTACGTGGGGCTCCCTGTTCCACGGGGAGTCTACTTCTCCCTCTTCCTCTGCCTGCTGTTCCCCCTGCTTGTGCTCTCTCTCTGTTAAATAAATAAAATCTTAAATAAATAAATGTGAAACAAATAAGCAAAATAAAGTGTAAAGACTATGAAGAAGTAGTTCATAGAAGAAGAGATTTGAATATAACCCTCTTCATCAGCATAATGGAAGTTAAAAGGACAAGGAGAGGGCAGCCCGGGTTGGCTCAGCAGTTTAGCGCCAACTTCAGCCCAGGGCCTGATCCTGGAGACCCGGGATTGAGTCCCACGTCAGGCTCCCTGCATGGAGCCTGCTTCTCCTTCTGCCTGTGTCTCTGCCTCTCTCTCTCTCTCTGTCTCTCATGCATAAATAAATAAAATCTTTAAAAAAAATAAATAAAAGGACAAGGAGATACTTTTCTCTATCAGATTGGCAAAAATTTAAAGACTGATAATGTCCAACGGTTTTGAGGGTGCGGAGATATCAGGCATGTTCTAATTACACACTATTTACGAGGGTAAAAGTTTGATACAATCTTTAATAGTTCATTTGGGCTGCCATAACAAAATGCCACGGACTTGGTGACTTAAACTATAGAAATTTTATTTTCTCATAGTTTTGCAGACTGGAGGTCTGAGGCCAAGGTGCCACCAGCAAGGCTGGTTTCTGGCAATGCCTCTACTCCTGGCTTACGGATGGCTGTCTTCTTGCTGCGTCCTTGAATGGCCTTTCCTCTGTACATGTAGGGAGAGAGAGAGACAATACAAGAGAAAGACTGTACAAGGTCTCTGGTGTCTTTTCCTCTTCATATAAAGAGAGACACCAGTTCTGTAGGATTAGGGCACCACTCTCACAGGACCTCATTTAACCTTCTTAAAGTCTCTATCTCAAAATACTGTCACGTTGGGGATTAGAGTTGTAATGTGTAAATGTTTGGTGGAGGGGCAGTCACAATCAGTCCACAATACAATCGTTTTGAAAATAATCCACCATGGGCAGCTCCAGTGGCTCAGCGGTTTAGTGTCATCTTCAGTCCAGTGGCTCAGCGGTTTAGTGTCGTCTTCAGTCCAGGGCATGATCCTGGAGACCCGGGATCGAGTCCCATGTCAGGCTCCCTGCATGGAGCCTGCTTCTCCCTCTGCCTGTGTCTCTGCCTCTCTCTCTCTCTCTGTCATGAGTAAATAAATGAAATCTTTAAAAAAAAAAAAAAAAGAAAGAAAGAAAATAATCCACCAGAATGCATTAAAAAAAAAAAAAAAAAGTGCTGGGGGATCCCTGGGTGGCGCAGCGGTTTGGCGCCTGCCTTTGGTCCAGGGCGCGATCCTGGAGACCCGGGATCGAATCCCACGTCAGGCTCCCGGTGCATGGAACCTGCTTCTCCCTCTGCCTGTGTCTCTGCCTCTCTCTCTCTGTGTGACTATCATAAATAAATAAAAATTTATTTTAAAATAAAAGTGCTCATTCATAATAGCCAACAGATGGAAACAACCCAAATACCAATCAATAGATGAATGAGAAAACACAATGTGGTGTATACATACCATGGAATATCATTCCACTTTAACAAGTAATGAAATCGTGACAAATGCTGCAATATGGATGAACTCTGAAAACATTTTGCTAAGTGAAATAGACACAAAAGGACAAATATTGTATGATGCCACTTATTCTAAGTTATCTAGAATGGTAAATTCAGAGAGAGCAGAATGGAGGTTACCTGCATCTGAGGGGAATGGGGAGTGGCGATTGGGTAATGAAAAAGTGGGCATGGATAGTGGTGATAGTTGCATAACTATCACCTGTGTCTCTGCCTCTCTCTCCTCTGCCTGTGTCTCTGCCTCTCTCTCCTCTCTGTGTATTCTCATGAATAAATAAATAAAATCTTTTAAAAAAATGAAATGGTTTTATGTTATGTGTATTTTATTATTGTTATTATTATTTTTAATTTTTATTTATTTATGATAGTCACACACAGAGAGAGGGAGAGAGAGAGAGAGGCAGAGACACAGGGAGAGGGAGAAGCAGGCTCCATGCACCGGGAGCCCAACGTGGGATTCGATCCCGGGTCTCCAGGATCGCGCCCTGGGCCAAAGGCAGGCGCTAAACCGCTGCACCACCCAGGGATCCCATGTGTATTTTATTATAACAGGTATTTTATCATAATAAAATTTAAATATGGACTCCAATTTATACAATGAATACCACACAGAGAAAAAAAACCCTACTCTTACACACAACAGCACAGATGAATCTCAAAGACACATGGCTGAACAAAAACCAAGCACAAGAGAGGACTGCATCATTTGTTTATTTGAAGTTCAAGAAGAGAGAGACAAATCTATGTTAACAGACATCAAGAGAGTGCTTTCCTCGCGGGGGAGGATTATTGACTTGGAAAGGGTATAAGGGAGGTTTATGGGGAAAGATTTATAACTTGATCTGAATAGTGGTTACATGGATATATACATATATACTTAAAATTTTTTATTTATTTATTTTTTGACAGAGAGAGAGCACAAGCTGGGTGTAGCAGCAGAGGGGGAAGGAGAAGCAGACTCCCCACGAAGCAGGGAGACCTATACTGGGTTTGATCCCAGGACTCTAGGATCATGACCCCAGCCGAAGGCGGACGCTTAACCAAACTGAGCCACCCAGCACCCCTACATATATGAATTGAGTCCTGCATCTAGGATTATGTACTATATGTATGACATCCATACAGAAGTAATAAAGGTAGGCATCTTTTGATGCAGTCTATAGAAACAAAAACATCACTATGTAACAATAAAAGTTTAAGAATTCATTGCAGCAGGAGCCTGGGTCCTGGGACTGAGTCCTGCATCCAGCTCCCTGCTCTGCCTGCTTCCCCCTCTCCTTCTGCCTGTCAGTCCCCCTGCTTGTACACTCTCTCTCTTTCTGTTAAGTAAATAAATTAAATCTTTAAAAAAACTTGTTGCAGCAATTTACAGGGTGCCTGGGTAGCTCAGTTGGTTAAGCGCCTGACTCTTGATTTCAGCTCAGGTCATGATCTCAGGGTTGTGGGATGGAAGCCTGCAGAGGGTTCCATGCTCAGCTCAGAGTTGGCTTGAGATTCTGTCTATCCTTCTCTCTGCCCCTCCCTCCTTGACCTTTACAAAAGGGCATACATTAAGGCTTGTGTGTGGGGGGAGTGAGGGTGGAGAAGAGTGCAAGTCCTAGCAAGAATAGAAGCCGGAAAAGGAGTAAATGAAAAAAATGGCTTTTTTCATGGGATCCCTTTGAGACAGGAAAACTAAAGGGATCCCATTTAAAAAAAAAAAAAAAAGCTGTTTTTTTCCCCCTTTGCTCCTTTTCCAGCTTCTATTCTCACTAGGATCCTTACCTCACTATACATGTGCCTTATAATGCAGATATCACATGTCCACCTGGTAAGGGACAAAGAGATAATATTATCTTCAGAGTCTTCCAGTACAACAGATAACATCTAAGGAATGACAGGGCGGGGTCATCATGAACATTCTCCTAGACTAATGACTCTAAACACCTTGACACCAAATCCCTGGCTTCAGGGATTGAAGGACACCCGGCCTCTGACCACCCTGTACTGACCAGTTACCAGATGCCTAAGAGGACATGTACACCAAACTACAATAGCCAATATAAATTTCAGACCCCAAATAAGATGATAACCCTTCTCTTTTCTTTTCTGAGTCTTCTGGGTGCTCTGTATCTTTATTATATATATTTTATAAACTGCTTCCACTTCCTGCTGGTTCATGTTTGATTTCCGTTCTGCATGAAGCCAAGGATCCTCCTGGCTGGTTCTGTGGTACCTCTTCTGTGGGTCCTTGGACTCAGCCTGTCTGCATCACCTTCAGTTCCCCTGTCTCAGAACCACCGCTGGCTCAAAGACCTGCGAGGTGTTACTTATTTGTGTGGGAGGGAGCAGAGGAAAACAACAGGGCATCAGACACACCTGAGAACAGGCGATTCCCAAAAGAGCCAGCAAGCATTAAGTGGAAAACACAACAGGCTAATTTGAAAACAGGAGTTGAAACAGAGAAGGGCTATGCCCAACCCAATGGTGGAGAAGGCAAGGTCCCAGGTCTCAAGGGGCTGAAGTAGACTAGATTTCAGGAACTCTCCAACTGACCAGCAAAGCTCCCTCTAGGGCAGTGCTACACATTGAGGAAAAACAGCTGGAAGCAGAGAAAAAATCAATCAGAACAGGGATAATAGAGGCAAAGGAGGAGAAGATCTAGATAAAAGTGAAGAGGAACCAAGCTAGGAAATCTTAGCATGCCGCCACGGTTTTTGAAGCATTCCACAAGAACAACAGCAGAGGGAGCTTGATGCAGTTAGAAAAGCTGTCCTGAACTGAGACTCCTAAAAGTTCAAGAAAATCAATGTTTCCGAAAGAAATGAGCAACAGAAAAGGCTCCAAGGCAAAACCGACACAGAGTTATTTCAAGAAAAAAGAGAATAGGGAGAATAACATCCCTACAGGAAAGGAAAGCATGCCAGACAGACATGCTCACAAACAGATAAACTCATTCACTATTTCAAAATGAGCTGAAAGATACTGAGGAAATGATAACAAGAAATAAAAGGACAACATAAGCCAGAATTTGAAGAAATGAAACTATGAGGTGATTAAACTCAGGAAAGAATTGGAAATAAAAGAAAAAAATCTCAGAGATGAAGGCTAGGAAGAATATAAGACTGAATAAATACAACAGATGATGTCTGAAGAGAAATAGGATGCCAAAAAAATTTTAGGTTGAAAATAAACGAAAAGATACTAAGGACTCAAGAGACAGTGACAAATGCTAAAAAGATAGGTAAAGAAGATAAGGAGCTCTAACACACAGATCATAGACCTAAAGAAGAAAATCAGAGCAGGGGAAGAAAATAAATACTAAAAGCTGTAAATCAAGAGAAGAAATATTTAAAAAACCCTACATATTGAAACAACACACTGCATATAAAAGAACACTGACTCAGAATGACATAGGTATGGGGCGACTGGGTGGCTTAGTTGGTTAGGCATCTGCCTTCAGCTGGGGTTGTGATCCCAGGGTCCTGGGACGGAGCCCCCGCTTTGGGGTCCCTGCTATACGGGGAACCTGCTTCTCCATCTCCCTCTGCCCCTCCTCACCCCACTTGTGCTCTCTCTTAAATACATAAATATGATCTTTACTCTTTTTTAAGAGTTGGCTCCTTGCTCAGTGTGGAGTCTGCTTGAGGACTCTTTCTCCCTCTTCCTCTGCTCCTTCCTTGGCTTGCATGCTCTCTCGCTCTCTTTCTAAAATAAAGAAATCTTCAAAAAAAAAAATACAAACCCTACATCACTATATATACATATATATTTTCCCCCTCTTCCCAAATCCCTTCCTTTTGTAAACAATTTGGTCCAAAAGCCATTAGGTGGAGCCAAGCAAGGTAGGCATCTGTGTGAGGCAGGGATGGATGCACTGTAGCCCAGCATGAGATGTGAGGAAGATATCTAAGCAGAGAGGTGGCAGTGGCAGTGACCTGAGGTGGGCCATTGGAGCCACCATAGGCTAAAGAGAATATCATCATGAGGGGATGGTCTGATATAGGTTGTGGGAGCCAATGCAGGCTGAGGAGTGCATTGACACAGGGTGGGACAGTGCAGCAGTAGCACATCAAGGAGTACTAAATTCTGGGCAGGAGGAGGAGAAGGATGCTGTGCACAAATGGAGATGGTGGCAGTCACAGGAGACTGGTCACACATAAGATAACTGATTTTTAAAAATCATATAGTGAAGCTAATGGAAGCCAGGTTTCTCACTTTCAGAAAAGGGAGTTATAAATACAGAAAGAGAGAAAATTAGAATATACCTAGTGATGTTGGACTGGAATTGGAGATTTTGGTGTAAACTTGTAGTTTACAAATATTTATTTATTTATTTATTTATTCATTCATTCATTCATTCATTCATTCATGAGAGACACACAGAGAGAGGCAGGCAGAGACATAGGCAGATGGAGAAGCAGGCTTCTCGCAGGAAGACTGATGCGGGACTCGATCCCCAGGCCCTGGGATCACGCCCTGAGCCGAAGGCAGATGCTCAACCACTGAGCCACCCAGGTGTCCCAACTTATAGTTTTTAATACGTATAGATAAGTAGAGGAATAAATGCTGATGTTAAGTGTATGTGCACAGCTCACTCCACTGAGGAGTTTTGTGAACAGCAACATCTCCATAGTAATGAGCTCATCTAGGGACCAAATCTTGGTTCCTAAATACAGCCTCCACCAAAAGAAATCAAGCCTCCTCAGAGAAATGACTGATTCCAAGGTTGGTGCAGAGAAACTGTAAGATGAACCTGGAACATCCTACTGTGCCAGAAAGGATGTGCTCAAATAATTATGAGGATATGTTAAAAGGACTCAGGAGTTGGCTTGGGAGGATTCTCATGGGCCAAATCTGGAATAATATGAGCATCAAAATGAATAATGTTTAAATCCATGAGTTCAGGGGTGGTTGGATAGCTCAGTTGGTTGAGCGTTTGACTCTTGATTTCAGCTCAGGGCATGACCTCAGGGTGGTGAGATCAAGCCACGGTCAGTGGGGAATCTGCTTAAGGTACTCTCCCTCTCTCTTTGCCCCTCCCCCTCTCAAATAAATACATCTTGTAAAAGAATACAAAAAAATACAAAAAATGTCACATTTAGATAATGATGGGGCAAAATCATCCTAAAAGTCATTAAAGAGAAAGAATCAAGCATGTATCCTTTCTTCCTTCTTTTAAAAAACCTCTTTTGTTTTGAACTCAACATGGGGCTTGAACTCACCTAGTGTGGGGCTTGAATTCACGACCCTGATATTAAGAGTCATGTGCTCTACCAACTGAGCCAACCAGGCACCCCTTATCCTGCCTCTCTTATATATACTTAGCACTGGGTAACCGAAAAATAGATGAGGGGAAGTATCTCTTTATGGAAATATTCAAGCTAAGGAATGAAAATGAATCACAGATTTAGAATATTATTGTTTTGCAACACCAAGAGAATTTACTGAACAGAAGCAACTGCTAACATCACAATAAAGAGAGACAATCAGGCACTATGGGCCTTTGATGAAAGAACACACCTATGGTCTCCCCAAAGGCATCAAATCTGAGTCTGATCAGACCTCTGGACTGAGCTGCCAACATGCAGGAAATGCAGCAGGAGGAACTACACTATTGGGATCCCTGGGTGGCGCAGCGGTTTAGCGCCTGCCTTTGGCCCGGGGCGCGATCCTGGAGACCCGGGATCAAATCCCACGTCGGGCTCCCGGTGCATGGAGCCTGCTTCTCCCTCTGCCTATGTCTCTGCCTCTCTCTCTCTCTCACTGTGTGCCTATCATAAATAAATAAAATAAAATAAATTAAAAAAAAAAAAAAAGAACTGCAAGTTTAAAAAAAAAAAAAGGAACTACACTATTAATATACAATCAGCAAAATCTAGACTGCAGGCTGAAGGGAGGGTACACAGTCAAACATCTGAGGTCTTCAACAAACTGTTAGGAAAAGAAAGGGATAAAAGAGGAAATCTATCGACTCAGTAATTCAAAATAGAAGATTGCTTCATCTCCTCCACAAGAGAAAGCAGTTCTCATTAGCTCAAGATGAGAGGGATTAAGGAAAGGTTAGAAAACATTTTTTTTAATGACTTACTTACTTACTTACTTTATTTATTTATTTATTTATTTATTTATTTATTTACATTTGGCTCTACATCCAACAGGGGGCTTGAACTCATGACCTTGGGATCAAGAGTTGCATGCTCTAACCAACTGAGCCAGCCAGGTACCGTAGACAACAATTTGAGATGAACTGGGGTTGGGGGAGGGAGTCAGAGTGTTGACAGGACTGGGATATTCCAACTATGTGCTTGGGGAAAATCAGTCACCTGTAATTAACAAAATCTTCTGCAAACTAATTCTAATCACCGTGTGAAATATGAATGCTCCTCCAACAACTAAATTTTTCTATTTGAAGAGCTTTATTTTCTATTGTCAGTGTAGGGAATTATCTTTAAGCCATTTTAATTCCGTTTGAAACTCAGCAGCTAAAAAAAAAAAAGAAACTCAGCAGCTGTTTTTTTTTTAAAGTAGACTCCACCCACAGAACTGCAAAACTGCTGTACAAGGAGAAAATAGCACATAGAATTCAAGGTTTTTTTCTCATGATTCTTTTATCTTTCAGTTTAAAATTTTCCTTTTCTTTTTTCTTTTCCTTTTCAACTAGTTTCTTATTTTATCAACTCTTTGTTTTTATGTCTATTTTTAACTCTCATTTTTACATTTACATTTTATAGATATAATTCTTCATTTCTGGCTTCTTATCAGTGTATTCAATTTTATCTTGATACAAATAAAATCGGTGTGTATATATATATATATATTTTTTTTTTTTTTTGCTTTCTTTACAATTTTAGGATTTAGTGTATTTTTTTAAAAAAAGATTTTATTTATTTATTCATGAGAGACACAGAGAGAGAGGCAGAGACACAGACAGAAGGAAAAGTAGGCTCCATGCAGGAAGCCAGATACAGGACTCCATCCTGGGACTCTGGGATCACGCCCTGAGCCAAAGGCAGATGCTCAACCGCTGAGCCACCCAGGCGTCCCAGATTTAGTATATTCTAACAAACAAAAGACCCAGGACCAAGTGGATCACCCTGTTTTGTTCACTTGGAGATTATATTCTCTCCCTTCCACCCCTTTTTCTTTTCTCTTTTTCTTCTCTTTTTTTGGTTTCTGAACTCTTTGGATTTGTCTACTGTGTATTTCTCTTGTATCATGGTTGATATTTTTTATTTTGTTCTCTCATTCATCCAGTCTTTTTTGGGCAAAATGACTAGAAGGAGGAAATCACAACAAAAGAAAAAAACAGACATAGTACCATAGATCTAATTAATATGGATATAAATAAAAGGTCTGAGCTGGAATTCAGGGTTATGATTATGAAGTTACTAGCTGGAAAAAAAAAGACAAATGGAAAAAAAAAACACCATAAAAAAAAGACAAATGGAAAAAACAAACAAACAAACAAACACCATGAAGTTATTAGCTGGGCATAAAAGATACCAGAGAATCTTTTTGTGCAGAAATAAAATCTAATCAGGCCAAAATTAAAAATGCTTTAACTGAGAGGCAGTCTAGAATGGATGCTCTAACAGCCAGAGTGAATAAGGCAGAAGAGAGAATAAGTGACACAGAAGATAAGATGATGGAAAGAAAGGAAGCTGAGGAAAACATAGAAAAACAACTAATGGTCCATGAGGGGAGGCTTTGAGAAATCAGTGCTACCATAAAGCAAAGCACTATTAGAATGATTGGGGTCCTCAAGGAAGAATAAAGAGAGAAAGAGAGAGAGGGAGAGAGAGGGAGAGAAGGTATCTTTGACCAAATCATAGCTGAGAATTTCCCTAATTTGGGGAAGGAAACAGGCATTCAAGTCCAAGAGGTTGGACTTGAGAGAACACCCCCCCCGCCCCCCCCGCCCCCCCCCTCCCCCTGCCGCCTGCCCAAGTCAGTAAAAATAGATCAACATCCTGACCTATAAGAGTGAAGCCTGCAAATTTCAGAGATAAAGAAAATTCTAAAAGCAGCTCAAGGGCAGCCCCCGTGGCTCAGCTGTTTAGCACCGCCTGCAGCCCAGGGTGTGATCCTGGAGACCCTGGATTGAGTCCCACGTCAGGCTCCCTGCATGGAGCCTGCTTCTCCCTCTGCCTGTGTCTCGGCCTCTCTCTCCTCTCTGTGTATTCTCATGAATAAATAAATAAAATCTTTAAAAAAGTAAATAAAATAAAAGCAGCTCAAGACAAGAGATTCTTAATCTACAGGTGTAGGAATGTTAGACTGGCAACAGACCTATCCATGAGACCTGGCAGGCCAGAAAGGGCTGGCATGATATATTCAGGGTGCTAAATGAGAAAAACATGCAGCCAAGAATATTTTATCCAGCAAGGGTGTCGTTCAGAATGGAAGAAGAGATAAAGAGCTTCCAAGATAAACAGAAACTAAAAGAATTTGTGATCATTAAATCAGTCCTGCAAGAAATATTAAAGAAGATCCTTTAAGCAAAGAGAGAGCCTAAAAGTAACAGAGACCAGAAACAGAGACCTTATAAATAATATAACAGCACTAAATTCTTATCTTTCAAAGTAAATGGCCTAAATACTCCAATCAAAAGACACAGGGTATCAGATTGGATTAAAAAAAAAACAAAAAACAAAACAAAACAAAAAAAAACTAGACCTAACCATATGCTATCTACAAGAGCATTTTAGACCTAAAGACACCTCCAGATTGAAAGTGAGGGGGTGGAGAACCATTTATCATGCCAATGGACATCAAAAGAAAGCTGAGATAGCAATCATCATATCAGACCAATTAGATTTTAAACCAAAGACTGGGGATCCCTGGGTGGCGCAGCGGTTTAGCGCCTGTCTTTGGCCCAGGGCGCGATCCTGGAGACCCGGGATCGAATCCCACGTCAGGCTCCCGGTGCATGGAGCCTGCTTCTCCCTCTGCCTGTGTCTCTGCCTCTCTCTCTCTCTCTCTCTCTCTGTAACTATCATTAAAAAAAAAAAAAATTAAACCAAAGACTGTAGTATGGGATGAAGAGGAACACTGTATCATACTTAAAGTGTCTATCCAACAAGAAGATCTAACAATTATAAATATTTATGCTCCTAACTTGCAAGCAGCCAATTATATAAATCAAATTAATAACAAAATTAAAGAAACATATTGATAAGAATACAATAATAGTAGGGTACTTCAACACTCCACTCACAGCAATGGACAGATCATCTAAGCAGAAGATCAACAAGGAAATTTGGGCTTTGAATGACACACTGCACCAAAAGGACTTTGCAGAGATATACAGAGTATTCCATCCTAAAGTAACAGAATACACATTCTTCTCAAGTGCACATGGAACATTCTCAAGAATAGATCACATAACAAAAACGAGAGAGAGAGCGAGAATAGATCACATACTGGGTCACAAATCAGGTCTCAACCAGTATCAAAGATTGAAATTATTCAGACCACAATTTGAAATTTGAACTCAATCACAAGAGGAGATTTGGAAGGAAATCAAACACTTGTAGGTGAAAGAGCATCCTACTAAAGAATGAAAAAGTCAACCAAGAAATTAAAGAAAAAATTTTTAAAAATTAATGGAAACAAATGAAAATGAAAACACAACTGTTGAAAACCTGTGTGATACAGCAGAGGTGGTCCTAAGAAGGAAGTACATAGCAATACAAGCCTTTCAAAAAAAAAAAAAAGAGATAGAAGTCTCAAATACACAAACTAACCTTACACCTAAAGGACATGGAAAAAGAACATCAAATAAAGCCTAAACCAAGCAAGAACAGAGAAATAATAAGGATTAGAGCAGAAATCAATGAACTAGAAACTGAAAGAACAATAGAATAGATCAATGAATCTAAAAGCTGGTTCTTTGAAAGAATTAAGCTCGATAACCCCCTAGCCAGACTTATCAAAAACAAAAGAGAAAGGTCCCAAATTAATAAAATCATGAATGAAAAAGGAGAGATCATGACCAATACCAAGGAAATACAAACAATTTTACAAACATATTGTGAGCAACTATATATCAACAAATTAGACAATCTGGAAGAAAATGGATGCATTCCTGGAAACTACGAAAACTGAAACAGAAAGAAACAGTAAACCTGAACAGACCCATAACCAGCAAGGAAATTGAAGCAGTAATCAAAAATCTCCCAACAAACAAGAGTCCAGGGCCAGATGGCTTCCCAGGAGAATTCTACAAAACATTTAACGAACTAGTACCTATTCCTCTGAAGCTGTTTCAAAAAATAGGAAAGGAAGGGAAACTTCCAAACTCGTTCTATGAGGCCAGCATTACCTTGATCCCCAAAGCACACAATGACCCCATCAAAAAGGAGAATTACAGACCAATGTCCCTGATGAACATGGATGCCAAAATTCTCACCAAGATACTAGCTAATAAGATCTAACAGTACATTAAAAGGATTATTCACCATGACCAAGTTGGATTTATTTCTGGGCTACAAGAGTAGATCAACATTCACAAATCAATCAATGTGATATATCACATTAATAAAAGAAAGGACAAGAACCATTATAATCCTCTGAACTGATGCAGAAAAAGCATTTCATATTTCACAGCATCCTTTCTTTTTTTTTTTTTTTTTTTAAATTTTTATTTATTTATGACAGTCACAGAGAGAGAGAGAGAGAGGCGCAGAGATACAGGCAGAGGGAGAAGCAGGCTCCATGCACTGGGAGCCTGATGTGGGATTCGATCCCGGGTCTCCAGGATCGCGCCCTGGGCCAAAGGCAGGCGCCAAACCGCTGCGCCACCCAGGGATCCCAATCCTTTCTTGATTAGAACTCTACACAGTGTAGGGATGGAGGGAACATACCTCAGTATCATAAAAGCCATATACAAAAAGCCCACAGTGAATATCATTCTCAATGGGGAAAAACTGAGAGCTCTTCCCCTAAGGTCAGGAACACGACAGGGATGTCCACTCTCATCACTGTTGTTCAACATAGTACTAGAAGTCCTAGCCTCAGCAATCACACAACAAAAAGAAATAAAAGGCATTCAAAATGCAAAGAAGTCAAACTCTCCCTTCTCACAGATGACATGATATTTATGTGGAAAACCCAAAAGACTCCACCCCAGAATTGCTAGAATTCATACAGCAATTTAGCAATGTGACAGGATATAAAATCAATGCACAGAAATCTGTTGCATTTCTATACATTAATGACAAGACAGAAGAAAAAGAAATTAAGGAATCGATCCCATTTACAGTAGCATCAAAAAACATAAGATCCTAGAAATAAACCTAATTAAAGAGGTATAAGATCTGTACTCTAAAAATTCCAAAAAAATAAATTAAATAAATAAATAAATAAATAAATAAATAAATAAATAATAAATAAAAATTCCAGAACACTTGTGAAAGAAATTGAGGAAGATACAAAGAAATGGAAAAACAGTCCATGCTCATGGATTGGAAGAATAAATATTGTTAAAATGTCTATGCTACCCAGAGCAATCTACACTTTCAATGTAATCCCTATCAAAATACCACCAATATTTCTCCTAAAATTTGTATGGAACCAGAAAAGACCCAAAATAGTCAAAGGGATATTGAAAAAGAAAACCAGAGCCGGGGGCATCACAATGCCGGACTTCAAGCTCTATTACAAAGCTGTGATCATCAAGACAGTATGGTACTGGCACAAAAACAGACACATAGATCAGTGGAACAGAGTAGAGAACCCAAAAACAGACCCTCAACTCTATGGCCAACTAATCTTCAAAAAAGCAGGAAAGAATATTCAATGGAAAAAGGACAATCTCTTCAATAAATCGTGCTAGGAAATTTGGACAGCCACATGTAGAAGAATCAAACTGGACCATTTTCTTACACCATACACAAAGATAAACCCAAAATAGAAGAAAGACCTAAATGTGAGACAGGAATCCATCATAATCCTAGAGGAGAACACAGGCAACAACTTCTTTGGCCTCAGCTGCAGCAACTTTTGCTAGACTTGTCTCCAAAGGCAAGGGAAACAAAGGCAAAAATGAACCCCTGGGACTTCATCAAGAAAAAATCTTCTGCACAGCAAAAGAAACAGTTGACAAAACCAAAAGACAGCCTACAGAATGGGAGAGGATATTTGCAAATGACATTTCAGATAAAGGGCTAGTATCCAAGATCTATAAAGAACTTACCAAACTCAATACTCAAAAAACAAACAATTCAATCAAGAAATGGGCCAACACATGAACAGACATTTCTCCAAAGAAGATATACAAATAGCCAAGAGACGCAAAAAATGCTCCACATCATCTGGCATCAGGGAAATACAAATCAAAACCACAATGCGGAGAAAAAAAACAAACACAATGAGATACACCTCTCACCAGTCAGAATGGCTAAAATTCACAAGACAGGAAACAGCAAACGGAGCTGAGGGGTTGGAGTAAGGGGAATCCTTTTACACCGTTGGTGGGAATGCAAACTGATGCTGCAAGTCTGGAAAACAATATGGAGTTTCCTCAAAAAGTTGAAAATAGAGCTACCCTATGACCCAGCAACTGCGCTACTGGATATTTACCCCAAAGATACAAATGTAGTGATCTGAAGGGGCACTTGCACCCCAATGTTTATAGCAGCAATGTCCACAATAGCCAAACTGTGGAAAGAGCCCAGATGTCCATCAACAGATGAACACATGAAGATGTGGTATATATACAATGGAATATTACTCAGCTATCAGAAGAGATCAATACCCACCATTTACATTGATGTGAATGGAATTAGAAGGTATTATGCTGAGTGAAATACGTCAACTAGAGAAGACAATTATATGGCTTCACTCATATGTGGAATATAAGAAACAGCACAGAGGTTCATAGGGGAAAGGAGGGGAAACTGAATGAGGAGTCATCAGAGAGGAGAAAAACCATGAGAGACTCTTAACTCTAGGAAACAAACTGAGGGTTCTGGTGGGGATGTGGGTGGGGGATAGGGTAACTGGGTGATGGGCATTAAGGAGGGCACGTGACATGATAAATACTGATAAATAAAAATACTGTTATTTTTTTAAAAGAGTTTATGTATGTATGTATGTGAGACACAGAGAGGCAGAGACACAGGCAGAGGAAGAAGCAGGCTCCCTGCAGGGAGCCTGATGTGGGACTCGATCCCAGAACCCTGGATGACAATCTGAGCCAAAGGCAGACGCTCAATCACTGAGCCACTCAGGTTCCCCAACACTGGGTGTTATAAACAACCAGTGAATTATTGAACACTACATCTGAAGCTAATTATGTACTATATGTTGGCTAATTGAATTTAAAGAAAAGAAAATAAAGATAGATGTACACCCTAATCCCTGCAACCTGTAAGTGTTACCTTATTTGGAAAAGGGGTGTTTGCAAATGTCATTAAATGAAGGATCTTTTTTTTTAAGATTATTTATTTATTTATTCATGAGAGAAACACACACAGAGAAAAGCAGAGACACAGGCCGAGGGAAAAGCAGGCTCCATGCAGGAAGCCCAGTGTGGGACTTGATCCCAGGACTCCAGGACCATGCTCTGAACCAAAGGCAGATGCTCAACTGCTGAGCCACTCAGGTGTCCCAAATGAAAGATTTTTAAATGAAGGGATTATAATGGATTATCTGGGTGGGTCCTAAATGCAATTATAAGTGTCCTTATAAGAGAAAGGCAAAGGGGGACGCAGCTGCAATAAAAAGCACCAAAGGTCTATGGAAGGAATGAGGGCTAGGTGAAGTAAAATTTGAGGCTAAAGCTTAACCAAGCAGAATGCCTCTACTTGTGGAAGATAAATCATCAGTGTTTGGTGGTTGTTCAAAGCTGGAGTGACAAGCTGAAAACTTAGGTGGCAGGTTTATTCATGGAACATCTGCTGAACTCTTGGAATGTACAGGAGGCTAGAGAGCCTGACTACAAGCTACTAAAAAGGCAGACTAAACCTCCCAGTCTAGTATCATTGGTTAGAAAACAAAGACCTGCTGAGGCAGAGGAAGGACAAGAACCTCAGTTGGTCTCCTCCTCAAGATATCTGCCAGATTCTGAGCTGCATGGAGCAGAAGCCTTCTTCAGTATTTCAGGGCTAAGTAGATGCATACCTGCCCAGTTTTCAATGCAAAGATTGTGAAGAACATGCCTGAATAATATAAGCAAACCAGACTGAAACAGCAACCCAACCCTGACACAGCCTAATCCCTGACTGGATTGAGGTGATCAGCCCCTCACTCTAACTGCCTGAAGGGAAAAAGGGAGAACTTTCTCTGGTAAAAAGAACATGCTGTGGAGCCTCTAGAATTATTCATAATTTCTGAGACACAATAAAAAAATATTCTATTTGCATAGAGAAAAGAAAATTACAAAATGAAATGAAAAAGATAACAGAAGAAAACCCACAGGGAACCCTGGGTGGCGCAGTGGTTTAGTGCCTGCCTTTGGCCCAGGGCGCGATCCTGGAGACCCAGGATCGAATCCCACGTCGGGCTCCCGGTGCATGGAGCCTGCTTCTCCCTCTGCCTATGTCTCTGCCTCTCTCTCTCTCTGTGTGTGACTATCATAAATAAATAAAAATAAAAAAAAAAAGAAAACCCACAGATGATCCAGATATTAGAGTCAGCACACATAGGAATCTTGTAAAAATAAGTATGATTAACATGTTAAGAAAAAAGTGAAAATGATGGACATATAGATGAAAATATGGAGAATGTAGAGAATTGGCATCTATAAAAAAGTCAGAAGGACATTTTATTTTTTTAAAATATTTTTATTTATTTATTCATGAGAGAGAGAGAGAGAGAGAGAGAGGCAAAGACACAGGCAGAGGGAGAAGCAGGCTCCATGCAGAGAGCCCGATGTGAGACTTGATCCTGGGACTCCAGGATCACGCCCTGAGCTGAAGGCAACACTAAACCACTGACCCACCCAGGCTGCCCATAGAAGGACATTTTAGAACTGAATAAAAAGACAAAGTCTGAAATAAAGAATTCAATGTAAGAGTTTAACAGCACACAGGACACAGTACATAGGATTAGAGAATTGGAAGACAGATCAATAGAAAATACCCAAGCTGAAGTGCAAATATCAAAAAGAATGGAAAACAAAAATTAAAGCATGAGGACATGCTTAAGTATATACCATATTTGGAATCTAAGGAGAGAAAAGAGAATGTTGGGCAAAAGCAATATTCAAAGAGATAATGGCTTAAAATTCTCAAAAACTAATGAAAGATATCAACCCACAGATTCAAGCTCAGCACACCCAGGAAGGATACAAATAAGTCATGCCTGAGGGGTGCCTGAGTGGCTCAATCTGTTGAGCATCTGCCTTCAGCTCAGGTCATGATCTTAGGGTCCTGGGATCGAGCCCCGCACTGGGCTCCCAGCTCAGTGGGAAGTCTGATTCTCCCTTTCCCACTTCCCTTTCCTGATGCTTCTGCTCACTGTCTCTCATGCTTTCTCTTTCTAAACTAAATAAATAAATACAAAATAAAAAAATTAGAAAAAAAACATGCCTAGGTATATCCTCCTAAAACTGATGAAATCAAAGACACTCCTGAACATCTTAAAATGCCAGAAGGAAAAAAAAATACATTATCTTCAAAGAAACAACAGTATGACATACAGGTGACTTCCTAACACAAACAACAGAAGTCAGGTGACAATGAAATAACATATTTTTTTTTTAAAGATTTTATTTATTTATTCATGAGAGATAGAAAAAGAGAGAGAGATACAGAAACAGGCAGAGGGAGAAGCAGGGTCCGTGCAGGGAGCCCAATGTGGGACTCGATCCTGGGACTCCAGGATCATGCCCTGAGCCAGTGGCAGATGCTTAACCACTGAGCCACCCAGAGGTCCCATGAAATAACATCTTTAAAATTACAAAAAGCCCACAAAAATAAATCTATTAACCTAGATTTCTATATGAAAGGAAAAAATACCAAAACAATAAAAATTTCAAAAATATACTTTTATCAAAACATTTTAGAAAGAATAAAGTTGGGAATCTTACACTTCCTGATTTCAAATCTTACTATAAATCTACAGTAAACAAAACAGTGTGGTATTGTCATAAAGACAGACATATAGACTAATGGGATACAGCAGAGATCCCACTGATAAACCCTCACACATACGATCAGTGAATTCCATGAAGTATCAAGGCCATGACTGAGGAAAAGACAGTCTTTCCAACAAATGACGTTGGGAAAACTGGATATCCTCATGCAAAAGAATGAAGTGGGACCCTTACATTATACCATATGCAAAATTTAACTCAAAATGAATAAAAGATCTATTGGGGCACCAGGCTGGCTCAGCTGATTGAGCATGTGACTCTTGATCTTGGGGGGTGTGAGTTTGAGCCCCACATTAGGTGTAGAGATTATTAAAAATAAAATATTTAGGGATACCTGGGTGGCTCAGCTTCAAGGGATTCCTGAGTGCCTCCCTTCAGCCCAGGGCATGATCCTGGAGTCCTGGGATCGAGTTGCACATCAGACTCCCTGCATGGAGCCTGCTTCTCCCTCTGTCTGTGTCTCTGCCTCTCTATGTCTCTATGTCTCTCATGAATAAATAAATAAAATCTTAAAAATAAAATAAAAATAATATAAAAATAAAATCTTTAAAAAATAGATAAGAAATCTCAATATGAATTAAAACTACGGGCACTTGGGTGGCTCAGTCAGTTAAGCATCCAACTCTTGATTTCGGCTCAGGTTATGATCTCAGGGTTGTGGGATGGAGGAGTCCTATGTCAGGCTCTGTGCTCAGCAGGGAGTCTGCTTGAAATTCTCTCTCTCTCCTTGTTCCCCTTTCCCTGCTGTCTCTCTCTCCATCTCCTAAAATAAATAAATATTTTAAGAAAAATATTTAAAAAGAAAAAAAAAAACAGCAGAAAGCTTCATGACATTGTATTTTTTTAAAGATTTTATTTATTCATTCATAGGGACACAGCTAGAGAGAGAGGCAGAGACACAGGCAGAGGGAGAAGCAGGCACCATGTAGAGAGCCCTACTTGGGACTCGATCCCAGGCCTCCAGGATCATGCCCTGGGCTGCTGGCGGCGCTAAACCGCTGCACCACCGGGGCTGCCCATGACATTGTATTTGGTAATATTTCCTGGATATGACATCAAAAGTATGGGCAACAAAAGATGAAATTGATAAATAGGGCTACATCAAAATTAAAAATTTCTGTGCATCAGAGGACACTTGTTGAAGGACAATCTCAGTTATTGCCTTTGTGAGACTTTTAGTTTGGTGGAAGAGTCTTTGGACAAATGTAACACATGCTGTACGCGAGATACTGTAGAAATGAACTATTGAAGACGGAAAATCACAAAAATCCTCAGGGAAGACTCACAGAGTACTGCAGCCACAGACAAGCTGGATATGCTTTCTTTCTCTTCTTTCTGTTATACTCCCTGGGGCCAGGCCCTGAACAGGTCAGGAAATGATCCTTAACTCTTGGATTTGAAGGTTCAAATTCCATTGTCCTAAAAAGTAATGAAAATGTTGGTGGGGTGATGGTGGTTATTATTTTCCAATTTAGTCTAGTTTTATTTCTTTTCTGAGAATTTCAGGATATCCCCTATACCCAAGGATATCCCGACATGTTTCAAAACCATCCTGGGGATTGCTGACCTAAAAACTTTAACTTTGGGGATGCCTGGGTGGCTCAGCGGTTGAGCATCTGCCTTCGGCTCAGGGTGTGATCCTGGAGTCCTGAGATCAAGTCCCACATCGGGCTTCCTGCATGGAGCCTGCTTCTTCCTCAGCCTATGTCTCTGCCTCTCTCTGTGTGTGTCTCTCATGAATAAATAAGTAAAATCTTAAAAAAAAAAAAAAAAAACAACTTTAACTTTGGTGGGAGCACAATGTTAATTAAATTCAAAGTAACAGCGAACCATAGTAAATTAGGCACATTTAAAAAAGATTTTCTGGGCAGCCCAGGTGGTCCAGTGGTTTAGCGCCACCTTCCGCCCAGGGCGTGATCCTGGAGTCCCAGGATTGAGTCCCAGCGCAGGTTCCCTGCATGGAGCCTGCTTCTCCCTCTGCTTGTGTCTCTGCCTCTCTCTCTGTGTCTCTCATGAATAAATAAATAAAATCTTTTAAAAAGAAATAAAATAGGGATCCCTGGGTGGCGCAGTGGTTTAGCGCCTGCCTTTGGTCCAGGGCGCGATCCTGGAGACCCGGGATCGAATCCCACGTCGGGCTCCCGGTGCATGGAGCCTGCTTCTCCCTCTGCCTGTGACTCTGCCTCTCTCTCTCTCTCTCATAAATAAGTAAAATCTTAAAAAAAAAAAAAAAAAGGTGATACAAAAGGTGTCAGTTGGGTGCCTCTAACACAAGATCTTGA
Organism: Vulpes vulpes; assembly: GCF_048418805.1. Lineage (NCBI taxonomy): Eukaryota > Metazoa > Chordata > Mammalia > Carnivora > Canidae > Vulpes > Vulpes vulpes. Next base: position 51,466,551 of record NC_132787.1, on the reverse strand, counting down.
ACCTTCCTTTTTCCAGGGTTTCATGACCTAGTAAAATATTTTTTTTACATAATTAAACTTTCATGCATTGCTTTGGTTCAAATTAACTCAGAATTTTATTTCATTTTTAAGGATTTATTTATTTATTTGAAAGAGAGAGAGATCACAAGCAGGGGGAAGGGTAGAGGGAGGGAGAGCAGCAGACTCCCCCTGAGAAGAGAGCTCAGAGCCCAAGCGGGACTGGGTCTCAGCACGGTGAGATCAGCCAAAATCTAGAGTCCCAGACTCAACAGACTGAGCCCCACTTAAGGAATTTTAAAAACAAAATTTGATTTGGTTTTCCTCTGAGTAAAAAATTTAAATTCAAGTTGTGCGGGGAGACGTGGCAAAGTAGTGGCTTCGTATTCACCAGTCTGATTGTAGACACTGCTTCCACCTCCTGATACAGAACCACACTGGGAAGGGAACTCCTGGAATTTCGTTTCAAGCCCACGGTCCATGGAGTTTTTCCGCTGCTTAAGAGGGGGGCAAAAGCATTTGACTGTACGGAAACTTTCAGACATCTGTCCAATCCCATAGAGTGAGTGAGTGCTCCACCTGCGACTTCATACACCCCAGGGTACGCACACCTGGATGAATCCTTTTCTTATTCTGCGCTTGAGGACTCAGATCTACCTTTACTTGCAGTGTGGCCAGGCAAGTCACTACGCCACAAGACTTACTTATAAAATGGGTCGGATAATGCCTTTTACAAGGCTGTTTTGAGGAGTACAGATGTAAGAGATCCCAGTTGACTGCTAGTTTCTTGGGGGGGGGGGGCTTTTGATCAAGATCCAAAGCAGAACACGAGAATTTCTGCCTCCTCAGTGTCTCGCCATACCTACCTCCCAACCAATCTCCCCTTCATTGAATCTGTGCGTTCAGAGCACTCTGATCTAGTTCAGGCTCTGATGCGATGAGGCACTATGCCGCGACGTCAGGCAATTCCAGCTGTCTGGGTCTGTGCGGCGGACTACGAGGACCGTACCGCCAGCCGTAACCTCATCAACATGGCTGCTGGGAACAGCTGGCAGGAAGAAGTTGTGGACCCCAAGGCTCACTTCCGCTTCCGTTGGCGCAAGCGCCGTCATTTCTTCAGCCACCGTGACTAAGATGGAAGCGTTTCTGGAGTCGCGGTCCAGACTTTGGGCCGGTGGTCCGGCCCCGGGGCAGTTTTACCACATCCCGCCTAGTTCCGTTGCCTCCGTGGAGCCGGCGTTTTCTCCTTACGGGGGTTCGGTTACGCGCACGCAGTAAGTTCTTGGCGTCCGAGCCTGCGCAGGAGGCGGGACGCTGAGGCCTGGTCGAGCCGGACGGTTCGGAGGCAGCCGGGGAAGGCGCCCCAAGGCCCGCGAACGGCGGGGACCACGGCGCGGAGTCCCGGAGAATGGAAAGGGAGATGGAAAATCAGAAGCGGAACCACTGCGCGGAAGAGGGCTCAGGCCCTTCTCCCGTGCCTCCCCTCATCTCCCTCCCTCTGTCTAGGAACCCTATGGTGACCGGGACCTCGGTCTTGGGTGTCAAATTCGAGGGTGGAGTGGTGATTGCAGCAGACATGCTGGGCTCCTATGGCTCCTTGGCTCGTTTCCGCAACATCTCTCGCATTATGCGAGTCAACGACAGCACCATGCTGGGTGCTTCCGGAGACTATGCAGATTTCCAGTATTTGAAGCAAGTTCTCGGCCAGATGGTGTAAGTTATCTGGAGATTAGGGAGTAGATCCCAAGTGGGGAGAGGAATTCACTGTATTGTTTTTTAATATCCCCTTAGAAGTTCTGGGGTGGGGGAATTTGAGGCTGTAGCCGAGGACAGGAGAATTGCTGAGGGTGGAAGATGATAGTGTTTGCAGCACATAGTTTTTGGCGTTAGGCAGTGTAAAATGAGGAAGATTGTGGTAAATTCTTTGGGGTGAGGGTGGATGGAATTCCCGACTTCCATTCTCTCCATTTTTCTCATGACTTATTCCTTTTAAGGATTGATGAGGAGCTGTTGGGAGATGGACACAGCTATAGCCCTAGAGCTATTCATTCATGGCTGACCAGGGCCATGTACAGCCGTCGCTCCAAGATGAACCCCCTGTGGAACACCATGGTCATTGGAGGCTACGCTGATGGAGAGAGGTTGACTTGAAATAACTTAATTTCCCCAACTATCTAACCTCTAGTGTCTATGTAGTGTCTTGTCTCTTCTCCCTAAGAGAATGTCACTTCTCAGACCCCATGGCCCCATCCTTCAGCTAAGATACCCAAGAAAACCTAAAATGAAATTAGTTCTTTGACCTATTGTGTCCTGTTAGCTTCCTCGGTTATGTGGACATGCTTGGTGTAGCTTATGAAGCCCCTTCGCTGGCCACTGGTTATGGTGCATACTTGGCTCAGGTACGTGCGGGAGAGGTGTGGGGGAGGCAGTGGGGGCTCGTCTCCTTGGTTCTTCTCTTAAAATTCCAACGTGAGGATAGACTAAGATCCCTCCTGCTGGCAGATAGTTTTCTTTGTAGTCTGAAAGCTGTATGTGTTGGCACTTACATTCTGTTGATAAAGTGGTGTGTCAGATTCAGTAGACACGTGCAGAGAGAAATGCCCTACAATTTACCCTTCAGGTTGGTGTTAGCACAAGTAAGTAGAATTCATTCTGGTGAGGCAGTAGGCAGAATGTCATTTTATGCTGCTTTTTACTTTGTGAATTTGGGACAGATGGGTATTCAACCTCTGGTAATCTCCCATGTTCTTCCCATTTCCCTAGCCTCTGCTGCGAGAAGTTCTGGAGAAGCAGCCAGTCCTGAGTCAGACTGAGGCCCGAGAGCTAGTGGAACGCTGCATGCGAGTGCTTTATTATCGAGATGCCCGCTCCTATAACCGGGTGAGGAAGGACATGAATAATAGAGGATAGGACTCTTAACTAGCGAGCTCTCCATAGTTTCAGTACCTGGGTCTTTGCTTTTGAAGAACAGATTGCAGAATTTCCTATTTTCAGATTAGGGGAAGATCCTCTCCTTGACCTTTGAGCAGGCCTCAGGGACTTCATGTGGAGTGGGCATGTTCATTGGGAGTTCTGCTTTCTTTCAGTTTCAAATTGCCACAGTCACCGAAAAAGGTGTTGAAATAGAGGGACCACTCTCTGCAGAGACCAACTGGGAGATTGCTCACATGATCAGGTGACTGAAATTAAAGTTACAGAAGGAAAAATAAGTGGTAGAACAGTTGGGAGGCCCCTTGGCTTGCACTAAGCTGCATTTTTCTGGAAGTCTTAAAAGGATTCTTTGGATGGAGAGGGTTTTGGTTGGAGGATAGAGTTGCTTTTGGGAATTAATTCCTCCCCCTCTGCTTCACAGTTTTTAAATGCTCTTTCTTTTTAGTGGTTTTGAATGAAATTCAGATGCATTATCCAGAATTGAAGTTGTGCCCTTCTTCTAACTTTGAACTTGGCTGGTTCAAAGGTCTACTTTTCTATTGTAAAATAAATTCTTTGAAATGCTTGCCGAGTGGTTTTATTGTCTGACTAGGTCATACCAAGAGTGCAGGTGTGAAGTACTGCCATGTGCCATCTCCCTCCCTGGTCAGATAACCCTGTTTTGGCTCTTGATTCTTAGGGCAAATACAGGATTCTCTGCATGACAGTACAGGAGGATCCACTACCATCTTCATTTGGGCCTATATTAACAGCTTTGTATAGATGCCAGGCCTGATCTTTGTGGGATAATAAAAGTACTTAACGTTTTTCTTAAACATTGCCACCCATGTGCTAGATTCTTACTTTCTGGTATGTTGGCTGCAAATATTTTAGTTAAAACGCCATTTCAAAGATAGAGAAATGTAGCATCTAGTAAAGCTGCTCTGGGTAAAGTTATTCCCAAGCAGGACTGGCCTGACAGCTTTAATCCCTCACCCATGTCACCTCCTCACCTTCAATAGAGGAAATACAAAGTAACTTCATTTAATTTAAATGTTTATTGTCCAAATCTACTATCTGAAGACCTAATCTTTAAAGTATTATGTGTTCATTTAAAAGTCCTTTTAGCCATAAATCAAGTCATTTGGAGTGTTAGCCAAATTCTCCCAAAATGGTGTTAAACCTGAATTTAAAAAATGAACACCCAGGGCACTTGGGTGGCTCACTGGTTGAGCATCTCCGGCTCAGGTCGTGATCCCTGGGTCCTGGGATCTGGTCCCATATCGAGCTCCTCGCAGGGAGCCTATTTCTCCCTCTACCTAGGTCTCTGCCTCTCTGTGTCTCCTGAATAAATCTTTTAAATAAATAAATGAACACCCTAGGTGGTTCTGATGTATATCCTCTCTAAACTGCTTTGAGAAACTAGCATAGGCAGCAAACTCAAACTTGCAGAAGTTCAATGAGGTTAGAGAGTGGAGGGGGAGACTGAAATATCCCTGCATTTTATCATCCCATGTTATAACAAACTAGTAAGTCAAAGGAAACTATTAGTTTTCTATTTGTCTTCCACATACTCAGTCTCAACACAGAAAGTAGTCAATAAATACTTTATTGATTAAACTGAATTATAAAAAAAACAAAACAAAAAAAACTTCCTTCTACTACTAAGCCATGCAGGCAGAATCCACAAATGTAACTTCCTGGCCAAAACCCAGCTGATCCACTGTTGGTGTTATATAGTCTTAAAAAAACTACCCATCAAGAAAGTCACAGTATGCAGAGGCCAGGAACCCAGCTCTGCTGAGGCTGGGGCTGCTGTGGAGACTACCAAAGAGAAGGTTAGGTCATTGTAGATAGTTGACCATAGTTCTTGAACTTTCTCAAAGGCAAAGGGTTGACTTCGAAGTCCATTTTAATGTCAAAATGGCATCAGGCAAAAAGCTGGGGAAGAGAAGCCCAAGAGAAGATAGATCCTCAGTTCACTTTTCAGATGCCATGGGTTCACGAAGCTGGCCAAGCTGTTTATGGGCAGGATCACTCCAGTTCACTATATTATAGTGTGCTGGGAGTTAAAAAACCAAAAAATGGAGGTGAGGAGAAACAGGCGTAACAAGTGTCACACCCGTACCACCAGGCCCATCACATCTTGAGCATGTCCCAGTCTGTGAAAGCCTACTAAAATAGGATTACCTAGAAAAAAAAAAAACCACATTGTTTATAAATCCATTTCCCCTCATTTTATTAAATGTCCCACTTATATACATTTTAAAGATGAACCATTTACAAGCCTGTGCAGGCTGCCTCCTTGGCTCCCAGGAGGGACATGTTGCTGAAAGCCTTGGGATGGAAGGTGTAGCTGTGGGAAAGCTGGCCTTGGGTTTTTGTTCCTTTTCTCTGTATGATACAGTACATTTCAGTTTATAACTGTGAGTACATACAGTTAAAAAAAAATCCCTCATGCAAATTGTAGAAACATTTTCTTTCCTTGAAGCTGGCAGTGAAAAATAAAGATTCATGTCTTTCTTTGTGCACACCCCTGTGTTTCTTCTTCAGGTCACATTCTTCTCTAAGCATTAAGAGGAATAAGGAAAGCCACAGAGTAAGCAGGATTTCAACAAGTGGTCTGTCTTATTTTTAAAGTTCAACACTTAACTTCTTGCACAATTAGCTCCTGGATGTAGGACATGTGATCTCTTGAACAGGCATGCTGTCCACTTAACATGATGAAGACCCATACACTGGCTTCCACCCTAACACTGTGTGATCACCTCAGTACCTCTTGCTTGCTAATGACACATGTATGATCCTTTGTCCAGAGTAATGGTGTGAGCATGGGAAAAGGGGCCAAAGATCCCAAGTGCAAAGAATACTCATTTTGTCATGTTTTTGTTGGAGGGAGGGTGGTGAGGAAAAACAAATCTAATTCATCATTCTGGATGAGAGGTGGTTTCATGCATTTTTTTAAAGCCACAATTTTATATCTCTTAAGAGTTGCTGTAGAAACCAACATCTCTGGAGAGGGAAGGAAAGAAAGGAGAAGGAAGAGAGAGTTCAGTGGGATTTTTTTCCATTTTCATTTTTATATAAAAGTGTTAAGACCACAATGAAAAAAGTTTTATCCATATATATAATAAACCAGTTTGTGAGCTACATATTTTTTTGTCTTTCCCATCTTCAGAAATGTTCTCACATTGACAATGGTTGAATAACATGCCCAAAGACACTGCCACACAGTAAAACAAAGAGAAAAACCCAGATGTACTATGATACAATTGAGGTAAAAGGGAAAACAAAAAAATTAACATTCGCCCACAAAGAATTTTTTTTTCTTTTTCTTGATTTTGTCAGAAAAATACCAAACAGTGATTTAAATTAAAAAAAAAAAAAAAGTCACTAAAACCTGTTTTTAGCAGAAGTGAACGACCAATGGGCCAGCTCCTTGGCTCAGATGGGATCACTACTGGTATTCCTAATAATCCACAAATCCACAGGGAAACAGAAGTCAACATGGGGGGTGGGGTGGGGAGTGGTGGCATAAAATGAAAAAATATAAACGAAATACCCCACCTGGCATAACCCCTTTTCCCTAAATTCCTCTACCCCCCCTTCACACTTTCCCACCCCCACTCTGCACCCGCTCATGACCCCAACACTCAAATTTCCATCAGATCTAGGTCGGCTTCTTCAAAGCCATAAAAAGACTCGGTCTCGCTTTCGCCCTCAAAGAGCTGATGAAGGCTTTCAGGCTCAATTGTCTCTTCAGGAGATGACCTGGGTCGGGGAGTGGAAGCTGAGGGTTCCTCAGACTGTTCCCCACTCAGCTTCAGTTGCTCCTCTAGGGACGCAATGAGCTCCTCCTGCATGTCAGCATTTCTTGTAGGCGAGTTAATGTTGCCATCAGGGCCAGGCAGAACGCTAGCCACGAGGAAGGACCGCTGTACCAGCTCTGGACAGTCCCCAATGACGCCCAGCACCTCAGCCAGCCAGACCAGCACCAGTTGAAGCAGGACATCGGAATCGCATGCAGTATCTGCCATTTCCCGGGCCTGCTCCTTCCACTTTTTGTGTAGGAAGTTCTTGACAGTTCGTTTGATGCATACATCTAACGGCTGGATTTTGGAGCTACAGCCTGCTGGGACCACTGCGGGCAAGGTGCTAGAGGCACTAAGCATAGCCAGCACCTCTTCCGACAAGTGAGTGCGGTGACAGTCCATCACAAGCATGCCTTTGCTACGCTGGCAAGCAGTGTGCTTCTGCCACACCCGAGCTGACCACAGCTCCATGATCTCATCATCACTGTAGCCACTCTCCTTTGCCTCTAGCAATATCGAGTCTGGCACATTAGCAGGTTGATCCATTTGTCCTCGGTAGAAAACCAGGGTGGGGAGGACAGCGCCGTCTGCCAGAATGGCCAGCACCACATCACACCAAGGTTCCCCTGTGCCCACTGTCTGCAGGGCATTCTCCTTCCGGTCATCACTGCTCAGCACCTCTGTATCTAGGAACAAGGAGATCTCATCAATGGCCACAATCATGGACAAGGGTAAGTCCTGGTTGTGAATCTGTCGTTGTACGAATTCAATGAAGAGTCCTGCATTCTCTGCCACATCCTTCGGTAGGGTATGGGCCACAGCTCGCCGGGCATGGGGAGTCAGGTGGTGCCGGAGCATGAAACGCACAGCCCACTCATAGGAGATTTTAAACCCCCCCTCCAAAGAACGTCCTATTTTGGTGGCCTTCTGGAACAAGGTCTCCTCATTCACAGGTAGCTGCTGCTCTCGCTGAGTTAGCACCCACTCAGCCAGCTTCTCTTCTGCTTCTAAGCTCAGATATTTGCCCTCCAGATTCTCCCCCTGGGAGGCCTGGAAGCGCCGAAGCCAACGCCGGATCCGTCGTTGGGGATTTCGGAAGTGTTCGGCGGCCTGTTCTGTATTGCAGCACAGGGCAAACAGTACCACTCGAAGCTTCTTCACAGACAGCTGCTCCTTCTTGCCAACCCCACTGCCATTACCGCCCCCTGTTGCCTGCTCAGGCTCCTGGATGACTGGGCTCCCTTCATCCTGGTCATCAACATTCAGACATTCAGCCCCCTCTGCAGCCAAGGGCAGAAGGGCTAAAGCCTGGGAGTGGGTTGGGGTTGGTGGTGGGGTTGCAGTTGATGCTGGTGACGGGAGTGCTTGGGTCACAGGAGTCGGAAGCTCTTCAGGCTCAGCTGAGGTGGCCCCCCCAGATTTCACAGTGGCAGTTTTATTAGAGGAGAAGGCAGGAGGAGGATATATATTCTTCAAGCTCCGGTCATGTACTCGGTCACGAGTATGGCCATGTCTAAAGGATTTAGCAAAGAGGAAAAGAAAGCTCAGTTAAACTAGGGAAATGAAATACTAATAGTAGCAGTGATAGTAATAAAAAAGATGAAACACATTGAAAATAGAAATTAAACCATGAAGTAAGTTTGTTACCTTGAGTGAGACATCCAAGTGAATCCTATGGGAAATGAGACAATAAAGAAATGTTAACTCAGAGAAGAAACAAGCCCCCCAGTCCTATATAAATGTCAGGTTGGAATGGTTAATCCCTTCCAATGTAGTGATGTCTATCTCAACAGTGAAGGAACTAGCGCAGGCAGAGATGCTCCTGACTCCTATGGTAAGACTTGTATCCTTATTTTTTTCTCTTGTCCCACTAACTCCCATCTCTACTACTTACCTCGTGGTAGGATGCTGCTGGATCTGTGAGAGGGGTTGAATACCAGATGCTTGGCCATGGCATCTCCCACAGAGGTAACAAAGGTACATGAAGTGCAAGCCAGCTTGATTCCACTAAGAAAAAGAATCCAAGAGTATATAAAACAAATACAACAGTCACAAGAGGGATAAGATCTGAGGCTTAACAACTTAAGAAAAAAGACTGTCCTTTCTCCTCTCTCTCAAATTAATTCACATATCCCCTGAAAGTTAATTAAAAGGATTTAATATAAGAACATAAAAAAAAAATCAAGAGACCATCAGTAAATTTTTCCTTACCTCACAGAATTTTTAAACAAAGCCAAATACTTAGGGCTCTTGCGTGGAACATGATTGCTGAGAAAGACAAAGAAAAAGTAGCATGAGTCAGGGGGTTCTGATCATTAAATGAGATCACCAGTCTTTGATAATATCCCAACAAAAGAGATGGCTCTTCAATCCATGCTCACCTCAACTCAAATCACTTTTCCTATCATATTAATATTCCCTTTTAGTATGCATATGAATCACCAGGAGAGCCATTAAGACACATTCAGCCTGAGTAGCCTGGGGGTGGAGAGCAGAGGCTGAAGTTCTAAACTGGTCTTTAGGCCACACTCTAAGTAGCAAGGTCCTACAAAATTAGAACACAGGCCATCAGAGCCAAATGAACACGGGTTTGACTCTTACCGGGCTAGAAGAGATGGACAAACAGCTCTTAAGAGTTGAAGGAGGGAATGAAAAATGAGTTCTGGAGAATCTGTACTCTCAGACAGGATCACTGGTTTAACCATGACTTACTTGATCATGTGGTTGGCATAGGCTCGAGAGCAGCAGGTGCTATAGCGACACAGAGAGCAGTGAACATAGGTAGGGAAATGATTAGGGAAATCTGGGATTTCAAAGCTGCACTCCAGGCACGTCTGCCGGCCCATGACACTCCTATCAAGAAACAACAAAAAATTCTTGTTATTGCCCCAGGAGTGTTCAAATTGTGGGGGCTTCAGACAACAGATCCTGCTAAAGGCTACTAGATTACTCTGGCTATAGGAACAGTTGTGTCCACCCAGCCCCCAACCTCCAAAAGGTGGCACTGACATTTTCCTAACAGCTCTCTTCTGAATGTTGCGCCGGACAGGGGGATAAAGGAAGACAGGCAGGGGGTCTGTTGAGGAGGTCAGTGGTGCTGCCTCCTGCAAGGTGCTGGGAGATGCATCATTGGAGGAAACAGGAACAGTTCGTGGCTGCCCTCGGGAAGCCCGGATTGTCACCTGCGAGCCAAGGGAAGGAACAATTTAGACACTACCCACTGTAAATCTCAGAGTACTGATATTCCTCCCCTCTTGGATTTATGAAAGAAATGTTGACAAGCCCTTCACCTTGGTGCCTGGTTTCAAACCTTCCAGCTGCTTGGGTTTACGGAAGGTTTTGTGGTGCTGAAGCTTGTGTTCAATTTTGTCCTTGGCAAAGAGAAACTGCAGCCGGCATTTGTTGCAGTGATAAACATTCCTCTTCTGAGGAGGGAAAAAGAAAGAGAATCCCTTAAAGGTTCCCAATATATTTTTGTCCCTGATGAGATGGTAGATTAATGCTAACAATCACTCTTCCCACCTTTCTATGGATAACTGAACAAGGAAGAAAAAAATACACAACACGACACCAAAACCTACCATTGAGAATCATCACCTCCCATGGTCCCAAAGAAAGGCAGACTCAGCCAGAATGACTAGGTCCTCCAACCATCTCTTCCTGACTTGGTTTAACAATGTGGATTAGCGGCTTCAACTTTAGCCCTACTTTGTCTTTACAATGCAGACAGTGCTACCTACTTCTGGACATTCTTTTCTCTTATTTTTTTTTGAACACAGTAAAATGTATTATATGATTTTTAAAAAAATCGTATTTTTTATTCCATACTCCTTCATGTTTTAAGTTTGCCTTCAATTCCAACCCTCCATCCCTTTGCACAGAAACAACTTGTTACCAGTTTCTTCGGTATTTTTTCATGGACAATCTATGCGCATAACCATATAACACACACACACACACATCTCAAATCACCACCTCCTTGTTTGCCCTTTCTTTTTTTTCTCAACATGAATGATGGTATTTTTCTATCCCTTGCTATCTTTCCATTTAACACATCAATATATATGTAGATATGCACTTGTCCTTGTGAGACACATCTGAAGATTCCGACTGCCTACTACTGAAGTCCTTCAGAAACAGGAACCAGGCCTATGGTTTTCTTCCCAGGATATCAAGGCCCCATTACCTGAGTACAAGGGACAATTTCCATGCTGCTCTTTGGAAATACACATGTGAGGGATTATAGGCAGTCACCTCTGTGCAAATGAGTGTGTGAGCTCAAAGAGGGAGCTCACATATGAGAGTGCAGACATGGGCAAGTGTCAAACACAGGTGTACCCAGCTGGTTCTCCATTTTGTGCCTTCCCTAAGTACCTTCACTCTCCTCCTCTAGTGGCTCCTTTCTTGAAGGAATTTAAAACAGGACTCTATTTATTCCACTTTAAAAACAAAACACAAAAGCAACAACAAATTCTCTGATACCTCTTCCTCTGGATCTGCTATCCTCAGTCTTCCCCTTCTGAAACTTTTAAAAATAAGTCATCCCCATTTTCTCACCTCTTCATTCATCCTGCTGAAATCTGACACTCACTCTGCTAACCAACCACATGGTTCCCATCAATGTTGCTAAAGGCTGGCCTCTAAGTTTCTATGTTGCTGACATCTTCCTGCAACATTCTGATCACACCCTTTTCTTCAAAACTTTCCTCCCCTCAGCTTCCTTGACATCAAGTCTCTTCTGCTTTTCCTCCTAGGACTACTATGGCTTTGTAGAGAGAGTCTTCAGAGGTTCATCTTATTCTCAATTGGGGGTGAGGGAACATGGCAACTTCTATGTTTAAAATCACCTGATTCATATAATAATGATTCCTAAGTATGTATTCCACAACCCAGGCTTTTCTCCTAGGTTTCAGACCTATATATCCAACTATTTGTTTAGTAGACAACTACAGCTGCTGTCCACAGACATTGCTAACTCAGAAAATCCAAACGCATAATCCCTACTTCCGCTGTCAACTTTAGTTTCTACAGTGTTTCTATCAGTACATAGTCTTACCATTCATTTTTTCCCAGAACAGAATTTTAAGCACTATTCGTAATTCCTTCCTCACTACCTTCACTGAATCCTTCACTAAATCATAAATATCACTTACTTTCTCAATCTCTCTCAACTCTATCTTCTTCATTTCAAAGCCAATAGCTACTACTGTCCCTCACCTAAACCAAAAGAGCCTTTGGCGTGTCCCCCTAACTCTGGTCTTAATCTCTCCTTTCAATTCATTCTCCTAGTGCAGCCAGAATACTCATAACTTAAACAAATTTGAACCTATCACTCAAGAACTTAAAAAAATTCCCTTTAATGCCTCCCGAATGACCTCCCTTTTCATGCCTTGCAGGATTCTCCACCACCTATTTCCTAACTGCCAACCTCCTCCTATACCCCACACTCCAAACACACTGAACTTCCTTTAATTCTTTGAACCTCCATACTTTCATTCTGTGCTTGGAGGACACTGTTCTTCCACTCCACTTCACTTCCTCATACTTTAGATGGCTCCCAAAATAGGTACATGCTTTTCTATATCTTATACTTCCCCTAACACAATACTCTCCACGTTCTACTTTACCATTTGTCTTGTATAACACTAAATTCCTGGCACCCAGCTTAGTGCACGGCACGTAACTGAAATTTGGGAAATGCAAATACACTTATTATACCTTCCTACCAAAATTATCTGACTAGCTCAGCCCTGGCCCCAGCATCCACTAAATTAAAAAAATGAGAATATGGGAATTGCTTGGTGCCTGGTACCTGGTGCCTCATGTAATGCTGCTGGAATGCATTGCCATTTTTGAAGACCTTCAGGCAATAAGGGCAGAGCAGATGCCGAGTATCCTCATGGATCATCCGAAAATGGACATCTACCTCAGAGTAGAGTGAGGAGCGATACTGACACACCTGAGTCACATAAGAGGGAAAATAAACTAAGAGTGAACAACTAAGGCCTTAAAAAAAGAGGTAGTAACAGAAAATGTCAAAATAAGAGGAAAAAAATAAGTTTTCCTAAATGTATAGAAATCAAATTATTATTCTGACTCTGTAATGAAGGGCTGTTTGTGATACATTCAGCTGTGGGTTAAGATTAAAATGGCAGAAGGTCAAGAAAGTCTGAGAACAATCCACTTTGTGACTAAGAGGAGCAAAGCTTTCTTTGTCCATCTCTAGAGGGCAGTTCAGGAGACATACTCCTGTAGTACATGTGTATGTTCTCTGACTAGGTTCCCTGGCTGGGTACATGCACATGTTCCTTTAATGGTTTTCTCTGGGATAGAAAATCCTGAGAATGGACCCTATGTCTATTATTTCTTCTGGATCTCTGCAGTGTTCCTAAAACTGAGTGAGTGTATACAGTAGGTATTCAGCAATGTGCATTAGTGGATTTTCTGTATTCAGCCTAAGAGCAAAATGGCTGAAGCTCCCTAGAGAAAAAGGCAATACCTGGCAGACATAAGGCATCTCTCCAGGCTTATGAGTATCCTTCATATGCTGGAGAAATAGTGGCTCACTCTCAAACGCCCACTCACAGATCTTGCACTTGGCTGTAAGAAGAAAAATAATCAATAAATCCAACTGAAAATAAGACCAAAGTCCTGCTGACTCAATCTTGATTTTCCCTGACTTCTCTATTTTTACTTTCAATAGTCAGTACATCATTAAGTCTCTTCTTTCTTTAAAATGGATCTGTGTTGGGGCACCTGGGTGGCTCAGTGGTTGAGCATCTGCCTTTGGCTTAGGGCGTGGTCCCAGGGTCCTGGGATTGAGTCCCACATCGGGCTCCCTGCAGGGAGACTGCTTCTCCCTGCTTCTCTGTGTCTCATGAATAAATAAAATCTTTAAAAAATATATAAATAAATAAAATAAAATGGATCTGTCTTAACATCTGTATTGCTGTTAACAGCAAACCTTATGCCTTGAGCTCAGCCTTCTTACTAAAGCTCCATTTCAGGTTTTGAACCGTCTACAAGACATTTTAATTGGATATTCTACCACCAACTCTAACTTAATTCAGCCTCCTCCTGATTCCATTGTTTTCCTTCTCACTTCCCCACCCCCTCCTGCACTCAGGCACTATCTCCGAGTCTACACCCCTGTGTTCTGTCACTATTATTTCATAATGTATCTAGCACTGGTCATTTTGCCATTCTCACAGACAAAAACTTAGTAAAAGCCCACATGATTTCCTACTACTAATCAGCTGGCTTCCAATAATACCTCATGTCTCTACAATAAATAAACAGTGTCTATGCTTTACATACCATTGCCAAGTGAATTATTTTAAATTACTATACTACTTCATTCCTCTGCTCAAGGATAAATAATGATCTTCTATGAATAATTCCACAAACATCTACTAAATGAGTACAAGAATTTGTCCTCAAAGGACTGACAGTGGTGACAGAAGTTCTTGCCTTGTTATGAGTTGTTGAGGTAATTAAACTTTGAAACTGGTCATTTTGTCAAGCTTATAAAAGCTGTAATTCTGAGTAATAAAAATTTGAATTGCTACATATTTTGAATTAAACAGGCACAGTAAAAAATATATAAACAAACAGGCACAGTAATTGTTTTTCTGTCACTGGGATTATTTTCAAGTTTTTGCAAGTATGGAAATTGTAAATTTGAAGCTTTGAGCATTTACTGGACCATGTCCAACCCATTTCCCCACAAGAGTAAAATTGAAATAATCCTTTAAAGTGTTAAACAGGGATCCCTGGGTGGCGCAGCGGTTTGGCGCCTGCCTTTGGCCCAGGGCGCGATCCTGGAGACCCGGGATCGAATCCCACGTCGGGCTCCCCAGTGCATGGAGCCTGCTTCTCCCTCTGGCTGTGTCTCTGCCTCTCTCTCTCTATCATAAATAAATTAAAAAAACTTAAAAAAAAAAAAAAGTGTTAAACAAACAAAAACCAGGGATTCTTGATCTGGGGTCCATGTTCGATGCCTCAGGGAACCTCAGTATCCCCTGAAATTATTTGCAAAAGAATAAAATCTTTATTTTCTGGGAAGAAGTTTCACAAGTTCTGTGTTTATCTCAAAGGGGTATGGGAACCCATTTAGAAGCACTGGCCAGAGATTCATTAGATGCTACAAAGATACAAGTAAATAAAAAATTTTGTCTCAAAGAATGAGCAGAAGCTATAAGATATATAAGCTAAATGTTGAAAGAATAGGAGTTTCTCAGACAGACGGACCAAGAGAACAGTAACAGAGGCACAGAGGTGTGGAAGTACATGACATGTTTGGGAAATAGTGTCAACTAAATGACAATATTTTCTTCTTCTGCCCCTTTGCCTCTTAATTCAATTTGTTTGTCATTTATTGTTTTCTTCTTTTTCTAGAACACCTTTTAAATACAGGTGCTTTCCAACCTTCTGTCCTAACCTTTCTTATTCTGAGTTCTTCCTGGCCAATCTCATTCAACCCTGAAGCTCTTCCTACAACCTATATATCAGCTCTCTTGGTACAGCTGTCATACAACATCAATAATGACAACACTTATTAAAGCAACTTCTAACACATACACACCATGCTAAGATATATATATATTATCTCATACCAAGAAAACCAGTGAGATAGAAACCTAAGCCATCAGTGGATTTAAAACGTATCTAGTAACTATCCCCACCTATTCTAATTTCCAATTCACACTGGAGCTGGTGTGGAAAAAAATTCAAGAGACGGGATTAACCGATTTTGCAAAGTGGCCACCATAACATGGTCCTTCCTAGCACGATTACCCTCATGTCTTTAACACCTAACACAGTCTTACTTTGAGAATAGGAGTGAACTACTACTGCTTCTGCTTTCTGTTCTCCAAATTATGAAAGAAAGGATAGGGGCACCTGACTGGCTCAGTCAGTTAAGCATCCAACTCCTGATTTCATCTCAGCTCCTAGAATTGAGCTCTGAGTCAGGTGTCCCGTTCAGTGGGGAGTCCGCTTGTCTCATCTCCCTCTGCCCCTCCCCCTGCTCGTGCATGCACCCTCTCTAAAATAAATCTGAAAGAAATTGAAAGAAAGAAAGAAAAAAAGAAAGAAAGAAAGAAAGAAGAAAGAGAAAGAAAGAAAAGAAAGAGAAAAGAAAGGAAGGAAAATATACACCTTTCTAAGGCTCAGCCAACCTCATCAACTCCATATATTCCAAGACTTTACCAAGCAATTAGTTCGCCCCTTTGATGAGTCATTTTCCACACAGGATCCTCCCCTGACATCTGACCATGGCTAAGAATCCTTCCCTCAAATCTACCGCTTCTTCAGCCTACTGCCCTTAAACAAGTATGAAGAAAAACATAATGCTATTAAGAGTACACTATTACTGTAATCAAGTGTAATGATCCATTGATGTTTCAGGAAATTTGAAAATGGACTAGGTATTGGATGATATTAAGGATTTATGATTGCTGCTATTAGGTCTTGACAAAGATACTATGGATGTATATAGATAAAGGTCTTGATTTTTAAGAGATACATAATCATTTGAGGGTAAAATGTCATTATGTCTAATTTTAAAACACTTCAGAAAATAAAAGGAAACTTTTTTTCCCTTCAAAATTAAAAGGAAAGTAATGGGTCCAAAATATTAACATTAAAAAACAAGCTACTTTCATGAAGGATCTGCCATGGGTGCAGGAAAGAGGACTTACACAAAAATCTAAGAATAAAACTGATACATACTAAAGTATAGAAAAGTTGTTTACTTTTGAGTTAACATTTTCTCAGGTTTTTGATCAATATAAATTTTAAAAGTCATGATACTCAAAAATTAAAAGTCAGACATAACAGAGTGGTTAAGTGAAGAGAAAAAGATTGATTAGTTCTGATTAGGTTTTTACCCCCATACGGAAAAACTTATCTTTTCTATGTACAGTCCGTATTTAAATGGAATTAACAAAAGCCTACGCACCAGATTCTGCATAAAAAATGAGATGTATTCACTGGGAGGTGTAGACTTTTCATCACTGACAGTGAAGACTTTGGGGCCCTAACAAAGACCAAGTTGGGTACTCTGCCATTAACTGCATAGTGGTTGATTACAGTATCTATTCTCTTCTATTGGCAAATTAGTAGTCCAAAGTTGTACCATCTCATCAATTTTTAAATCTTGATTACAATAAATAAATAAATAAATAAATAAATAAATAAATAAATAAATCTTGATTATGTGCTGAAATGATATTTTGGGTTTACTGAGTTAAATTAAATACACTATTAAAATTAATTTCACAGGTGCCTGGCTGGCTCAGTCGGTAAAGCATGCGACTCGATTGCAGAATTTTGAGTTCAAGCCCCACACTGGGAATAGAGCTTACCTAAAAACAAAATAACCCCCAAAACCCCAAATTAAATAAAGTTAAAAGAAAAAAAAAAAAACGGAGGTTGTAAAAAAAAGTTAAAAAAATTAATTTCTTTTACTTTTTAAAAATGGCTATTAAAAAATAAAAATTGCATATGTAGCTTACATTATATTTCTATTGACCAACATTAGCCTAAGCCACAAATGGCAATTCCATTGTCCTTGCCAATATGACCAAGGCCAAGGAAATATAAAGGGAAAGCAATTCTGCTTTCCTGAAACAAATTCAGGAAAAGACATGGGAAGATGAGGTCTATTCCTTGTCTGCACTATTTAATGCCTGAATGTAAGGCCCAAGATTAACACAGCCACCTCACTGCAAGCCAAAGACAAGAGAATTGTAGCAGAACACTCAAGTTTTGGGGTTGAAGTTTACTCCACCTCAAGTAGTCTCATTTAAATGATATAATGGATATCCTTACTGTTTAATTCATTTTTAGTCAAAGTTTTTAAAATGCAGCTTCCCATCACCTAAAAAGCTTTTCTTATTACTTTCATCTGTCTAAATCCTTCTTGTATTTAAAGACTCTAAAAGTTTACGACTTTTGGGGAAACCTAGCCTCAAAGATCTTTTCTTTTCTTTAAACTATTTCACCTATCATTGGTATTATACAATGCATAGGCTTATACTTATGTAAATGTAATTTTTGTCTCTAAAACACCACCAGAAATCCCCTGAAGAACACAAGAGATATTCTAGGAAGACCAGGCTTAAATCCTCACAATGGCACCTTACTACCGTTATATGCTCTGAAGTAAATGATTTCATTTTTGTGAGCCTGTGTTCAGCCTACATTTCCTCAGCTGTTAGATGTACAGTCAAGGCAACACTCCATATCTCAGTTTACAGTTCAGTGAAAGCACTTTTTTTTTTTAAGATTTTATTTATTTATTCATGAGAGACACAGAGAAAATAGCAGGCTCCATGCAGGGAGCCTGATGTGGGACTCGATCCCAGGACTCCAGGATCATACCCTGGGCCGAAGGCAGACGCTCAATCACTGAGCCACCCAGGCATCCCTGAAAGCACTATCTTGATGGTAAAGTACTTTATGATGTTTATACTGTCATCTTTTGTCCTATGTAAAACCTATCAGGGTACTAACTAAAGCAGAGGTCCAAATATAGATGGATCTTGGTTAAGGAATCCATTATATTACACTATATACATTACAACACGTTACAGTGGTCCTAAACCAAAGTCCCTAACAATTCTAGCCCTGAATTCAATTCAGGCTTGAAGAGAAGTCTAACTTATAAGAATAAAGGGTGAGTGAACTAAAGAATTGACCAGAAATGTGCAAAGAGGGGCACCTGGGTGGCTCAGTGGTTGAGCATTTGCCTTTGGCTCAGGTTGTGATCCCAAGGTCCTGGGATCGAGTCCTGCATCGGGCTCCCCATGGGGAGCCTGCTTCTCCCTCTGCCTGTGTCTCTGCCTCTCTGTTTCTCTCATGAATAAATAAATAAGATCTTTAAAAAAATGTACTCTATACTGATACCCATATACAAATGATGGATGGGCTCCTCCCCATGCCATTCAATGAACGAAGAGCAAAGTAAACCCCTAGAGTTTAAGTTTCCAAACTTACTCGTCGATTCATAAGGACTATGAACATTTTCCAAGTGGCACTGGAGCTGGAAGGGTGTGGAAAACTGGCGATAACAGTGTTGGCAGATAGTATGACCATCCACCTCACCGTTCTGCTGATCGAGTTCTACATGGTGCTTCATATGGTTCATGAATCTGTAGTACAGCACAAGGAGAAAGTACAGAATCAAAAAAACCAGTAGCCTTAGAATCCCAGAACATACATTGTTGTGTCCCACCCCCTTGTTTGGGATAGTCCTTTTCTGAGCTCAGAAAAGGGTTCTTAAAAGTAGGAGTTCTATGAAGGGATATACTACTTTCCCTTACTCCCCCCAAAGTTATCTCTTATTATTAACCACAATACCTCCTCCTTCTATAGTACCACTTATTGATTTAATGGTAATCCTTAGCTAGACTAGATAAACAGGACTACTGCCCAAATAGAAAAACATATAAAAAATTTTTAGTTTTCTCTTGTCTAGGGTAACCTCTAAGGCTCTTCAACACTTACCGAATGTTGTTTTTTAGCCTTTTGGTACAATGTGGGCATCGGAAAGATGTGGCAACCTTAGGGAAGTTTGTGAGTTGGGCCACTTTGCCACCATCCCGTCCATAGTAGAAGTCATCTACTAGCATGATGAGTTTGGTCTGGACAGCATCACCCACATTTTCATTTGGCTCTGGTACTTTGGTAGGTGGTGACAGAGCAGGAATAGGTGTAGAAGATGGTGTGGAAACAACAGGAACTGTTTTCTCAGGGGATGGGGGCTTTGCAGCTGATGGGATACTGGGTTCTGAATCCAGAGACTTTCCTTTCTTCTGGTATTCCACCATTTCTGGGCAACAGTACTATAAAGGAAGATCATTCTGGTTATCTGGGGGCTGGGATGTACCAACTCCCCAACCTCATGAACATCTCTCAGGTATGGTTTGGTCCTATGTATTCTCATCCAGGTTTCACCCTTTGGTTTTCTATAGTGTTTCCAAAATTCTGGCTTTTTCTATGGATATATATTTATAGCCATATGCCACTCCAAATCCCATACCTTGTATTTCTTCCTCCTGCCTTAGATCCTTCAACCACTTAACTAGCATAACTTGCCTCTGAACTCCCTGGCAGGAAGAAATCCCAACTTTTGCGTCTGAACTAAAAATGAAAAGGCTAGAAATGGGAAATGGTTAATGACTCTTGATTCACACAATGACACAATAAATAGAAAATAAATTGAGGAGTACCTAGGTGGCTTAGTCAGTTAAGCATCTGACTTCCACTCAGGTCATGATTTCAGGGTCCTAGGATCAAGCCCCATGTTGGACTCCCCACTCAGCGAGGAGTCTGCTTGTCTCTCTCTCCCTCTGCCCCTACCCTACTCGTGCCCTATCTTACCTCTCTCAAATAAATAAAATCTTAAAAAAAAGGAAAAAGAAAATAAACAGAGGTTACCTTGAGTTCTGATTATCTAGCAAACCTGTCCTGTGTAGTTTTAAAATCAACCACAACCAAGGAATTAAGGTCACATATGTTCCAATCTACTTGAGAGTCTCTAAATGTATCTTTCTACATTCCAAAGTATGAAACTCTTCTAAAACAGGCCAAAAGAGAGCATAACCCTTTAAGAAGCTTCTAAGTCATTTCAGAGCCCCTCCTTCACAACCTCCTAATTCTACAGGAGATATACAAGTAGTAGCCACTGAAGCTAGATCCCCATCACAACTGCTATCACTTACACACATGTGACCTCTCAAAGCTTCAGTAACACGGAACTGAGCATTACACCGAGGACATATTTTCCGTCCACCATCCTGGAGGTCAAACACTGGGATGGAAGACGTCACTGAAAGAAGTTAAGAAGCACTGATAAGACTAATGAGACAATACTGGAAACAGATTACTGGCCCTTTGAAGACAAGTTAAACACTCCCTGAAAGGCATATTAAGGTTGATACACAAGTATGAGTGATCACTATGAGTACCACTCTTTTTACCATTCTTCTAACTCTAGGACAGGGGTCAGCAAATCACAGTTCATGGACAAAATCGAGACAGATGCCAACTTCAGTTTGGCCCATGAGCTAGGAATGGATTTTACCTTTTAGTCATTATACAACTTTTTGTTTAATTGCAGGAACACATACATAAAATTTACCTCTTAACTATTTTCATATGTACAGTTAGGTACATTTGCATTATTGTACAAGCATTCTCCAGAACTCTTTTTATCTTATAAAACTGAAACTCTGTACCCATTAAACAATTCCCCCATTCCCTCCTCCTCTTAGTCCTGGCAACCCCCATTCTACTTTCCATTTCCGTAAATTTGATTCCTTTAAGTACCGCATGTAAGTGTCAACACAGTATTTGTCCTCCTGTGACTGGCTTAGTTCAATACCTAGCAGAATGTTCTCAAAGTTCATGAATGTAGCAGCATGTCTCAGAATTTCCTTTCTTGAACAATAAGCTACTAATATATGAATCATATTTTGTTCATTTACTCATCAGTTGACACTCACTTGGACTGCTTCTACCTTTTGGCTATGGTGAATACTGCTGCTATGAACATGGGTGTACAAATATCTGCTTGAGTACCTGCTTTCAGTTCTTTTGGGCCATACTCCAAAAGTGGAATTCCTGAGTCAGATGGTAATTTTACATTTCACTTTTTGAGAGACCATAATACCAATTTACATTTCCACCAGCAACACACAAGGGTTCCAATATCTATACATCCTCACCAACACTTGCTATTTTGTTTTTTGGGTAAGAACCATCCTAATGGGTGTGAAGTGGTACCTCAACATGGTTTTGATTTGCACTTCTCTAATCATTAGTGATGGTAAGATGGTAAGCATCTTTTCATGTGCTTAACAGCCATTTGCATAACCTCTTTGGAAAAAGGTTTGGAAAAAAACTCCTTTGCCTAGTTTTTAATGGAGTTGGTTGCTTTTTTGTTGAGCTGTGCATATATTCTAGATGTAAAAATATTTGCAAATATTTTCTCCCATTTGCTGAGTTGCTTTTTCACTCTGTTCCTAGTGTCGTCTGATTGATACTGTATAAGTTTAAAATCTGACGTAGGGACGCCTGGGTGGCTCAGTGGTTGGGCACCTGCCTACGGCTCAGGGTGTGATCCCGGAGTCCCAGGATCAGTCCCACACTGGGCTCACTGCATGGAGCCTGCTTCTCCCTTTTCCTCTCTCTCTGTCTCTCATGAATAAATAAATAAAATCTTTTTTAAAAAATAAATAAAAATAAATAAAATCTGATGTGGTCTCACTTATCTATTATTATTACATCTACTATCATACTTTTCTTTTGTTGCCCATGCTTTTGGTGTCAGATGTAAGAAATCATTGCCAAATCCAATGTCATGAAGCTTTCCCCCTATGTTTTCTTCTTTTATAGTTTTAGCTCTTATGTTTAGGTCTTTGGTTCACTGAGTTAATTTTTACAGATGGTTTGGGTTCAACTTCATTGGATGTGGATGTCTATTTTTCCAATATCCTTTGTTAAATGTTTTCACATTTTTAAATGGTTGAAATGAAAGCAAAAGAAGATATTCTGACACATGAAAATTACATAAAATTAAGAGTCCGTAAACAGCTTTAGTGATCATGCTCATTTGTTTGTATACTGTCTGTGGCTGCTTTTACATTACCATGGCAGAGCTGCGTAGTTGTGGCAGAGACCATATTTAGTGCATAAAGCCTAAAATACCATCTGGTCCTTTAAAGAAAATGTTTGCTGACCTCTGCTCTAGGCCACTGTAAACCCTTATGCTCATATCCTGTCTACACCTGAAAACCCTTCTACAAAATCCAACTTTAAAACCTTGTGCAAGGGGATCCCTGGGTGGCGCAGTGGTTTGGCGCTTGCCTTTGGCCCAGGGCGCGATCCTGGAGACCCGGGATCGAATCCCACATCGGGCTCCCGGTGCATGGAGCCTGCTTCTCCCTCTGCCTATGTCTCTGCCTCTCTCTCTCTCTCTCTGTGACTATCATAAATAAATAAAAATTAAAAAAAAAAAAAAAATAAAAACCTTGTGCAAAAATCCACCTCCTCCATGAAACATTTTTTTTTTTTTTTAAGTATCCCACCCATCTCTGATCAACTGGTCCATTTCACTCAACTCCACAGCACAAGAAACAGAATTATTACACTTTTCACAGTGGCTATCCCCCTTCCTACACTAAAGTTTCTTGTGAGAACAGACTGTGGCAACTATATTTTTTAAGTCTCTATTTCCAAGTATAAAGTTCTGATATAACAAGTACTTTGTCAGTGTTTCTAAACGGCTGGATGCTCTTTTAGATTACTGTACCTTTCATTGAAGACTCAGGTCCGCTGGTTCTCTGGGAGCCATGGGCAGAGCTGTTGTTGGAAACCGCCACTGGCCCAGGACTCTGGCCCAGGGAAGGGATGGTATTAAGGGTATTCACCAGTTTGGCTACTTCATTGCTATTTTCACCTGTAACCCCAGGTCGCTTCACAGTGACAAAGCTGGCAATGCTCACTGCAGGTGGGGAGGGGAAAGAGGGAGCTATGTTGGCCGAGTGATAATTATCTGTCCTCCACCCACTGCCCCACCCAGCACTGCCGTCTCCACTTCCCAGTGCTCACCTAGCTTGGGGTTGGGGGTCTGGCTGGACTGGCTGGGAGGCGGAGCAGCCAGCTGCCCCAGTGAGGTCGGCTGTGTGGCAGTGGGAGTAGTGGAGGTGCTGGGTGTGGACTTGGTCTGCTGGGACTGGGACTGCGGGACAGTGCTTCGAATGGTCAGAGTAGCTGGGATGACGGTGGTGAAGGTGTTAGTGGTGGGCCGCACAGGCATGGTGGAGCCTGGCCTCACTGGGGTCATCTGAGAGAACACCTGTGGGACTCCAACTGTCGGCTTAACGAACTGGGTACCTGGGGCTTCAGAAGAGAAACAAGAAAAGTACCAAAGCTTGGTCATTGAGCTCACCTCTAATACATTCTACCTGTCTTTACTGAAAATACTGAAATAACAAAAGATTAGTTCCCCAAAGTGTTTGGTGGCCATCAGAAGTTAACGAGAATAGCACAGACAACATATATCCGAATTGATAAAAGCACTTATCCTAAGGAATGAGCCCTATTAAACTGAAGAAAGAAGATTCCTATCAACTCCTCCCCAAAAACCTTACCATACTGCCTTTTCGATCCCAAGAATACAATCAGGAGTAGCTTGACCTCAATACTGGAAGGGCATGAATGAGTACAGAATAGGAGGCCAAAGGGCAGATGTGGTACTAAAAAAAAAGCAGTATTTCTTTGCTCAGGATACTAAAGTAGTCTTCCATCCTTTTAAGATGAACTCAAACAGAAAACTGTCTATGCCATTCTACTAGGATGTCCCAGAGGTGAATCTCCTGGCTCAGTTGTAGACAATTTCACTGACAAATATAGAAATATCAGAACTAGGTAAGTCCATGAGACTGAAGGTCAAAAACATTGTGTGGGCTCTAAGAACAACAGCAACTTAGGAAGATAAGATTATGGAGGTATCCTTAGAATAACTAAATTAAGATATTTTTTGGCCTGAATTGTAGTAAACTTACAGATACTAAGTAAAGAACTGTGGGGAGAAAATTACAAGATTTAAAAAAATAATTTTCAATTTAGTTTCTTTAAAAAAAAAAAACTAACTAATCATTGGCAAATTTATCATCAAAGGGTAAGTCTTTTAATTTATATCCAAAATCTATGCTGTAAAATTAAAGCAAAATACTTTTTTGTGTGTTTTTGAGCCACCAGGTGGTTCAGCGGTTTAGCCCCTGCCTTTGTCCAGGGCGGGATCCTAGAGTCCTGGGATCAAGTCCCACATCAGGCTCCCTGCACGGAGCCTGCTTCTCCCTCTGCCTCTCTCTCTCTCTCATGAATGAATAAATAAAATCTTTAAAATAAATAAATAAATAAACAAACAAACAAATAAATAAAGTTTATAATCCCACAGTGTAAGTGAGCAGAAATAAGGAATTTGGGAGTTTGCTTAATATTCCTTCAGGATAACAAACTTAATAGTGGACTAAAACACCAGAAGCAGAAAAATGACTATATAAACCCTGTTTGAAGGGTGGTAAAAAGTTAAAAATAAATAAAACCACCACCCTGGCCAAAGGTTAGAAACAGTTTTTTTTAAATTGGGCTTAAATCAATATGATTTTTACATTTTTAGATTTTTCTTAAACACACTTTTTAAATGGCCAAGAATATTTTGAGACATGAAAAACAAATCTTCTAGATGCCAGTTTATTTTGAATGGTAGACATTTTTCCTTACCTGGGACTAGTGTTATTGGTCTAACCGTTTGGCCTTGTTGTACGTTCAGCACAATCCCAACCTGATTCATTGCATTTTGTACAGGCCGGACATTTCTTACAGGAAATCCCTGCATTAAAAAGCAAAATGATCTTTAACATGGAGGTCAGTTAACACTAGCAGAGATTGCAATTAGAACTACATCCAAAAAAACTCACACTCTTACCTAGTGGTTCTTTTTTTAGAGATAGAGCTTTTACATGACTGAGATGGAGAAATCTAAGAATTTCGGCAAACTTTTGAGTGACAAAATATCAAAACTGAAGAATAAGCTTTAGTACATATGAACAAAAATGTAAACCTACTCCGTCTTAAGAGAACCTCAGCTTAAAAAATACCTCATCCACAAACTGGCCCCAAACAGATAAAAGCATAGAGGGGCGGGGGGGGGGGGGACACTAAGAGTATTCACTGGAATGATTCGACACAAAACAATTGTTAAGAAATTGTTCCCAAAGTCCACTTCAAAGGCCATAAACCTCTGGCAAATTTTTAGGAGAAGAGTTTTATAACTCAGGAAGCCACAGGCTAAGAAGCACTTGCCTTTATGTTCCATATTCGGCATTAGGCTTTCAACTTCCATTCACATTACATGTCAAATAAGTCATCTTCCTCCTCTTCTTCCAAAGTTCTCCCTACACTTTACCAATTTCACACACAGATTTCAAGAGTCAACTAAATCATCCCATTTTAAGAAAAACAGCCCAAGCAAAGGGCAGAAAGTGTTAAAGGCCAAATGTTAAGGCTTCCTAATTTAAGCTTTCCCACTAATTTCTGTCCAGATCTCAAATTACTTAATAGCCCTTTAAAGACAGGAAGAGGAAATTACCCAGCTGTGTTATGTTGGGCTTTCTATAAAAGTTGGTATCAAATTATATACAGCAAATGAGAAAGCCAGGTCAAAAGACAGGACTTAGAACCATTTCTAATGATGCTAATGACTCTAAGTTAGAGCCTCCAAAAGTTCACAGTATTTCTCTCCTTCCATACCCAACCCCAGAATTCAGAGTTCTACTCACCTGTGTAGTGATGAATATTGGTTGTGACGCCACAGGAGAACTAGTCACGTGATTGGCATTCTGCATGACCTGGACAGGCCTCAACACTGGTTGAGTAACCATTGTGCCCAAACCTGGGGTTGGATTCTGGGTTAGGATGAGCGGCTGTCCACCTTGTTGGACCAAAGAATTGCCGGCTGAAGGGTTAAAGGAAGAAAGAAAAAAAAATTAAGAGAAAACAAACCCCCATTTTATAAGAAACGTTATGGTTTCAGATAAGAAATGGTGTCTCAGATATAAAAATATCCAAGACTGTCACACTCACCTCAGGTTTATCGTCACCAAACTCACCAAAAATTTAAGCTTCACCCAAATTGACAACTAACAGAAAAACTGTAGATAGGGGAGGTTCACTAACATCTCCCCCATATATTATCTTAATTAGGGATGTCTTAATGTAGTAAGGTTTTTATAGAACTACCATTTTGACTCTGACAATATTAATATATGGTTTGACATAATCTTTCCACACCAAATTAGCAAAAAAAAGTAACATTTCTTTTTCCACATTTTAACTAGATAAAACTTATTTTGTCAGAATGTAATCTGTTAGCTAATCCACTTTAATCTTTTCAAAAGAGGCATATTCAATGACAAACATTAATTCAGCAAGTACACAGAATCTAAAGAATGGTACCTCTGCCTAGTGAGGCAAAGCTCAGAAATCCAACAGATTCTCTAAACTGCTGCTTTTTATAGGTATGGTAACATGGAGATTCACAGGCTATCTTTTTTCCTTTTTGATATCAGAACTGATAAAGAAAAGACTTGGTCAAAAACTAACCAATATCCAGTAAAAAATGGTAAGACTTCAGAAGACAATGGCTCATTCATATATAAATATTAATAAATCGACTATTATTGAACCATTTTAGGTTCTTTTCATTGTGAGAAAAGTAATTTTATAAATGTTTTAAAGTCTATTTACATTTGGCTAAAAAAGTAAAAAATACCAAGTTTCCTAATATACAGAGAATACTCTAAGACTAGACAGAAAACTTGAGCGTCAATATACTTAAATCAGAGATTCAAGTAAGATACCGCCTCAACTTTTTACTTCCAATAGCCAGAATGGGATGGGTTCCTATGAACTGTATGTCCTACTTTGACAGATGGAGTCACTGCAGTTAGCTACAAAGCTAGACCACAAAGTCGGTATATAGGTGGCTATTAATGAGCCAACAATGGTTTGTCCCACTTTTTTCTAGAAATTGAGTGCCCATCAGTGGACTAGACCTCAGTTATGAGGCCAGCTGACCAGCTGACAGATAAAAAATTCCAAGTTCAATCTATGCTAATTATACTGGCAATTTACTATGTTAAATGTTCTATTATGGAGAAGTTCAAATACACATAAAAATAGCACACCATAATGAAACCCCACATACCCATCACCTAGCTTCAACAATTATTAACTATGGCCAATTTTGTTTTTTTTCTGTACCACCCACCCACATTCTATGAATCTTTTAATAACCCCAATGAATTCTAATAATTCTAATAAAAATTTTAAAAAATTTTTATTTACTTATTCATGAGAGACACAGAGAGAGGCAGAGACACCAGGGAAAGGGAAAGGGAGAAGCAGGCTCCCCTCAGGAAGCCTGATGTGGGGCTCAATCCCTGAACTCCAGGATCACGCCCTGAGCCGTAGGCAGAGCTCAACCGCTAAGCCATCCAGGCGTCCCTCTAATAAATTATTTTAAATGATTTCTACATTCTTATTAAATCTTTCTGGGGATCCCTGGGTGGCGCAGCGGTTTGGCGCCTGCCTTTGGCCCAGGGCGCGATCCTGGAGACCCGGGATCGAATCCCACGTCGGGCTCCTGGCGCATGGAGCCTGCTTCTCCCTCTGCCTGTGTCTCTGCCTCTCTCTCTCTCTCTCTCTGTGACTATCATAAATTAAAAAAAAAAAAAAAAAAAAATCTTTCCTTAAAGAAATTCTGACAATTCATGGGTTTTACAAAGTTCTCTTTCCAGGGGATGAAAGAGGCTATCAAAATCCTTAGGCTTAAAAGCCTATAAAAGAATTAACCAACCAGTCCCTGACTCAAAGAGTGCACTCAAATAAACTAGGTACCACAGCCATAAACCGTGGTTCCCCATTAATGGTTCCCAATTAAATAAGGGGAAGAGATTCAGCAGTTTCTCTCACAATATGTTCTGTTTTACAAATCTGAAGGTCTTGATGTATTCTTTTACTCTTCCAGGTTTACTCACAGAGCCTTAAAACCCAGAGATAAGAGGGCTAAATGGAGTCAAAATGAGCTGAACAGGAGTTGAAAAACATAACTTATCGAGTAAGAAGTCTATAACATTACATTCATTCATAGCTCAGAATTAAGCAGTAGTTTGTTTTACTACATAATTATCAAAGCAAATGTATCATCAGTCAGAACTATATAAGTAATTTCTAAATGCTAGTAGATACTGAAGAACAACAAAAAGAATTGTAGAAGCATTACAAAATTTTATTCCTAACACTTTCTTTAAAAAAGAGCTTTACTGAGGTATCATCTGCATACCATACACTTTACTCATCTAAGGTATACAATTTGGGGGTTTTTAATATAGTCACAAGGTTTGTGCAACTATCAGTTTAATTCCAGAACATGTCCATCATCCCAAGAAGAAATCTTACACCAAGTAGCAGTTATTCCCCATTCTCTTCTCCCCTAGCCCTGGCAACCAAAAATCTATTTTCTGTCACTAGAGATTTGCCTATTTTGGACATTTTATATAAGTGGAGTCATACTATATGTTGCCTTTGTGCCTGACTTTTAACACTATGTTTTCTTTTTTTTTTTTTTAACTTTTATTTATTTATTCATGAGAGACACAGAGAGAGAGAGAGAGAGAGAGAATGAGAGAGGCAAAGGAAGAAACAGGCTCCATGCAGGGAGCCCGACGTGGGACTTGATCCTGGGTCTCCAGGATCATGCCCTGGGCTGAAGGCGGTGCTAAACCGCTGAGCCACCCAGGCTGCCCAACACTATGTTTTCAAGATTATTAATATTATATCATATTATCAGTATTTCCTTCCTTTTTATGGGCTAATAATATTCCATCATGCAGTATCACCTTTTGTTTATCCATTCAATAGCTTAGGTTATAGATTTCCATTTTGGGGCTATAATGAATAATGCTATGAACATTTGAGCAGGACATTTTGTGTGAACAGTTTCCATGTTTTGGGTATATAGCTAGGAGAACTGCTGCATCATGATAACTATGTTTTGAGAAACTGCCAAACTATTTTCTAAAGTAGCCACACCATTTTTACATTCTCACCAGCAATATATGAGAGTCCCAATTTCTCTACATTCTCATCAGCACTTATTATTTGTCCATCTTTTTGACTACAGCCATCCTAGTGGGTATGAAGTAGTACCTCATTGTGGTTATGATGTTCATTTCCTTAATGATTAATGATGTTTAGAATCTTTTCATGTGCTTACAGGCCATTTATATATTCTCTTTGGAGAAATGTCTCTGTAGATCTTTTGCCTATTTAAGAAACTAGATGGTCTTTTTGTTATTTTTTTTTATGATTAATTTATTTATTTTAGAGAGGGAGAGAATCCTGAAGCAGACTCCCTGCTGAACACGGAGTCTGGTGCTCAAACCCAGGACCGAGATCATGATGTGAACTGAAATCAAGAGTTGGCCACTTAACTGACTGTACCACCCATATGCCCTGAAGATGAAACATTTTATTTATTTTTATTTTTTTTAAAGATTTATTTATTTATTCATGAGAGACACTGAGAGCAAAAGGCAGAGACACAGGCAGAGAGAGAAGCAGGCTCCATGCAGGGAGCCCGATGTGGGACTTGATCCTGGAAGTCCGGGATCACGATCTGAGCCAAAGGCAGACGCTCAGCTGCTGAGCCACCCAGGTGTCCCAAGATGAAACATTTTAAATTCACTCTATTCTGAAGTCTCATCCTTAAACCTATATTGGTATTTCAAGAATATAAGATAAAAAAAGTTATAGAATTGTCTGTTTTGTGCAAAAAGGGAGGTGGCTTGACAAATTGGATCTATTAATGCATGCTTATCTATGCATAAAAATTTTTTGGAAGGATACACATGACACATGTAACTGCCATTATCAGTCTATACTCAATTTTTTTTCTATTAGCATGGGTGAATATTTGAATACTAGAAGTATCTGACATAAATAAAATCAATTTATATATGTGTATTTTTTAAAACTTTGTATACAGCTCTAGGTGGGCTCAGAAATCAAGGGTCCATTCAAGGAGCCAAGAAGACTAGGTCATGTCAGCATGTCTTGGAATATCCTAGGATCAAAGAAAAATTTAGCTATATGGTTGCTAACAGCACTCTGACAGATTCTTTTAAAAGAAATACACAGGGGTTCCTGGGTGGCTCAGTCAGTGAAGTGCCTGACTTCAGCTCAGGTCATGGTCTCTGGGTCCTTGGATCATTCCCCATATCAGGCATCAGGCTCCTCACTTTAGCAGGGAGTCTGCTTGTCCCTCTCTCCTCTTCCTTTGCCCCTCCCCTTGCTCATGTTCTCTATCTCTCTCAAATAAATACAATCTTAAAAAAAAAAATACAAGAAAGCATTATAATACAGCACAAAGGATATAAACTTTGAAATCTAGACAATTCAAATCCAGTTTAGTCACTTACCAACTATTTGACCTTAAGCACATTATTTAGACTCTAAGACTTGGTTTCCACATCTGTAAAATGAGAGAATCCTCTGGATAGTGGTTCCTCATCTTATATATATATATATATATATGGGCCCCTATTTATAAGTTTAAAAAAAATCTAAGGACGTTTCATGTGATAAAAATCATTATTGTCAGTAACCAAAAACTGAAATAATACCTACAAAAATTAGATTTAAGTTCAATAGTACGTGAGGTCAGTAGCAATATGGGGAAACAGCTATTGGTGGGCATTTACTCAGAACAATCTATTAAGACAATTTGACACTGTCTATCCAATTTTAAATGTCTGACCTAAACAATCTCACTTTCTACTGAAGATATGCTTACACAGTGGGCACAGATGTAATGCCTGAGCATGTTCACCAAACACTGTAATCACAAAAAATAGGGACTATAAGAAATATCTAACAATAGAGGAGTAAACGGTTACAGCCAAAAATAAGACCACCATATGCACTTCTAATAGAAATATAAACTGATGTAATATTTCTAGATTGTCAACCCAGGAAAAATATCAAAATCCTAAAAACTGTGATGACCTTTGATCCAACAATTTAAAATTTATAAATATATTCTTAGAACTAAGTATGTGACAAAAGATACAGAAATGCTCACACAGCTCTTTAAAGTAGCAGCATAGATATAAAGCAGCCTTTATACCTATTGTTAATAACAGTTAACCAAACAACAGGAAATACAGTTGACCCTGAACAACTCAGGTTTTAACTGCACAGGTCCACCTGTACATGGATCTTTTTTCAATAAACATATTACAGTACTGTGTTATTTCACTTTTCATGATTTTCTAAATAATATTTTTCTATAGCTGACTTTATTGTAAGAATACAGTATAATACACATTACATCTAAAATATGCGCTAATCAACTGTTATCAACAGAAGTCTATCTGTAGTTAAGTTTCTGGGGAGTCAAGTCATATGTAGATTTTCAAATGTGCAGCTAGTTGGCACCCCTGACCCTCATGTTGTTCAAGGGTCAACTGTGCAGTTATTCATCAACAATGTTACAGACATACATTTGTTAAACTGAGAACATATTTATTACATATTAAGGGGAAAAAGGAGACAGAGTAGTATAGAGTCTGTATGGTCCATTTTTGTAAAAAAGTGTATCATTATTTATAGCATGCAGAAGTATATCAAAGTACATATATATACAAAATAAAAGTTACCAATAGTTATCTCCAGGTAGCAAGATTACAATTAAATTTTTTCCTTACTTTTTATTAGTTTACTTTTTCTATAATACACATTATTCTCATTAATAAAGCTATTTTATTTTTTAAAAATAATTAAAAGTCCTCTGCAGCAATGCAATGATTCTACAAAGTGCTTATTCCAGTGATGAATCTCAGACCTAACCAATAAATAGAAACCAATACTCTATAGCTTCTCTGGTCAATAAATACACTAAAAACACTACTCTTTCACCATTTCCTTCAAATAGACAACAACCCTATCCTATTTTCCATACCCAGGAACCAATAACCAAATGAATCTGCCAGAAAAAATTCAGAACAAAGCTGCCCTGGGAGAATTCTTAGCAAACCAATAGGGCTCTTCTACTTAAAAAAAAAATAACAATCAAACAAACAAAACCTCAGATCTCTCTAATAGTTAGGAATTTTGGGTTTACATTTTCTCTCCTACTGCTACCCTGGGACTTGAAACACCAGAATCAATTCAGCACTAACTCAGAAGGAACAGCACCGCTCCCGAACCACTTCTATATCACAGAATCATTACTAAATTCACTCCAACTAGTAGAACCACATCAGCACCTAAAACTAAACCAGTACACCTGTTCCTAAGACCTCTTTAATTCTCTCACCCTCTGGCCCAGGAAGAGTTTCCCCGATAGTCCCACTTACCATTGTTGTTGGCAATTAGTGTGACAAGAGTCTTCTTTGTACTGTCGCTGTTCTGTGCCCCGCTGCTACTAACGGTGGTGGATGTAGAGAGGTGCCCAGCAACAGAAGCATGGGCAGCGATGGGCACTGGAGCCGAGACTGGCTGCTGGCTCACAGAAACTGTGGGGAAGGGGAGGCAGAGTCACTCGGAGACAGGGACAGATGACACTAAAGGATACTGTTCTAATCCCTTTTCATCTTGTTGTGGGGGTCTCTATAACCAAAAAGTTTCCTGCTTTCTTTGCAAATACAACTGTGCATCTGATTTCTCCTCCTACTTGTCCCTCACTCCACCAATTAGACACAATAACTCCTTCATCTCACATTGCCTGGTTAATTTAGATCACAAGCTCACTGAACCAGTATTTTAAGGTTTTGCTTATAAAACACAAGCAAACCTCTAGGACTCAGAGGTTTATTATCACCACTATTGGTATTCATAACCATGCATACATAGTAAGATGTCCACAAGATCCTGAAACTGTGTCCTGTTTCAGCCTAAACCAATGCCATCTTCAGGTCTCAAGGCAGGGAAGATAAAAATGAGAGCAACGGATACAATTTAGGGGGGGAAAGAACTAATACCCAACTTTCTGAATTCAGGACAATCTAGAATTTGACCTTGCAACATCACCTTTTTGAAAGAGCAGCTAACAAGCCTAAGTTTGTAAACTTTCCATGAAGGCAGACACAAAGCAAATTCTGCTCACTAACAAAGGAAATCAAGGTCAAGTAAAACAAACAAAGAAGAAAAAAATTACTATGGGATCCTGTTTTTGACTGGGTACATAAATGAACACTGATACACACCACTACTTTGCATTTTCATTCATTCCTTATTTGGTAAGAGGATTGCTAAATATTTGATAAGCATTGGTTAATTCAACTCTCAAGGTTTTAAATGAATTAACTATAGTGTTTCTAGCTTCATGTAGGCATTTTTACAGACTAGAGCACTCGAAAAAAAAAAGCACCAGTGCCACAATGAGGCATCCCTGGATTCTTAAAGTCCTTCCCACACCTCACACTTTAACAAAAACGCCATTCAATTGAACCAAATTTAAGTAATAACCTAAGATCAAGAGTTTTTGTTACCTGTAGTAGTTTTATCCACTGAATTATAATCTTCAACGACAGAATCCTCAATGACATCACTGATTTTCTGCCATGGCTCCAGCTCCTCCTCCTCACATTCCATAAAGAGGTCGGTGTCCGCCATGCTATAAGGAAAAACGACAAAATTAAGATACTGATCTCAGAATAAGAGAAATATTTTATACAAAACATGGAATCATATTCTTGAATTTATCAGTTAACCCACCCCTTGTACTCCCTCTACCATTTCCCCTAACCTCCCCTTCCCAACATTTAGAAGGATCCAAAATTATTTTTATTCTTGAAAAAAAAAAAAAAACTATTATGAAAAAGCCCACAGCAAATTATTCCATAATTAGTAGGAGTATAAAAATTCAATCTGTAACACCTAGGGCTGTGTGATTAGGGTGAGGCAGATCATGCAAGAGCAGGGTCTTCAATTAAAATGTTTTGGGGTTGCTGATCTCAGGGGTTGTAAGTTTGAGTCCCGTTCTGGGTATACAGATGACTTAGAAAGAAAATCTTTAAGAAGGAAGGATGGAAGGAAGGAAGGAAGGAAGCTAGCTAGCTAGCTCACAGTCTAGTCACAGTTTATAAACTTAAGCTTGTTAGCTGCTCTTTTGAAAAGGTAATGCTGCAATCAAATTCTGGATTGCCCTGAATTCAGAAAGTGGGTGGTAGTTCTTTTCCCCTCTAAATTGTATCCTTTTACCTCACCATGATTTTGGAGTCAGCCTTTAATTTGAAAGCACTTGCCTAAACTATTTGCTTCTTATAAATATAAAGCCCACAGCTTTGCAATACAAAGAGATATTGCTTGCTATTCTGTCCCTCCAGTACTAGTAGACTAAAGGTCAATTTCTTTCTTGTTTTTTTATTTTTTTTATTTATTCATCAGAGACACACAAAGAGGCAGAGACACAGGCAGAGGGAGAAGCAGGCTCCTCCCGAGGAGCCCAATGTGGGACTCGATCCTGGGACTGGTAACACGCCCTGAGCCAAAGGCAGACATTCAACCACTGAGCCACTAAGGTGATCCTAAAGGTCAATTTCTTTGTCTTGGAATTGTAGAAGCATTACTGCTCAATGTTCATATAATTATTTATTTATTCATGAGAGAGAGAGAGAGGGAAAGGGAGAGGCAGAGGCAGAGACATAGGCAGGGGGAGAAGCAGGCTCCCTGAATGGAGCCCAATGCAGGACCAATCCCAGATCCCAGGATCACGCTCTGCACTAAAGGCAGAAGCTCAACCACCGAGCCACCCAGGCATCCTGCTCAATGTTCAAACAAAGCCTTTAATGCAAAGTTTCTCACAGTGCCCTTAGTATCTCAGAACTTTTTTTTTTACCAAACTCCTAAGCCAAAAACAAAACCACCAACCTAAAACTAAAGAGTCTAAGTATAAGTAGCTGGATCCAACTTGACAGGATTTGTTCTGAAGATGCCCAACAGATGGCGTTGTTCCCTTGAAAATTTAAACTATCTGGTCAATGCCCTGGGTGAGTTAGCTATAGCCAAGTGCCCAGTTTCAATAGGTAAACTGCCTAACTTGATTTTAACTGGTTTCTAACATTCTATTTTAATTATTTCTGTCTTCCCAGACCAAAATCACAAAGGGTAGAAGGTATGAAGAAGGAAAAAAAACCATATAAAGTATCAACTTAAATTTTTAGTTTCAGACTTAACTTCTATATGTAAGATCATGCTAGCCAGAAACTGAATTAAAAAGCCAAATCCATATCACAGGCATTCCTTGAGCAAAGACTGCACAACACAAACTTGTGTATTTTCAGTCTAGTTTCACTGAATAAGGTAATATTTTAAATTCAATTTGCCAACATATAATACACACTTTCTTTTTTAAGATTTTTTTTGAGAAAGCGAAAGAGCCCATACACACACATACACACACACACACACACACACACACACACACACACACACGAGCAGGGGTCGGGGAAGGGGCAGAAGGCGAGGGAGAAGCAGGCTCCCCGTTGAGCAGGGAGCCCCATAGGGTCCTGTCCAGGGACTCTGGGATCATGACCTGAGCAGAAAGCAGGTGTTTAACCACTTAACCAACTAAGCCACCTAGGGGCCCCAAGAACTTTTTTTTTTTTTTTAACTATTTGGTTTTATACCAGTTCTTTGCTGCGTAACTTTCTCAGAGCCCATAACCAACAGATAACTAATGCATAAATATTAGACACCCAGCAGAAGGAATAAAACTGTGGATGTTAACTTCTACAGATGGTTCTCAAGCACCTTCTTTTAACTCTGACCAGCTGCAAGCAAACTCCCCATATATATGCTGCACAATCTGTGGAGAACTTTCCTTCAGATTAAGTAGAGCTATCTGAATGCAAATTGTGGTTTTCAATGTCATGCCTGTGGATATTTTAATAGCATATCCAAACGGCTGGTCTTTTACCTCAACTATTTCTATATAATATTTTAAGAGACTGAGTGAATGTTTTATTTTGTGAAGCAATGAATTGTAATAAGAACAATCAAAGCTTCAGGAAACCTGGATGGCTCTGCCATTGAGCATCTGCCTTTGGCTCAGGTCCTGATCCCAGGATCTGGAATCAAGTCCCGCATCGGGCTTCTTGTGGGAAGCCTTCTTCTCCCTCTGCCTATGTCTCTGCCTCTCACTCTGTGTCTCTAATGAATAAATCAATAAAATCTTAAAAAAAAAAAAAAGAATAATCAGTTTCTTCCACTTGATCACAAAGTTAAACTATGCTAAATCCTATTTTAAAAGATATTCTAGGGATCCCTGGGTGGCGCAGCGGTTTGGCGCCTGCCTTTGGCCCAGGGCGCGATCCTGGAGACCCGGGATTGAATCCCACATCGGGCTTCCGGTGCATGGAGCCTGCTTCTCCCTCTGCCTGTGTCTCTGCCTCTCTCTCTCTCTCCCTGTGTGACTATCATAAATAAATAAAAATTAAAAAAAAAAAAAAAAAGATATTCTAAGAAACAGAGTGGCAAGGGTAGATCTGAGAAGATGGCTAAGGAAAATGTTTGTGGCCTAACTACTTTTTATTAAGTGAGAGAGAAAAAGAACTCCCCAGGTATATGTTGTGGCGAGACAAATAATGTAAATTAAAAGATTCAAAATGGTGCTAACAGCATACTTCACCTACTTATATCCAACATCTCACTGAAAACAAGTTTTTCAAATAGTCTTCAATTCTGACCTAAATTCTTATCTCTGAGCGTGATCATTAATTTTAGCATCTATAGTTTAGGATAAAAAAAAAAAAAAACTATGTTGAAAAGATAGGACATACCACAATAGATACCAACCTAAATTAAATACTTCATAAACTTGAAAAATGCAAATTTAGCACCCTTCTTGCAGTTTCCCAGTTATGAAAAAGAAATCTTCATTAATATGATGAAATGCTATATTTAATATATCTACCAAGATGCTCACAAAGAAACACCATCGTTTTCTGTGGTCTTTCAAGTGATCCATGGCATATAGCCACCTTTCAACTATTTTTTATCAAAGATAGGAATTTTTTTTTAATTTTTTATTTATTTATGATAGGAATACAGTGAGAGAGAGGCAGAGACACAGGCAGAGGGAGAAGCAGGCTCCATGCACGGGGAGCCTGACGTGGGATTCGATCCCAGATCTCCAGGATCGCGCCCTGGGCCAAAGGCAGGCGCCAAACCGCTGCGCCACCCAGGGATCCCAAAGATAGGAATTATTAAATATGCAGTACTACAATATATGGATCTCCCTAAACTATCATTCTACTAATGTTTAACCTCTTTCCATACCAAACCTTTAACTTAACTTCTCACAAAGAAAAAAAAACAAAAAACAAAACCTGGATGTTTTCTCGTATCTTCTCTACTATTTTGTAGAGAAGGTGTATTCAGTCAGACTTACCTAACAAGTTGGAATTCAATTCTTACTCAATTTAGGGGCATTTTCATTTCTTCTAAATAACTGCCAGGTAAAAATATAAATTTCAGAAAATAAAGGCCAGCACGCAGTGAACACAGTGCCACATATCAAGAGGAAAACTTGGGATGGACAGCAAATTTGAGAAATCATACTATAACCAAGTAAAGGCGCAAACTTTCATCATATTACAAGTATGAATCTTTCAATCAAAACTGTCATGATTCTTTTCTATTTTAAAAATGATATAAATTCTACTTAAATACAAAAGTAGAGATGTATCCATCACCCAGCTTCAAAAATATTCAATCCAAAATTGTTCTTGTTTTATCTATGCTCCCTCTCCTTCATATTATTTTGAAGCTAATCCCTATTGTATTCATAAATGTTTTGGTATGTAGCTCTAAAAGATAAAGACCTGAAAGATTATATAACAAAACCAAAAATAACATTAAATGCCTAAAAATTGGTAGTCCCTTAATATCAATATTGAATTCAAATTCTCTCAAAAACCACACTTCTTAAGTTTGTTTAATTCAAACAATCCTAATTCACAATCCAAATCATATATTATGATTATTTGATGTTTCTTAAGTCTCTTTTAATTTATAGGTCTTCATCTTTTTTCCCCTCTCCTGCAATTTATTTATTGAAGAACCAGCTCACCTCTTGTAATTTCTACAACCTAGATATTGTTGACCACATACCCATAGCATTTACTATAATGCCTCTGTCCCCTGGATATCCTGAAACTGACAGTTGGATCTACTGGCATGATTAAATACAGGTTGAACTTTTTTCCCCAAAAACTACTCACAAGGATGGGGTTTTCTTCCACCAAGAGGCAACGCTCAATGTTGGATCTAGTTGTTCTTTAAAAAAAAAAAAAAAAAAAGGTTTTATTTATCTGATAGAGCAAGAGAGAGCGTGCACGCACATGCCCAAAGAGGAAGAGTGGCAGGTGGAGGGAGAAGCAGGTTCCCCACAGAGTAGAGAGCCTGATGCGGAGCTGGAACCCAGGACTCCCAGGATCATGACCTGAGCTGAAGGCAGATGCTTAACCAACTGACCCACCCAGGTGCCCCTGAATCTAGTCGTTTTAAATCATTCCTTCTTCACTTACAAAGTGAAACAAAAAGCAGGGGTGCCTGGGTCACTCAGTGGGTTGTGTCTGACTCTCGATTTCAACTCAGGTCATAATCACAGGGTCGTGGGATCCAGCCCCAGGTCTGTACTCAGCAGGGAGTCAGCTTAAGATTCTCTATCATATATCTCCTTCTGTCATCTGTCTCCCCCCACCCCATAACACTCTCTAAAAATAAAATAAATCTTTAAACTAAATTTAAAAACAAAACAAAAAGCAAGGGTGCCTGGCTGGCTCAATCAGTGGAGCATGCAACCCTTGGTTTGAGGTCCTGAGTTCAAACCCCATGCTGGATGCAGAGATTACTTTTTTAAAAATTTAAAAAACAATAATCCAAAACATATCTTATTATTTGATTACCCAGTGGTGGGTATTCCTTCTATCTTGATTCCTTCTATCTCATTAGCTTCTTTCCCTTTATTTACCAGTTTTTAAAAGAATTCATAGCATTTCAAAGTGACCAATAAACTTGTTAAACTATCATTATGATATCATATTTTCTTTTTTGAGAGAGGAGAAAGGAGGGGCAGAGGGGAAGGGGAGAGAGAATCTTAAGCAGGGCTCAATCTCAAAACCCTCATATCATGACTTGAGCCAAAATCAAGAGCTGAATGCTTTACCAACTGAACCACCCAGGCACTCTTACGTAATATAATTTGTGTTTTGAACCACTGCAGTTATTTTTACTTATACTCAAAAGTGTCCTATTTTGCCAGTGTAACTTCTTCAGTTAGCTCCCAAGTCCTTCTGACACAACCTTTAGTAGTATCTGATAAAATCCTTGCTATGATAGACAAGATGTTCTAGGCTCTTCTCATACATTTCCTGCCCCAGACCTAGAATCATCCATTTCTCTAAAGAGTCTGATTCCTTTTGGTGGGGAATGGTATTCCACACCAGTCTAGATGCTAGGGACCTTTCTACTCATTTTAAATATAAAACTATCTCCTTATCAACCAAATGATTATTAGCCAGATATCCTCAATGTCACTCCTCTGATACATGGAAGAAAAATTCCACATCTACAAAGAATATTTGTCTTAGGGCACCTGGGTTGCTCAGTGGTTGAGTGTCTGCCTTTGGCTCAGGTCGTGACCTCGGGGTCCTGGGGTTGAGTCCCACAATGGGCTCCTCCTGGGGAGCCTGCTTCTCCCTCTGCCAATGTCTCTGCCTGTTTCTCATGAATGAATAAATAAAATCTTAAAAAAATATATTTGTCTTAGAAACTTAAAATTCTACTTTCTCGGGACACCTGGGTGGCTCAGCAGTTGAGTGTCTGCCTTTGGCTCAGGGCAGGATCGCCGGATCCAGGATGGAGCCCCGCATCAGTCTCCCTGTGGGGAGAGCCTGCTTCTCCCTCTGCCTGTCTCTGCCTCTTTTCTCTCTGTGTCTCTCATGAATAAATAAATCTTAAAAAAAAAATTCTACTTTGTCCTGAAATTCTTAAGATTTCTCATTCTTGTAACTTATGCTATTGAGCAAAAACTTTCCTATTACTTCCACTATTCCCCTATCCCAAATTCCTTTCCTTTCCCCTAAGAAGCAGCCTGGGTCATTTTCCTGATTGGCAGAATTTACATATACAATTGATCCTTGAATAACGTAAGTTTGAACTGTGCAGGTACACTTGTACAGATTTTTTTTTCAATAAATATACTGGATTCATGACAATTTGAAAAAAACTTGAACTATAGAGCCTAGAAATTTTGAAAAAATAAGAAAAAGTTAGCTCTATCATGAATACATAAAATATATGTTGATATTAGTTTATTTTACCATTTACTACCATAAAATATACACAAACCTATTATAAAAGGTCAAATTTATCAAAACTTACACACTTAGCGACTATATATGGTGCCATTTGCAGTTGAGGGAATGTAAACAAAGATGCAGTATTAAACAACTGCTTAAAATTAACTGTAGTATATACTGTACTACTGCAATAATTTTGTAGTCACTTCCTATTGCTATTGCAGGGAGATCAAGAGTATCCCAGTGCTCCCTTAAAACACCTCTTGAGCAGTTTGTCTCCCCAGTAAATTGTGTATCACAGTAAAAAGTATCTCTCCCAATTCTCACTATTAGCAGTTAAGTTTTTGGAGAGTCAAAAGTTATATGGAGATTTTTAACTGGGGGGGGGGGGTGTGTGTCAGGTTGTTGATATTCCTAACATTCCCCCACACACTGTTCAGGGATCAACTGTAGTTAAAAATTCTAAGCATGGGGCACCTGGGTGGCATGAATGCTTAACAGTATCTTGGTTTCAACTAGATTGTGATCTCAAGGTCATGAGATTGGGCCCTAAATCTAGCTCTGCGCTCCATGTGGAGTCTGCCTGGGATTCTCTCTCTCTGCCTCTACCTCTCCTGCTCATCTCTCTTTCAAATAAATAAAATCTTTAATAAAAAAAAAAAAAAATTTAAGGGGGGGCCTCGGTGGCTCAGTTGGTTAAACATCTGCCTTTGGCTCTGGTCATGATCCCAGGGTCCTGGGATAGAGCCCCATACAGGCTCCCTGCTGGGCAAGGAGTCTGCTCCTGTGTCTCTCTCTGCCCCTCCCCCTGCTTGTGCTCTCTTTCTTGATCACTCCCTCTCTCTCAAATAAATAAATAAAAATTTTAAAAATGACTTAAAAATTTTAAGGACAAAGGTTAACAAAGAGGATGCATTTAGCTTAATCAACCCCTTTAAATAACTGTTTTTGAAAGATCCTCTTTTCTTGAATGTTAAGATAAACATAGATCACTCACAGATAGCAAATAGCAATCTCTCAACTATTCCTAACAAAAACTATCCATACCATATAAGCTTATAGAGCTAATAAATAATAATAAATAAATAATAAAATAATAATAAAATAATAATAAAAAACTGGAGAGTTGGGGGAGGGTGATTAAAGCAAAAGGCCTACTTTGACTTATAAATGAAGAGATCATTTCTCCCTTCAATAAAATTTCCAACAGAGCTAAAATATTTCATCATATCCCACTATTCTTCAACGCATACCAGGCACAGCCCAAGCTGTGCAGCCTATCTGCAGAAGACATTTGGGTTCAACAGCTGTACACAGGTTACATAAAGGGAAACCAAATCAGAGGACATTATATTAAGGAATCTTCACACATGCTAGTGGATTTTATCCAACCCAGTGATACTCAAAAATGGGAATCTGCCCCTTAGAAGACATTTGGCAATGTCTAGAGACCGTTTTGGTAGCCAGAACTACGAGTGGGGGTTGGGGATGGGTGCTACTGACATTTATCTAGTGGGTAGTGGCCAGGAGCGCTCTTAAGCCTCCTATAATGCACAGGTCAGCTAGGAATTTATCTGTTCTAAAACATCACTAGTGCCAAGATTGAGAGAATGTGATCAAACTGAATCCATGCTCTGAAGGGGAAAAATTTTAAAACCATTGCTCACATTCTATGCATAAGCAACTACCATTTCTTTATAAAATATTTATATTCTCAAAAACAAACATGAGTAGAACAATTTTCCAATGAATTGTTCAGATAGTTACATTTTACAAAGTAAAAACATTTTTTATAAAGATCTATATGCATCTGGTTTGTTTCACCTTATAATCATCTACCTGTGAAACTTGGTTTTATCTTCATATTTACCTAACTTCTGTACCATTATTCTTTTCGCCCAAGTATCTAATTTCTCTTCATAAAACAGGAGCATCATGATGTCAATTCTCTGAGATTATGGTTATTATCAGTATTGCTTGTAACCATATGTTGTTAGTATTGACTGCTGAATAATTTTGGTGAAAAGAATTTCCCAATTTCTAAATTTAATCTCCATTTCTAAAAAAAAAAATTTTTTTTAAAGATTTATTTGGGGAGGAGGAGAGGGAGATTCTCAAGCAGACTCCCTGCCCAGCACAGAGCCCCATGCAGGACTGGATCCCAGGACTGAGCTCATGACCCGAGCTGAAACCAAGAGTCAGATGTTCAACCAAGCTGCCCAGGTGCCCTAAAATTTCTGGTTTTGACCCCATCACAATCCCTCTGTGTGTTGCTTCTGCTAAATATGTCAACCCTT
This sequence comes from Vulpes vulpes, assembly GCF_048418805.1. NCBI lineage: Eukaryota > Metazoa > Chordata > Mammalia > Carnivora > Canidae > Vulpes > Vulpes vulpes. The sequence goes on along the minus strand of NC_132787.1, from coordinate 51,423,594 downwards.
CTTGCCTGTCCAACTTCCAAGTCATTTTCTCAGAGGGCAGTGAACCAAAATGATATGAAGCAAAACTTTTTCTGTGTTTTCTCAGTCTTGTTATGTTTGAACTTTAAGTTATAGACGTAGCTTGGTGTATCAAAAAACAAAGGTTATGACAGTACTTAAGTTTAAACAGAAAGATGTTGTGGCACCTGAGTGGCTCAGTCAGATAAGCTCAGGATCCCAGGGTCTTGGAATCAAGCCTCACATCAGGCTCCCTGCTCAGCAGGGATCCTGTTTGTCCCTCTCCCTCTCCCCTCCACTTCTGCAAGCTTTCTCTCAATTAAATAAACTTTTAATAAACAAATAAATAAATAGAAAAATATTAGCCAATAATCCAAACTCTGCCTGTCATCAACTGGTGTGTGGTATATTCTTTTGTAAACAACAAACAAGCCTTAACAATAATGTTTAACCTTAATCCAATCAAGCTTAACTTGCAGTTTGCAGGAAACAGCAAAAAAGGAATAAGTAGCACTATAAGGAAATAATGAGATAAATTCAGAAGGTGGGACATTCTATAAAGAAATAATCAGACAAGTGCAAAATGCAGAGCATTCTATAAAACTAGTAACATGTTCTTTAAAACTGTGACAGACACACACACACACACACACAGAGACCAAACTAAATTAAAAGAAACTGAAGAGACATAACATATAAAACATGTGAACCTTTATTGGATTTTGGTTCATATAAAAGCTATGACATTTCGGGAACAACTTGGACATGTGAATATATGATTAGATACTAGATGACACTTGGGAATTACTTTTCATTATTTAAATTTTTAAATCTTTTTATTTTTTTAATTTCAATTCCAGGATAGTTCACATATCCTGTCAGTTACATTACTCAGTGCTCAAGGTTAAGTGTACTCTCAATCCCCTTCACTTATTTCACTGATTCCCACCACCACCAGCTAGGAATTACTTTTTAAATTTTCTTAGAAAAAACAGTTACATTAGAGTTATATAGGAGAACATATTTATTCTTAGCAAATACATGAAATATTTAGTGGAAGCATAATGACTGGCTTTCAAGTGATTCAGCAAATATATGCGTATTTTGGCGCTTTCTTCATAGACATTAGTACACTTAAAAAACGTTTTGTCTAGGTAATGGGTTGTCAGTATTCCTTGTGTTTTTTCACTTTTACATGCATGAAATTTTCTTAATAAAAAGTTGAGAAGATCTTTTTTTCAAATAGACTCTGAGAGAGTTACTTATCTTTTAAGATTTTATCCATTTATTCATGAGAGACATAGAAAGGCAGAGACATAGGCAGAGGGAGAAGCAGGCTCCCTGTGGGAAGCCTGATGCAGGATTCCATCCCAGGATCCAGGATCACAAACCAAGCCAAAGGCAGAGGTCCAACCACTGAGCCACTCAGGTGCCCCAAAAGTTGAGAAGATCAGATGAATAAGGTCTGAGGATCTAATGTAAAACATGGTGACTATGATTGAAAACACTATCATATACTTGAAATTTGCTCAAAGTAGAACTAAAATGTTCTCACACAAAAAATTAAATGTGAGGTGATGTGTTCATTAACTACATGGAGGGAATCCTTTCACAAAGTACATGAAATCACCATAATGTACACTTTAAATATCTTACATTTTATTTGTCAGTTATATGTTAATAAAGCTGAAATTTTTAAAAAGAGAAAAAAGTGGTAAAACCAACCTATTCATATTTTGGTTGTGATATTTGCATTACCATATCCTGCCATTATCTTTTTGTCATTTACTAAAACTGGTAGCCCCACTGATTGAATTTTCTGTTAATTTGTTCTTATTTCCAGGAGCAATTTTCATATAGACTGTATACACACACTTCTTAAGATGTACATGATACCTAAATAATGTTAGAAGACATGAATCTAATAAGATGGATTATATAGGATTTCAAGGAGGTACTCTAAGAGGAGATGAACTTTGCCATCTTCCATTAATCCAATCCATTATTTGACATCTTGGTAACCTATCTGGTTTCTGTATTTTATAGCAGTAATTATACTGACAACACAATTTTTGTGTACTTGGTAGGCTTTGCTCAACACTGCAACTCACACAGGTCTATCAGAATTCCCATAGCCTTTTAAGTCTTTGGCATTCATCTTTCCATCCATAATACTGGTATGGCAGACACACCTTCCTAGAGAAGTGAATTGTATCTTAAGGGCTGGCAAATATGGTGGTCTATACTTAGGTCCTAGCTAGTCAGTAAAAGTCTACATATTGAAAAGCAATATATAAAGAGAATCTTTACAAACAACCTGTTATTTAAAAGCAACAGGGGATCCCTGGGTGGCGCAGCGGTTTAGCGCCTGCCTTTGGCCCAGGGCGCGATCCTGGAGACCCAGGATCGAATCCCACGTCGGGCTCCCGGTGCATGGAGCCTGCTTCTCCCTCTGCCTATGTCTCTGTCTCTCTCTCTCTCTGTGTGACTATCCTAAATAAATAAATAAATAAATAAATAAATAAATAAATAAATAAATAAAAAAAAAAAAAAAAAATAAAAGCAACAGAAAAAATCCAGCAGATACACCTGTCAGTCTACATTTGAGGTACTTAATGGCAGCAAATGTTTACCTATCCTCATCTCAAATAGTAATAGAAAACATGTTTTCTACCAAAACTCTCCAGGTTTAGCTCTTGAAGCTTTGAATTCCTTTAATTTGGTTCTTTCATAAACATAAATACCAGGAATGAAGAATTCAGAATTTAACATTTTTAATCCACTGCTAGTATACAACCCGCCCATAAATCAAGATTAAAAAAAAAATTTGGAACATGAAAAGTATTTTAGAAAACAAAGAAAAGGGCAGCCCGGGTGGCTCAGCGGTTTGGCACCTGCCTTCGGCCCAGGGTGTGATCCTGGAAACCCAGGATCGAGTCCCACATAGGGCTCCCTGTGTGCAGGATGTTTAAAGAGATTCAGAGGCTTCTCCCTCTGCCTGTGTCTGTGCCTCTCTCTCTCTCTCTCTCTGTGTCTCTCTCATGAATAAAGAAAATCTTAAAAAAAAAAAAAATCTTAAAAAAAAAGAAAACATTTAAGAATACACTCTTATTCCAACATGAAAAATAAACAATCCTCAAAAAATCTTTAAAAAAAATAAATCTTTAAAAAAGAAAAAAACAGAAAACATTTAAGAATACACTCTTATTCATAAATAAATAAAAAATTTAAAAAAAAAAAAAAAAAAAAGGGATCCCTGGGTGGCGCAGTGGTTTAGCGCCTGCCTTTGGCCCAGGGCGCCATCCTGGAGACCTGGGATCGAATCCCACATCGGGCTCCCGGTGTATGGAGCCTGCTTCTCCCTCTGCCTGTGTCTCTGCTTCTCTCTCTCTCACTGTGTGCCTATCATAAATAAATAAAAAATTTAAAAAAAAAAAAAAAAAGAATACACTCTTATTCCAACATGAAAAATAAATCCTCAAAACTACTGGCATTTGATTTCAAGTTAATTCTATTTTGACTTAAAAAAAAAAAATACACCTGTAAGAAGCTTTTATTTTCCCAGTCTTTTCGTGACCTATTTTGTCCCTTACAGAATATAAGTTGTAAAATCTACATATAATATTCACAACCTGTTCTTTTTTTTTTTTTTTTTTTTTTAATTTTTTTTTATTATTTATTTATGAGAGTCATACAGAGAGAGAGAGAGAGAGAGAGAGAGAGAGAGAGGCAGAGACACAGGCAGAGGGAGAAGCAGGCTCCATGCACCGGGAGCCCGACGCGGGACTCGATCCCGGGTCTCCAGGATCGCGCCCTGGGCCAAAGGCAGGCGCCAAACCGCTGCGCCACCCAGGGATCCCACAACCTGTTCTTAAATAGTGTTAATAATCTATTACTCCCAAATGCAAAATATTTTCAAGTTACCAGAGAGCAACTCTATCAAGAAGCACCTGGATACAAGTTATGTGCTCTTTACTAAAAACCATTAAAATAAAAAGTAAGTTCCCTATTTTTAAAGAGTTAAATATTCAGGATTCTCTTTCCAAAGAAAAGCTTTTCTTCACTAACAGTTGTTATGTTACCTAAATTCTAAATCTATTCCATCGATTTCATTTTTTGCTAAATATCAGTAATATGTTAGCCCTTTTCTCCTCCTGACTTATATGTAAAAATGGGTTTCTGTGGATATGGGTTTTTTTTTTTTCTCCTAAATTTGAAGCTTTCTAAATTGTTTTTTTTAATTTTATGACAGTCACAGAGAGAGAGGCAGAGAGAGATAGGCAGAGGAAGAAGCAGGCTCCATGCACCGGGAACCCGACGTGGGACCCGATCCCGGGTCTCCAGGATCGCGCCCTGGGCCAAAGGCAGGCGCCAAACTGCTGCGCCACCCAGGGATCCCTGGATATGGGTTTAATATTACAAACCAGAATGCCTAAGAATCAAAATCTTATTATACTGATATGACAAAGACACGAATCAGCTCTAGGGTTTGTAATTTAAATCAGCAATCCTCACCCTCAACAAAAAGACATATACGTACAATAAAGACTGAAACATTACCTGGAATGTATTTTATTTTACCGTGATACTGCCAGACATTATTATATAATTTACACTCATCATCTCAACGAATTCTCACAGTTGTATGTAATAAGTACTACATTTTACAAATGAGATTTAAAAGGATGTTTAAAGAGATTCAGTAACTTGACCAAGGTTATAGTTAGTAAAGAACTGTAATCCAGAGCCAAGATTCAAACGACCTTTTTCTCTAGAATTCTTCCCCAAGCCACTGCCTCTTCCATTATTAACTTCAACTAACATTTTGTAAATTCTTCAGAGGTTCCTAAATGGAGGCAGATTAGGATGATCTCAAAAGTAGACACATAGGACACACCAAGTCATTCCCAAATTTTTTGGTCTTGAGACCCCTTTACATTCTTAAAATTACTGAGGAACTCAGAGAGTTTTTATTTATATGGATTACATCTTTTGATATTTACCATATTAGACATTAAAACAAAAGTATTTATCAAGAGATCCCTGGGTGGTGCAGCAGTTTGGCACCTGCCTTTGGCCCAGGGCGCGATCCTGGTGACCCGGGATCGAATCCCATGTCAGGCTCCCAGTGCATGGAGCCTGCTTCTCCCTCTGCCTGTGTCTCTGCCTCTCTCTGTGTGTGTGTGTGTGTGACTATCATAAATAAATTTAAAAAAAAAAAGTATTTATCAATACAATTAACAATGAGCCATCAAGCTGACATAAATAACACTTTCAATTAAAAATTACTATTTTTCCCAAAAAGAGTAACTTTTTTTTTTTTTTTTTACATTTTTGCCTAAATTTAAGGTCTAGCTTAATAGAAGGCAGCTGGATTCTCATAGTGCTTATGCATTCAGTCTGTTCCTGTAGACTATCTGGCCTCACAGCAGGAAAAAGGAAAAGTATTCAAAAACCTTTTCAGACAGCTGTGTATATTGACACAATACTAAAATTTGACAAATGGTAGTTTCTTTTTTTTTTTTTTTTTTAAGGTTTTTTTATTTATTCATGGGAGACACAGAGAGAGGTAGAGACATAGAGGGAGAAGCAGGCTCCTCACAGGGATCTCGATGTGGGACTCGATCCTTAAACTGGGATCATGCCCTGAGCCAAAGGCAGATGCTCAACCACTGAGCCACCCAGGCGTCCCCAAATGGTAGTTTCTTATCTGAATCCCTATCAATGAACTTTTCATATTTTATTACATTAAAATCCACTAGTGTACCTTGCATTCTGAAAGGATATTTACTTATGATGATTGTGAAATATCAGCATTGGTAGCTTGGAAAATATAGATTTACTGCAATGCCCATCCTCCAAATGTTGACATATTTCACTACAAATATAAATATAGAAAATATTTAAACTGTCAAACCTGAGATGTCAACTTTTGACAAATTCTAATTTTCACTCTCAAATTTTTATCATTGGTATCAAATACTGTCAATTGTTTCCTCAAAATAACATGCTCACCTCGTTGTCAAGAAAATATAAGCCCAACCTTAAAGTGTGAAAAACTGTAGTTTGTCAGTTCTTTCAAGTGAAAATGCTGTTCCATGAAACAAGCAGCTCATAACTCAATCTCACAAGCACTTTTCCTTATGAGAAGGACCGTACCTCCTTAGTCAGCAAAGTACTTTATGCATCCTTCCTATTCGATCAAAGACTTAAAAAAACTTAAAAAACCATGTACCCAAGGGTTGAGATTTAATAAAAATCATTTCTACTGTTTCATCAAGGCCATTTTCACACGGTGTTTCGTGTAACTGCCTTGCTTTGTGCTAACGGACCACCAGTTTTACTCAGCTTTGCTTTTGGACCATCAGTGCAAATGTCACTGGAAGAAAGATAGTGTCTTAGTATTTTCTACTTTGAAAATAGTTATGACCTCTCAGGTCCCCTGGAAGGCTCTGAATGATCCCCAGAGGTCAGTGGGTCACCTTTTCCTAGATTATATCACTGGTTCAAGGTTGGGGTGGAAACGAACAAAATCCTGTTCATCCCAAGAGTCTTCATCTTCTTAGTTCCTTTAGTTTGAGATACATCACCAACGTGACCGGTGTGTCATAACCGTAGTATAAGGGGAAGGAAATCAAGGATGTAATTTGCCATGAAATTGTTTTAAGATTGTATTTTGAGCACTTTTACACTAAATCAACAGTTCTTTATGTGGCGGTTAAAATTTAGAGAAGATAGCACCACACACAGCCTCCCCTTCCCACCTGAAAAGACTTGAGGACGAAGCCCCTAAAACAGCACTTTCAGCAACCTCCAAGGTACTTTTTAGCTATCCCGAACTTAAAGATCTTGAGAACGAGTTCGAATTCAGAGTCCAACTCCGGTCCCAAGAACACATCATGGTCTGGAAATTCAATGTTGTTCACCAAGGAGCAGCCCTTGGTGCAGCTCATCATCTGCCCCGCTATTTCCCCTCCAACTAGATGGGAAAACTCCTTTGAAAGTAAAACTCCATTTCTGCAGGGTTTTGAACTGCAGTGGGAGGTGTCTAGAATGTAGGAGGCTGAGCTACAACCCGCAACAAAGTGGTGGTTCTGAGATGGTAAAATTGTCTTCCAGTGTGCATCTCAAAGAGGAGATGGGGCCAACTGACTTCCAAGCCTCTTCCCATCTCTTTTTCTGGGCTAAGAAGGCCCAAGACAAGTGAGCTGAGCTATGTCCACAGTTAGGAACAGCGTGGAGGAATCCCGCGTCTGGCGGGAGAGGAAAACAGGGTCAGTGGCAGAAAGGAGGGAAGGCAGGTGGATCAACGACATCAGTCCTCTCCAGGAGGTGCTGAGAATCTAGACAAAATAGTCCCTGGGAGGAACATGGCGCCCACCGCGGCAGGATATAATCAGCCGAAAGAAAGGTTTTCCGCCCCATTCCATTTTACAAATCACGGCGCCAACGCAGAGAAATTTTAGGGCCAAGGGAGGAGACTTGGTAAACTAACTGCAGCGCACTACGGCTTGGGATGTACTACTGGACCGAGCGGAGATTACGTAACACAAGGGAGCGGCACAGCGACCCCTCATTTTCCTCCTCGCGCCCGAACAGCGCCCCAGTCCTAGGGAGGTGGGAGGGCGCGGCGGGAGAAGCGAGCGCTCCCCCCGGGACGTCACCTCTGCGCGGCCTCGCCCCCCGCCCGCCGACTCGCAGCCGCCCGCCCCCGCCCCTTTCCCCGCGGGCCACCGCCCGCCGCCCGCCCACTCCTCCGAGACGCCTCGCGCCCGGCGTGCGTGTGGACGTCGGTGTGTGCGGGGCCGTGGGGCGCGAGTGCGCGCGCGCGCGCCGCGGAGGACGCCGGGGGGCGGGGGCGGGCGGCAGGCAGGCAGGGTCCGCCCGGCCCAGACCGTCGCGCGGCTCCCGAGCTCCCGCGGCTCCGGGGGCGCACGCGCTCGCGAGCCGCGCCCCATGCCCGCCGCCGCCCGGGCCGCGCTGCACTCGCGGGGAGCAGGGGCGCGCGCCACCGGGCCCCTGCCCCCACCCCTCGCGCCCCCGCCCCATCCCCCTCTCATTGTCTCGCCTCCGAGCGCCTCGCCGAGCGAAAAGATAACGGAACCCCCGGGAGAAGGGGGTGGGGAGAAAGAAGGCTCGCCCGCTCGCTTACTCACCTCCCGTGGTCGTCGCCGCCGGTAGTCTGACCCGAGGAAGGCGCCGTCGCCTTAAAGGGACCTCGCACCCGGCGCCGGGAGAAGGGGGTGGGAGCAGGGGAGGGGACGGGGGCTTGGGGAGACGGCTGAGAGGGAACCGTGGAGAGCGCGTCTCCCCGCGGGGGAAAGGAAACCTCCCTCGGGTTCCAGTGATTTGGGGTGGATTTTTTTCCCGAGGGGGGCGGGGGGGGCCCCGAGGGAGGGGGTGGGGGGGCCAAGGAATGCGGCTCCGTGTACGGGAGCTGGCGCGGGGGAGAGAGACGCCGACTCCCCCCACCAACCCTCTCGCTCCGCGGAGGGATACGTCTCGTCACTTCCGCCCTCCCCCTCTCGTGGCCTCTCAATTGGCTGCGGCGTGTGACACGTCATGGGCTCATCCTAACCCCTGCCCGGGCTTCTTTTCCAGTCAAGTTTGTCTGGACCTGCAAATAAATAAATAAATAAATAAAAACATTTAAGAAAAATGAAATAAGAATAATTAGCTTCAGAAGCAACATCTAAATCTTGATGAGAAAAATGGAATTTCCAAAGAAAATACTGCCCAATTCACTTGCCTGGACTTTCCAAAGAAATTTTGGGCACCTCCTCACTTTCCACTCAAGTCTTGTACCTAACCAAGAGGAGAACCTCATGCCACAGTCCAGGTAGTGAGACCCAATGGCACCAACAACTGTCCTTGGAACAAAGGCAGCAGAATGGCACATACTCTTCATCAGGAGGCATTTGGCCAAGTAGCCTTGTGGCAGTAGTCTTAAGTGAAGAACTTTTAAAAGCTATTTTTACTCTGAACCCTACTGGATTCTGGAAAGAAATCACATATATTGCTTATCAAAGTGATTCATGTATGGAAACTGCTTTGAAGCCATGTGTCAATAGACTCAGCACAAATCCTCAATTCTAAGAAACCATAGATTCTACATCTGTGCTTTTTGCTCCGATCAAGGCTGAGGGGGATTGGCCCAAAGAAATTAGTCTATTCAAGACCAGCCACCTGTAATTTTTCCCCGAACAAGAAGTACCTCTTTTCTAGGTATCTAAGAAATTTAGTCCTTTTTTACTTTCAGAGATGATAATATTGTAAAATTTTCCTTGGATATGTGAGTATGTTGTTGCTCTCTAAGCAATACACAAATATTTACTCCAAGCCAATGTAGATCAAAGTACTTTGTGCAAGATTGGGGAAAATCAGAACCATATTTATTCATTTTTTTACATATGTGCACTTTATTCAACCACCAGACTGAAAATAGGCGATGGAATTAGGCATTACAAATTGCTCCCTCATGCACCTGTGTGTACACAATGCCGTCCATTTTCATTCCACTTCATCTCATTTCATACTAAGTACATGTGAATGATCTCAAAGTGTCATTTTTAGCAAGAACTTTATTATTTGGATTGAAAAAAAAATCACGAATCCTTCTGAAAATACTTCTGAAGCCTTTCCAGACCTGATCTAGAAAAGCCTAAGATGGGATTATGGAATCAATCACCAGAAGACAAATTCTACAAGAAGCTCAAATCCTATTTTATACTTTCCTACTATAATTATAATTCATTATAAAGTTATTTGCCTCTGAAATATTCTTGTTGAAACGTATTTTCCCATGCTGAAAGTGCCAACTTATGCTCTCTGCCAATGAGGTCTAGTCCAGCAGACTGTACCATGCACTGTTGACCAATAACCATTAGCATACCATACTGAAAGTGCATCATGTGTCCATTCACTTATTCAACACATTTTTATTGAGTACTTTGCAATATGCAGGTGCGGGTCTAGGTGCCTCAGGTCATGTACTAGGTGAGTACAACAAAAAAAGCAAAATTCCTGAACTCATGAAACTTGTACTCTCGTGGAGAGAGACATGAAATATCTACATAAACAAATTGTTCCAAAATCTATTCTTGGATAACAAATGGCCCCAAAACTTAGTGGCCTAGAACAACAACAATTGGGGATCCCTGGATAGCTCAGTGGTTTAAGCGCCTGCCTTCGGCCCAGGGCTTGATCCTGAAGTCTCGGGATCAAGTCCAGGGATTGAGTCCCACATCAGGCTCCCTGCATAGAGCCTGCTTCTTTCTCTGCCTATGTCTGTGTGTGTGTGTGTGTCTTATGAATAAATAAATAAATAAATTGTTAAAATTTTTTTCAAAAAAAAAAAAGTATAGGGACGCCTGCGTGGCTCAGCGGTTGAGCATCTACCATTGGCTCAGGGCGTGATCCTGGAGTCCTGGGATCGAGTCCTACATCAGGCTCCCTGCATGGAGCCTGCTTCTCCCTCTGCCTATGTCTCTGCCTCTCTCTGTGTGTGTGTGTGTGTGTGTGTGTGTGTGTCTTATGAATAAATAAAATCTAAAAAAATAAATAAATAAATAGGTTTAAATTTTTAAAAAGAACAATTTTATTATAATCTCTTATGGTTCTGGGAGGTGATTAGGCTAAACTAAGCAGTTTTCACTTGAAGTCTCATGCAGTGGCTGGGGCTGAAATCTTCTCAAAAGCCTCTTCAAATAGCTGGAAGTTGGTGATGGCTGTTGGCCAGAACAGCTGGCTGTTGGCCTCTTCATGTAGCCTGGGCTTCCTTATATCATCGTGGGTGAATTCCAAGATTGAGTCCTCAAGAGGACCAGGCAGAGACTGTATGGTTTTTGTGACCTAGCCTCAAAGGTCACAAAGCATCATTTCCACCACACTTACAGGCTGCCCTCGATTTGAGGCCAGTGGGAAACATCTCTCAAAGGAACAGTAGAAATACCACATTGTAAGAAGCATCTGTGGCAGAGGGAATCTTGTGGCCATCTCGGAAAATATAATCTACCACACTTCATATAAGTAAGTATATTGTAGGTGATAATGGGATAGTTGCTATGGGTGGGGAAAAGGGCAGGAGAGAGGGAATTGGGAGTGTGGTACAGAGGTGTGGATGGGAAAGTTGTTATTTTATGCGGGGTAGTTGGAAAAGCCTTCATTATTAAGGTGACATTTGAACGCAGACCTGAAGAAAGTGAAACCAGTTTCAGGTTTTACTCTTAGTGAAATGAAATCATTGGAGGATTTTGAGGAGTGACATGACCTGACTAACTTTAAAGGAACTCCCTGACTGCTTTTACAGAATAGCTTGTAGGGGCAAGGAGTATATGCAGGAAGATGACTTAGGAGCCTATTGCAATAATCCAGGTGAGAGATGATGGTGGCCTGGACCGGGTGGGAACTGTGTAGCTACAACTTCAACTGAGTGAGTTCTGTAGTGTGCTGTTTGGTTCTCTGTGACCTATGTCTCTAATTTCATTTGTGCCCTGGAATACAGTTTTGTTTTTTGTTTTTTTTTTTTTTTAAGACTTATTTATTTATTTGAGGGAGGAAGGGCAGTTGGGAAGAATCCTGCAGTGGGGCCTCCCCCTACTCTACTGAGCATGGAGCCTCACTTGACTCAGTGCTTGATCCCTGGACCCTGAGATCATGACCTGAGGTGAAATCAAGAGTCAGCTGATCAAAGGTCTGAGCAACCCAGGAGTCCTGCTGGGAGACAGTTTTGGCTAATAATGGCTAACAAAATGTGTGAGTGATGGTGCCCTGCCTGCCACAAAGAAATAAAGGAAAAACATTGTGCTGAATGTTAAAATGGAAGTCTTTTGGGTACTGGAGGCTCCTTTGACGAAAGAGTTTAGGAAACAAGGGTAAGAATCAACAGACAATCAGAGAATGAGTAAGCTCTTTGACGTCATTAAAGAAGTCCTAACTATGCCAACAGCCAGGAATACTGACCAACTGTTGAATGACTAATTGCTGTAAGAAATCAGTAGTATAGGGGCGCCTGGGTGGCTCAGTCAGTTAAGCATCTGCCTTCGTGATTCCAGGGTCCTGGGATCAAGTTCCACATTGGGCTCCCTGCCCCACGGAGAGTCTGCTTCTCCCTCTCCTCCCCGTTCATGCTCTCTCTCTTAAATAAATAAAATCGGGGATCCCTGGGTGGTTCTGCTGTTTAGTGCCTGCCTTCAGCCCAGGGCATGATCCTGGAGACCTGGGTGGTTCAGCGGTTTAGTGCCTGCCTTCAGCCCAGGGCATGATCCTGGAGACCTGGGATTGAGTCCCACATCAGGCTCCCTGCATGGAGCCTGCTTCTCCTTCTGCCTGTGTCTCTGCCTCTCTCTCTCTCTCTGTGTCTCTCGTGAATAAATAAATAAAATATTTAAAAATAAAATAAAATCCCCCAAAAAGAAAAAATCAGTAGTAGAAACATTTTATAACTTTAAAGGGTATGAAGAGAACTCCACCACCTTGTAACACTAGAGCAAATCTCTGAAAGAATTCTACAGTTAGTGCTCCCATTTCCAGAAATATATTCCCCATGCTAACGAGGGAATGCCCATATTAATTTAGGCAGTGTTAGAACATTTTGCTGTCCTCAGCTAACACACACATTTCTAGAGTGAATAGAACCCATAGCTGTGGTCTCTTATATTTGACCCATCTTGATAATGATGGGAAACCAAAGCAGCAGTGCAAATAACCTGGATTGAAACCTTAGGATTCCATTTGCACGTGCCTCTACAACATATTAGGGAGGGGTCTGAAAGCCAATCCAGTTTGGTATATTGAGGAACCCTAACACTGCTGCTAAAACTACCCCAGTCTTCGATAGCCAGCTTAGAAAAATTGAATCCTCTCCTTATGGGTTTCTAAGAAAGAAGGTCAAAAGTTAATGGAAGTCCCAAGTTGGGCATTTCACAGTTAGGTAGCCAGAGACTGCTTCTTTTCTACAGTTTGTGGAAACACTTAATTTGCTTCCTTGGCTTATGGTTTCTGCCACGAGTTGAAAATTGAAACCACCTGTAGCTTGGAGAGTGTCAAGGCAGAGAAACAAATGATTTCAACATGTCTTCAAAAGCAGTGATCCATGGGTGCCCCTCTGCAATTGTTTTGCTAATATCTAGACCCAATCACCAATGCTCAGATTCAGTGTGAAGCTAACCTGTACTTGTCAAAGCGGGGAGTGGAAAAGATTATGAGGTCAGTCCCAACAGAAAACAGCTTCATGGGAACAATGCCAGGTTTCTTTAAAATGAATATCACCCTCTCTGCAACACACACTCAGGGTGGTCCAAATCAGGAACTCAAAAGAAGCTACTCGTTTAGGAAGAAACAAGAGCTAGAAAAACAATGGAGAAATTTTCATCATCCGAGCATCTCCCAGCCCCAAAAGATTAAGAGCTGATTGTACTGAACCTGGGAGGCAAAGGAAGTCCACATGTATGGGTGGGAATATAAACGTAACTTGATGGGATAAGAATGAGTACCTTGATGGGGAAATCATCATGACACAAAGGGCAAGTGATCTATGTTTGACTGGTGGCAAATAAAAAATGGGGAACCCAGAGGCTGCTGCTAGGTTTTATTTAAAAATATTTTTGCTGCGATGCCTGGGTGGCTCAGGGGTTGAGCACCTGCCTTCAACCCAGGGCATGATCCTGGAGTCCCAGGATCAAGTCCCACATCGAGCATCCTGCGAGGAGTCTGCTTCTCCCTATGCCTGTGTCTCTGCCTCTCTCTGTGTGTGTCACTGATGAATAAATAAATAAATACAATCTTTAAAAATAAATAAATAATAAAGCTTATTTTAAAAAATAAAAATAAAAATATTATTTGCTACTTCCTTAAGTTTAGAGGAGCTGAGGGTTTTCCTAGTGGCTCAGAAAATCCTCACAAGGTGAGAAATAACTGGAGGAAGTTTTCAGACTGGGTTTCTAAGATGAACGTTGCTCATTAGCTTTCAGTAAAAAGCAGTTGAAGGTCTCTGTCTTCCAGATATATTTTGCGAGAAAAGTATGAGCAGCAACTTCATCAGTCATCAAGACTTCTCTGTGAGTTGCTGTATGATTTCATGTAAAGTAATAATTTAGTTAAACTTTGAATTTAATTAATATTATTTAAGAGACACCCAGAAGCAAAGCTACATTTGTTTCATCTGGGTTGTTGCTACGGAGTTGAGCAGGTATGATTATCAAATAATTAAATTGATTCCATAAAGCTTCATGGAAAAATTAATTGGATTGCTTTATAGACACATTCGTTATGTGGCTTTTTCACTATAATAGATTGCAAAGTAAAATTTAATTAAAATTTCCTTTTTTCTCTAGGATACATTCTTTTCTTATTTAGCAGTGTTTGTATTTTATTATAGTCATGAATAATTTCCAGAACACGACTCAGACATTAAACAATTTGATTCATTCTTTTGAAAGACAAGAGGAATAGTATTATTGTTTCACAGACGAAGAGACTCACATAGCTTCCAGAATCTAGTATTAAATGTTTCTGGTGTAGATAAGTGATCACATCCTTGGGGTTTCTTCTTGTTGTCAAATATGTACAGTAGGAGTTAGAGGTAGTAAGGGCCGTCTCCTAAGACAGCCAGAGATTCATTTTTAATGTCTTTTGTATTGCCTGAGACATAGATAGTAAGACCTGAAAATGTGAAAGTGCCAAGATTCACAAATTTAAAATAATTTTATAGGAGGAAAATGGTTTAGCCTTCATTCATCCAGGAAATAGTTCTCATTTTTACATTTGTGTGTAAATGCATTGGTGTGCAAGTCCTTGTGAATCATGTGAGTTTCTCCTTTCCTATGCACTCTGCTTCCTGGGAGCCTCTGGTCTCTGCTTCTCCTATTCAGAGATTTTTTTTTTTTTTAGAGATTTTATTTATTTATTCATGAGAAACAGAGAGAGAGAGGCAGAGACATAGGCAGAGGGAGAAGCAGGTTCCTGATGGGGAGGAGCCCAATGCAGGACTTGATCCCAGGATCTGGGATCATACCCTGAGCCAAAGGCAGATACTCAACCACTGAGCCACTCAGGCGTCCCCTATTCAGAGATCTTATTCCTAATCTAGGAAAATGGATCTTAACTTTTTCTGCATTATGAACCTTTTGAAAATCTCTATGAGATATGGATTATCTCTCTCGGAAAAATGCACATTGGTACATGTATGTAAAATTTTGAAATACTTTCAGTCTTGAAACCCATTTGTGTGCTTCTATATGAACCCCAGAGAAAGAATCTCAGGCCCTGGGTTCATTGGATAAGATCCTTCACTCCCTGTCTTTCCAGAGAAGTGATATATTTCTCAGTAATCATATGAACATGTGTGCTTCTTTCACTCTGACAAGGGGCTTGTTATTACTATCATTATTAAGCATTTATTATTATTATTGTCTTTATTTGTTTTTCCTTTATCTTTGCCCAAGACATTCTTCATATCTGGGAAAGCCCAGGAACCTCAAAGACTTGGAAGCTGACCAGATGGTCTAGCTACCTCAGCCAGTTGACTTAATACCACTAGAACTGAGGAGGTTATCCCCAGTTCTCCAAGTGTACAAATACACTGGCCCTCCTGGGATGCCTGGCCCTACCTCACCTGATTCATTGGCTGGGGCTCATTGAATATTCATGTGCTCTCTACATTTCCTAGCTCCCCTTGCAGCTGTATTAGGTAGGGCCTCAACGTTGAGTCCTGGCACATGGGGAAAGAAGTGTAAGTGATGGGTTACTCTTGGTGCAGGGCACTTAAAGGTTGGTGTGGCTCCTCTCTTCCCATTTGGTGAGATGGTAGAACAAGATGAAAGCAGCTTAGATCCCTGAGTAACCCCAGAGAGGAGAGCTGAAGTCATGAGTTGCCTAATATACCCTGGACTTCACCAGAATGACAACAAACCTTTATTGTGCTAAGCCACTGAGATTCCAGGATAAATGTGTTAATTCAGCACACCCTGATTACACTGACTAATACACTGGTATAAGACTGGATTTAAAAAAAGAAATTGCCCCAGAACACTTTTATGGCTAAGAATGGGAGTCAATATGGTTAACTTATAGAACTTGACATTATTATTATTATTAGAGACATGTTAGATTAGAGATATATTATTAGATACATGGATTATTAGAGATATTACTGGTTAGTAATATTAGAGGTATATAAGATGCCTAGGATGATACTTGGCTTATATAACTCCATAAGCGGTGACTTTTATTCTTAGTTCTTAAGATATCCTATATCGTAATGTAAGTATTTGATGGGACATGATAAAATTTGATTACATTCATGGATAACAGTCTCCTATTCTGATTCTTTCCCAGATTTCTCACCTTAATGTATCTCTTCAAAATAGTTTGGGTCTTGGGCAGAAGTATCTTTTATAAAATTGCTAGAAGGAATAATTTCCAGGAAATCAGTAGTTTATTATCTTTAATCATCCAAATGCTTAGTAAAAGCCTATTATTTCTTCCATATATTAATGAACAAAACAGCATAGAAAGTAACAATATTACCAAGTACAATTTTGTGTGGTCCAGACATTTACAGAATAGAACATATAAAACAATGCTAACTGTGTGAGACAGACAGTATATGGAAAGAGAAAAGAAAGCTCTCTGCAGGCTCAATTCTTCAGAGAAAACTTCTTGAAATGAGTGGGGCTCAGATCTTGTCTTGAAGCATGGGTAGAATACGAAAAAATAGGAAAAGGAAGAAGGCAGTCCAAGTGGACAACAGAATGAGCAAGGTATTGATCAAACCCATAATAGTCAAATAAAGTATTAGGTTGATTAGTATAAAATCCCTGGAGGTTTTTTTGCAGGCAAAAAAAAGCAATCCAACATTGGCAATTTTCTGTGTTCAAATTAATAAAAGTGGCATTTTGGAGTGGTACACTGGAAGTTTCAACTGTATTAGTAATGTTTTCCTTTTAAAAAAGATTTTATTTATTTATTGAGAGAGAGGGAGAGAAAGAGAGAGAGAGAGCATGAGGAGGGGGAGGAGCAGATGAGGAAGGAGAGAGACAGAAAATCTCTCAAGCAGACTCACATTGGGTGTGGGGGCCATGCACAGGGCTCCATCTCCGGACCCTGAGCTGAGATATGACCTGAGCTGAAACCAAGAGTCAGACGTTCAACTGACTAAGCCTCCCAGACGCCCCAGTAATGTTTTCTTTTTTACACTGAGTGGTAATTACATAAGATCCTTATATTACTTTTTTTTTTAATATTTATTTATTTATTCATGAGACACAGAGAGAGAGAGAGAGAGAGAGAGAGAAAGGCAGAGACACAGGCAGAGGGACAAGCAGGCTCCTTGCCGATGTGGGACTCTGATCCCCGATCCCAGGATCACGACCTGAGCCCAAGGCAGTGCCCCAAACGCTGAGCTATCCAGGCATCCCAAGATCCATATATTACTTCTTATTTCTTGTGGTTATTAAATATTTTACAATTATCTCATTAAAACAACCAAAAGAAAAATAAAATAAAATAACTTAAAGAAGAGCAAAAAAGAAAGTTAAGTCTTATCAAATAAATTAAGGAATCCCATTAGGTAGCACTCATTCTCTTTAGGAAAATAACCCTTGGTTTTCTCAGTATTCTCAGACCTTCTCTCTTTTCCCCAGTTTTCACCCAAATGGTTTAGGGGGCAAGCACAGCTTATGCAATTGTATGACAAAGGAGAGAATCCAAGAGACCCCTAAGTGCAATGTTCTTTGTTGTGGCCTTTGGGGCACCATCCCTTCCTCACCTGGCCACTGCTTGTCCTGCTGGTAATTGCAACTGCAAGATAAGATTCCAGACCATGCGGATATAACTTGTGATCTGGCCTCCCTTTGGTTGCTCAGGTTTCATGGCTGTCTCTCAGCCTCCCCTCAGCTCTCTGGCTGTACAGATTCTACAAACTACAGTCTGTCCCTGAGGCCCATTAACTGTGGCCCTGCTTGGTGGAGGCAGGTGATTCACTCTGTAGGCTTCACTATTGTGTCACCTTGCTCTAGCTTGCTAAGATCATCCCTCCAACAAGTTCCTCAGCCAGATACCATGGCTCTTACTGACAGCATCACAGAAAAGCCAGACCTCAGGGCCTTTGATCTGAGTACACTTTTACCTGATGTGCTATACCAGAGGAAGATGCAGAGCATCCTCTCAGGGGCTCAGATGGGAGCAAGTCCCAGCTGTTCCTACCAATCACATGATGCATCTCATGATCTCTAGACAGAAGTCTGGAAAGGAGAAATCGGGACATCTGACAGTTTTTCCTTTCCCCCTTATTCTCTCTCCTACTCTTTCATCCCATTATCCCACAGGACCAACAACCATAGGCTTCCTGTCTTTCCTCCAGTCTGTGTCCATCTACTCCTGAGCAGCAAACATCACAGTGTGGCAGTCATACCCTTTGGGAGAACTTCCTGAGTTAAGCTGGTATCTTCAGGGAGTCAAATCGCCTTTTTTTTTTTTTTTTTAAATCTTGAAAGGAATTTAGGAAGTCTTCTTTCAAGCCACTAACCTGGCCTAGAAATTACTTGTCTTGCTATAAAATTCTATTTTGAATGTCAGAGCTGAATCTTTCAGTATCCTCCCCACTTCCTTCTCTAACAAGTCCTTATCTTCTCAAGCAGATGGATGCCAAGGGCCAGCTAAGGATAAAGTCATTTATTCATAAAGGAACAAGGAAAGCACACTGATTTTTAAAATATTACTTTTCTAATTGTACTAAAATTCTCCACATCCCCTGTACCTTCCTTCATAGATCTCTGACAATTGCCTCATGACAGGTCAAATTCTGCGATTTATTGCCAAAGGGTGATACTCAAAATGTTGAACAATCAGCTGAATAGCATCCCTGACCCATGATAGACATATAGAGGAAATAGAACCAGTTAAATAAGTTCCCAGTGTTTGCTCTTCCTCTCTCACAAGGCACATCTGTGTATAGCTTCGAGAATGTTTTACCCAGGAGCTCTCCTTCCTCAGCCCGTGTTTGGAGTGACTCCCTCCTGCCTGGTAGGCAAGATCTGTGGAGTGTGTCTGGTGTACATCAGATGCTGGTTAACAAGGCATGATTTTAAGGAACATAAACTATCTCATTGATGTCACAACTGCCTTTTAGGCAGGAGGTCTCCCGGGGTAAATGTTCAGGCCCAGTACTCTGGGAGTTGGTGAAAAGAAGTGAAAGGAGAGTCTGGCTGTAGTTGAGGAATCATGCCAAGCACTAACTAGCTTCTCACTTAACCTTGTCTAAGCTTTGTGTCTTCAACTGTGAAACAGGATTAAAGAGAATTCACAGACCTAATGCATGTAAAATGCTTAGCACAGAAAAGTGTTGAGTCAATGTCAGCTATTAATGTAACCATGAGTAATGTTATAATAATTTTATTGTTGTTGTTACTGGACCAGTGCCCCTTTATTGACTATGAGGAGTATTTCCCTGACTTCAGCACCCTTAGCCACATGTACCTATGGGATTTCTGATACAAATATTGAACTAAATATGACATGAATGAATGATGAATGAATAAAGCATGTGTATGCCAAGCAACAGGGTAGTGAAGAGAAAATTCAGTCACAGACCACACCCCTGGTTAGCACAAGAGAGATCTTCCCCTATACTGAGAAGGACCAAAGTCAAATTCAAGTACTACAGGCTTTTTTTTTTTTTTAAGATTTTATTAATTTATTCATGAGAGAGGCAGAGACATAGGCAGAGACTCAACCACTGAGGCACGCAGGTGCCCCACTCCAGGCTTTCATATTAACTATACAGGATATAAAACTTTAAAAATAAGCAGTAAGGGGAAAAAAGAAAAAATATATTTTAAATAAATATAAATTAAAATAAACCAAATAAATGGAGTATTTGATTACATGATATCCCAGAAACCCAAGCTTTCTAGGACTGCCCTGGAGACAGGGTCTTCAGACACATTTGGAATGTGGTAGTAAGCCTGGGTCACGGAAGAGAAGAGGCACTGTAGAAAGGGGGGTAGCTTGGCAGAATTGCCTTCATATTTTAAGTTACAGCTTTCTTTACTGAAGCAATAGTTTCAAGGAAGTAAATTATTCACAAATCATTAATAGCAGATGCTGAGATGGGAAGATAATAAGCAAGAAAGATAATTAAAGCCTGTGTTCTTTGAAATGAAATAAGTATGGAGGCTAAATTGGATGATTTTTCAAACCTTTTCAATCTCATCATCCTAAAATAATTCTACTGTCTAGTGCAGAGGTTTTCAAACATTTTTTGACATCAAGCCCCTAAGAAATTATTCTACATTTCGACCTGGTACAGGCAAACACACATAGTTATCCTCTCACAATACAGCTTTCATGAAAGAATATTGATCCTTACTAAGTAATACTTATATTTTAATTGTGGGTCTTTCCTTCCCTCCCTCAATTTGTCAAACTGATTTGCCACTGGATTTTTCCCTTCCTCCCTCCCTCCTTTCATCCTTTCTCCCTCCATCACTTCTTGTCAAACTGATTTGCCACTCGCAGTTGAAAAATATAGGTGTAGTGGGGTTTCCTAATCGTTAAATATTTCCGTAGACTGTTTACTGTCCAGAATGCGGTAGAATTCAGCAGGCTGCCCCGAAGGACAGCTTCCAGGTTCGGATTTCGTCTCTAGCATTTAAGAAGTCATTCCCAGGGGACCTCGTTTTCCCGTACAGGACAGACAGGAGAATCAACAGAACGAAGTGCAAGTTTGAAGACAAGAAACATTTGTCTAGTGGAGTGTACCTTATGCTTTTATATTAACTTAAAAAAATCTCCATGTCAAACATTTAGCACCGCCGTGCACCTCTTACAGCTAACCCAACACACAACTCGATTCGCTTCCAGGCGCGGGAAACTCCCCTCCGGGAGCGGGGATCCCGCGCTCCAGCCGACGCTCCGGCCCTTCCTCGGCCTCGGGTGAACTTCTTCCTTCAGCTTGGTGGAAGGTTACCTCGGGAGAAAATAGTCCCCACCGTCTAGAAACTTTTCAGGGGTAAAGAGGACGTCGGACGTGGGAGCGAGTGGGCTGCTCCGACAGGAGCCGCAGGCCCTGGACCGCCAGCGGGGCGGGGCGACGCGACACGCGGGGGCGGGGCCAGGGCGGCCGGCAGACGAGGCGGGGGAGCCGGCGCGGAGGGGAGCAGAAAGCCTGGAGTCTCGGCGCGGGCGGCGTCGGCCGGCGCGCCTCTGTTGAGCGTCCGCCGCCCGGGAGGGGGCGCTGGCGGGCGGGGAACGGGGGATGGTGCCGAGGTCTCCGCCCTCCGCCCCCCGCCCCCTTTTCTGCCCCCCTTCACTCGGTCCCCCCACACCTCCCGCCGGGAAGGTTTAGTCCCGGGTCGCCTAGACCCGCCTTTTCTTAATGATAATTTCTGTTTGTCGTCGTCTCTCTTGGCCTCAGCCTGCAAGAAGGGAGCCATATTGAGAGTGCAGAAAATGAAGTGACCTGGAGAAAAACGTGATTTAAAAAATAGTGTTTCCTACTTCCTTTTTCTCCCTCAAATTACTGTAGATGTAAGTCACATGTGGAAAGTCCCCAAGGTCGGGCTTTCCAAGGCTGTATTCTGCCTTCACCCGACACTTAGAATAAGATTTTGGTGTAATGATGAGGATCCCTGGGTGGCGCAGCGGTTGAGCGTCTGCCTTCGGCCAGGGCGCGATCCTGGGGTCCCCGGATGGGGTCCCGCGTCGGGCTCCCCACATGGAGCCTGCTTCTCCCTCTGCCTGGGTCTCTGCCTCTCTCCGATATCTCTCATGAGTGAATAAATAAGATTAAAAAAAAAAAGATTTTGGTGTGATGGTAATTTTGCCAAATGGAAGTCGACTTTGTAAAACATTACCTTGGTAAGTAATGGACATTTCCATGGGTGAAGACTGAGTTTTTGCTTTTACTTCTAATACATGTCTCTTCTTGGAGTGGGTAAGGTTATACCTAGGTCAGCCCTGGTTAATTCAGATTATTTTTAAAAGATTTCTATAGTAGGTAATTTACCTAGTTTCTTATGGAGATTTAGGGAATTTTGCTTTATTGCTACATCCATTTTAAGTATCTTTTGCTGGGCAGCCCGGGTGGCTCAGCGGTTTAGCGCCCCCTTCAGCCCAAGGCCTGATCCTGGAGACCCACGTCAGCCTCCCTGCATGGAGCCTGCTTCTCCCTCTGCCTGTGTCTCTCTCTGTCTCTCTGTCTCTCATAAATAAATAAAATCTTAAAAAAGAAAGAAAAAATAGCATTCATACGTGCTTGGGTAGCTCAGTTGATTAAGCTTTGCTTAATCATGGATTAAGGATCCATGATCCATGATAAGGATCATGAGATCAAGTCCTGTGAGGGCTCCATGCTAGGCAGGGAGTCTGCTGGAGATTCTCTCTCTCCCTCTCCCCCGGCCCCTCCTTGTACTCAGGGCACTATCTCTCTGTCCCTCTCTCTCCCATTCAAATAAATAGATCTTTTAAAAAAAAAAATAGCATTTAGAATTTCACATGTATATGGTCTATACCTTGCTATATATCATAAATCTTTATGAAATGTAAATTCCTCAAAACATAGGGGCTCTGTTTTATTCTTCAGTGAAATGGAGTTAATCTCCTTGTAGTGTTATGCATTTTAAAGGGTCTAGATGTAATAGGGCTTCATTAAATGACAGCTATTCATTTTGTTTATCTTTATATCCTCCAAAGTGCTTTGCATGTGGTAATAAGTATTGGTTGGGGACACCTGGGTGGCTCTGCAGTTGGGTGCCTGCCTCCGGCTCAGGGCATGATCCTGGAGTCCCAGGATGGAGTCCCACATCAGGCTCCCTGCATGGAGACTGCTTCTCCCTCTGCCTATGTTTCTGCCTCTCTCTCTCTCTCTCATGAATAAATAAAATCTTAAAAAAAAAAAAAAAAAAGTACTGGTTGAATGAATTAACATGCCATGTCCCATACTATACAAAGGAAAAATACCAGGATGGGAGCCCTCTAGCACAATGACTTCATTTCATCACTGAAGCTTGGTATGAAGGTATCCATCCTGCAGTCCTTTTACCAGATGCAGGGTCTCTTGACCTTGGAATGTGGAGCACTTCAAATTTTCAGGGAGAAATAAGCAGGCCTAATTAAATAGCAGGACCTAACCTCTTGTCAGGATGGAACTTAAGAAATTTGTTTAAATATGGAAAAGCTAAGCTTGCTTGACACAGATTGTGGGGTGGGCTGTGTGTGCTATGTATTATTCAAGTTATGTCAAAATCGATTAGTGGACCCTGGTTTCCATTATAACATCACTCATTAGCAGAATGATGGCTGGGAGCTCTGCAAGTCACATGATTTAATGAAGGAATTGACTGGATTTTCTTTGTGTTTCTGCCCTTAGCCATATTCAGTTTTTTTGTATATTTGGAAAAGGTGAAAACAGAACGTGGAGATCCACTTACTTTAATGCTGTCAGACTGCTAAGTGGTAGAAACTTTTTGAAGAGATTTACTGAGCTGTTTAATTAGTTGAAAGACTTTAGTGAATTAATTTAAAAGGTTCTGAGAGATAAAACATGTCAGACCCCTACTGGCTTATAAAATTGTTCTTTCCTATTGATGTGACATGACAGCTGAGCACAGTTCATGTCCAGCTGCAGGGGAATAAAATAAGGATAGTACTGATGTGTTCAGAGACATGCTAGTGCTCAGCTCCATCTGGCCATGACAATGGAGTCACCTGGGCCCCATGCTCATTTTCTTCTGCTCAAGCACCTGAGCTCATTAGAACCAAAGTCAAGGTGCTAGACTGTTTGGTGAAATGAAGTCAGGACTACAGAAGAGCTTTACAGATTTTGATGAGTAGGTGTTATGTTTCATGTTTTAGTTGTTAACTTTTGGAATGCACACCCGGAGCTAGCCCTCAGTGGTCAAGCCAGATCTGTGCCACTGTTTCCAGAGTGACTGAACTGAAAGCAGACTACGTCTGCAAGGAGACAAATATCCCTGGAATGTTCGAGACAAGTAGATGAATTGCAGAATATTCTAAAATTTTTGACCAGTGTCTGGTCCCAGCCGGTATAGAAAGTACATTCTTTTTCAGACAACAATGAAGTCAGCACTGTCAAAAATGTCAGCCAACATTGAAGCTGCAAGCCATCATCATTAATATATACCTGTAGTCAGAAATTGAATATGCTGTGGCTAAATATAACATATTCATCCAACACGTATTTATTAAGTGCTACACTTTGGAGATGCCTCAGTTCTTTTTTTTTTTTTTTTTTTTGTATTTATGTATGATAGTCACAGAGAGAGAGAGAGAGAGAGAGAGGCAGAGACACAGGCAGAGGGAGAAGCAGGCTCCATGCACCGGGAGCCCGATGTGGGATTCGATCCCTGGTCTCCAGGATCGCGCCCTGGGCCAAAGGCAGGCGCTAAACCGCTGCACTACCCAGGGATCCCTGCCTCAGTTCTTATAGTCTAAACAGTGCTGTTCAATAGGAATATAATTTGAACCACCTATGTAATTTAAAATTTTCTAGTTAGCCACTTTAAGAAAATTAAAAGAAACCAATAAAATTAATATAATTTTTTTTTTAAAGATTTTATTTATTGGGATGCCTGGGTGGCTCAGTGGTTGAGCATCTGCCTTTGGCTCAGGGTGTAATCCTGGAATCCCTGGATTGGGAGAGAGACAGATAGAGAGAGGCAGAGACACAGGCAGAGGGGAGAAGCAGGCTCCCTGTGGGGAGCTGGGCGCGGGACCCGAACCCAGAATTCTGGGATCACGGCCTGAGCCAAAGGCAGAGACTCAACCACTGAGCCACCCAGGAGTCCATGATTTAATTTTTTAAAGATTTTATTTATTTATTTATTCATGAAAGGCACAAAGAGCGAGGCAGAGACATAGGCAAAGGGAGAAGCAGGCTCCCCACAGGGAGCCCAGTGAGGGACTCGATCCCAGGACCCTGGAATCACAAGCTGAGCCAAAGGCAGATGCTTAGCCAATGAGCCACCCAGGCATCCCAATAAATTTAATTTTAATACTATATTTATTTTACCAAATATGTCTAAAATGTCATTTTGGTATGTGACTGATACAGGAATTATTATTATTATTTAAAGAATATATTTATTTGAGAGAGAGAGAGCAGGCAGGGAGAAGGGCAGAGAGAGAGGGAGAAGCAGGCTCCCCACTGAGTAAGGAGCCCAATGCAGGGCTCCATCTCAGGACCCCAGGACCCTAACCAGAGCCCAAGGCAGATGCTTAACCAACTGAGCCACCCAGGTACCCCAAAATTACTATTTTTTAATAACTAATTATTTGGGGAGCACTTAGGTGGCTCAGTTAAGCCTAGACTCTCTTTTTTTTTCTTTTGAGAGCGAGTGTGTGTACAAGCAGGGGGAGTAGCAGAGGGAGAGGGAGAAGCAGGCTCTCTGCTGAACAGGGAGACCAATGTGGGGCTTGACTCCAGGACCCCAGGATCATGACCTGAGCTGAAGGCAGACACTCAACTGACTGAGCTACCCAGGCACCTCAAGCCTTGACTCCTGATTGGACTCAGGTCAGGATCTTCGGGTCATAAGATCAAGCCCCATGCTGGGTATGGAACCTGCTTAGATTCTCTCTCTCCCTCTCCATCTTCACCCCTCTCTCTAAAAAAAAAATAAATAAACAAAAATAAAATTTAAAATTTTTTTTTTAGTAATCTCTACATCCAATGTGAGGCTTGAACTGACACCCCATGACCTATATAGAAATTATTAGTTAAATAATTCTTTGGAATCCAGTTTTTCTAATTTGGTATTTTACACTTTGAGCACATCTCACATTATATTTGCCACGTTTCAGCTACTCAAAGCCACACATCACCAGCGGTTACCATATGGGGCACCCCAGGTCTAGAGGGAAATACAGATGAGTAAACAGGTGATTTCAGTGAAATGTAGCAAAAGCTATGATAAGACAAGTATAAGGTACAGTGAACATATACAAAGGGCTTAGTCCCTTCAGTTCATCCCGAATCTCATAATTCTCTGTGCAGCTCTGCATTTTTCCCGTAGCTGCTCTTAAGCCAAGCCAGCATCTCTCTTTCCCAGACTTGCACAACAGCCTCCAAAATTGTCTACCTGCATCCACCCATGTGCTTCTCTGTGGCTAGAATGACCTTTAATTTTTTTTTAATTTTTTAAAATAAATTTTATTTTATTTATTCATGAGAGACACACAGAGAGAGAGGCAAAGACACAGGCAGAGGGAGAAGCAGGCTCCATGCAGGGAGCCTGACCTGGGACTTGATCCTGGCTCTCCAGGATAAGGCCCTGGGCTGAAGGCGGCGCTAAACTGCTGAACCACCCAGGCTGCCCTTTTAAAACATTTTTTTAAAAAGATTTTATTTATTTATTCATGAGAGACATAGAGAGGCAAGGGGGAAGCAGGCTCCATGCAGGCAGCCCGATGTGGGACTCAATCCCAGGACCCCTGGACCATGCCTTGAGCTGAAGGCAGATGCTCAACTGCTGAGCCACCCAGGCATCCCTAGGGTGACCTTTTAAACATGTGCATGTGATCATGTCACTCCACTGCTTAAAACCTTAAACACATGAAAGCCCGGTGAACAACTGTTAAATGATGGACATAAAGCACCTAGAACACAAGTTCTGCTAAGTTCAGTTCTCCCTACTTCTCCCTTTCACTCTTTCTGCCTCGTTCTTCCCTCTCTGGTTCCTTCTCTCATCTGCCTCTCAGCCCCAGCCCCTCTTCCTCTTTTTATCATCCAACTGTCTCTTATCAGCTGAATTTTTTTTTCTTTCTTGCCTTCTATTTTCTTTTCTCCCTTCTTTATTTTCCTTCTTCCTTCCATCCTCTCTTCCTTCCTCTCTTTCTTTCTGTAGGCTCAATGCCCAACATGGTGCTTAATTGCCACCCTGAGATCAACAGTCGTCTGCTCTACAGATTGAACCAGCCAGCCACCCCTCTTCCTCCTGCTTTAGTAGAATTTAAATTTAAATGGGGTTTAAATTCTATTCTAAATAGAATAGAATTTAAATGGGGTCAAAATTTTGTGCTATGGTTATTTACTTATGTGGTTCAGTCCTACTCATTCTAAATAGAATAGAATTTAAATGGGGTTAAAATTTTGTGCTATGGTTATTTACTTCTATGGTTCAAGTTCTTCACTTAAAAATCAGAAGAGCTTGACCCTGGGTCAGGATTAAATTCAAGTGCTTTTTTTCCCCCCAAAATAGTCTTCAGTTCTTTTTGTAGATTAGAGGCTTCTTTAGAAAAATACATATTAGGGGCACCTGGGTGGCTCAGTAGGTTAAATGTCTGTCTTCAGCTCAGGTTGTGATCTCAGGGTCCTGGGATAAAGCCCCATGTTAAGCCCCACCTTGAGCTCCCTTCTTGGAAGGAAGTCTGCTTCTCCCTTTCCCTCTCTCTCTTCTCCTCACCACTTGAGTTCTCGTTTTCTATCTCTCAAATAAATAAATAAAATCTTAAAAAGAAATAAAAATACATATCACCTTCTCCTTCTGGGAAGAAAACAATCCCCTTTAACATTTTGTAGAAGAGAAAATAGTGTAGCTACTTAAAACAGGATCATCTAGTGATTTGAAACAAATCAGAAGAATCCAGGCACTTGCTCCCACAGTACCTTTGTTTTTTTTTTTTAAGATTTTATTTATTTTATTCAGAGAGAGAAAAAGAGCACAAGCAGGGGGAGCTGCAGGCAGAGCAAGAGGGAGAAGCAGGCTTCCCACTGAGCAGGGAGCCCAACATGGGGCTCCATCCCAGGATCCCAGTATCAGGACCTGAGCCAAAGGCAGATACTTAACTGACTGAGCTATCCAGGTGCCCCAAGAATACCTCTTTTAGGTAGATTGCTGCTGACTCTTGGCAGTAGAGCAGTGAGGCAAATTAATTATTCAGTGTTGGGAGGATCCCTGGGTGGCTCAGTGGTTTAGCCCCTGCCTTCAGCCCAGGGCATGATCCTGGAGTCCTGGGATCGAGTCCCACATCGGGCTCCCTGCCTGCTTTTCCTTCTGCCTGTGTCTCTGCCTCTCTCTCATGAATAAATAAATAAAATCTTTAAAAAATAATAATAATTCAGTGTCTGTAAAAGTCAATAAATAAATGAAATCCCTAATTAAATAAACCTTCAGGGTACTGAGAGCTTGCAGTTTCCTTAACTTTGCACACTTTCTTTTTTTTTTAAATAGATTTTTAAAAATTTATTCAGAGAGAGAGGCAGAGGGAAAAGCAGGGACCATGCAGACAGCCCGATGTGGTACTCCATCCCAGGTCTCTAGGATCACGCCCTGCACTGCAGGTGGCGCTAAGCCGCTGAGCCACCTGGACTGCCCAAGTTTGTGCCCTTTCTTAGGAGGACTAGATCCCTTGTTTGGAGGAACAGCCAACCGAAGAGTATGGGCTGCTTCCTTTTACTTCTGAGAAAGTGGATTTATGTCTCCAATATAGAGAACTCTGCCAGGTGCCAACACTTTTTCTACCTCCAGTGAGAGCAAGAAGAAATCATGTAATTACAGAAGGAAGAAAGGAAGTTATAATTCAAGAAAGACTTCCTGCTGCCAAGCCATAGTAGACACCAACACAAAACAAATGAGGGAGGATCTCATCCTAGAAAAGATGTTTCTGTATAGGAAAAACAAACAAACAAACAAACAAACAAACAAACCCTGAAAGGCTTGGGCATTCAGATTCAGAATCCACAAACATTTGTTGAATAAATACTATACATAGGGTGCATCTTTCTACTATTTAATATTTGAGCCTAAGAGAAACTCTTCAACTCTTTCCCAAATGAAATTCTATGCTGGAATGATATCCTGCAGAATAAGGAGCAACGACAGGAATACTTTAGTATTCATTATGTGTCAGCCACACTCAAATTTTAAAAACCCCAAACTAAAGCACCTGACTGGCTCTGTTGGTAGAGCATGAGACTCTTGACTTTCGGTTTGTGAGTTTGAGCCCCATGTTGTGGGGTAGACTGTACTTAAAATAAAATTTAAGGGCAGCCAGGGTGGCTCAGTGGTTTAGCACTGCTGCCTTCAGCCCAGGGTGTGATCCCGGAGACCCTGGATTGAGTCCCACATTGGGCTCCCTGCATGGAACCTGCTTCTCCTTCTGCCTGTGTCTCTGCCTCTGTGTCTCTCAAGAATAAATAAAATCTTTGAAATAAAAAAAAAAAAAAGTGAACTTTGCTATGTTACTCTTCCATGATTCCCCATCACTTACAGGCTTGAGTTAGACTTTTGTCATAAAAATCCCATAAGGTCATTCACATTCCAGGCCCTTCCTACCTGTTGGGCCTCATCTCAGGGCCAGATGGATTAACTAAATCCAGCCTTTTGCACTTGTGTTCCTCGTTGAGTCTTCCCAAAGGAACCAACATCCATCTCTCCCTCTTGTGGCCACAAGACTCACTCTGAGCTTTGGCAAGGAGTGAGGAGGAAGCTGGAGCAGAGGGCTAAAGTCAGCAGAGGGCTTAACTTATCCCAGAGGGCTTAGCTTATCCCATCTGTGGGAGGAAACTGGGGTATTCGAGAAGAAGGAAGGTGGTTAGCAAGTTCAAGGGAACCAAACTTAGCTGAATTTCTAAGTCCCAAGTCCATCCCCAGAGCTAGGTGTGTCAGCCTCTCATAAAAAATGAGGTCCAGAAAACTCTAGGAGGTTGATAAGACTTTCCTAAGTATGATAAGGGCCTCTCAAGAGAAGAAATGGGAACATAGTCCCCTCCCTCAAGGAACTTGTGATGGAATACATCCATTGGAGCAATCAGCAGGCAATATTATATATGGTTAAGAGCATGACTCTAAAGTCAGACTGTCTGGGTGTGAATGCTGGCTCTGCTACTTACTGTGTGACCTTGGGTAATTTATTTAACCTCTCTAAGTTTCAGTTTCTATACTTTAAATAGGAGTGATAATGCTACCTACCTCATAAGATCATCATGAAGATTAAATGAGGTAATTTTTTAAAGTAATTAAAATAGAATCACGTATATAATAAGTGCTTCAGTGCTTTTTAAATAAATAAACATATGTAATTAGAGATTTCTAGATAACATATAATAACACTCATTGTGTGGCTTAGCTCCATAAGAATTCAGAAATTGGGGGTGCCTGAGTGGCTCAGTTGGTTAAGCTTTTGAATTTTTTTTTTTTTTTAAGATTTTATGTATTTATTCATGAGAGACATGCAGAGAGAGGCAGAGTCGTAGGCAGAGGGAGAAGGAGCTTGATGCAGGACTCTATCCCAGGATCTCAGGATCCCAACTTGAGCCAAAGCCAGATACTCAACCACAGAGCCACCCAGGTGCCCCAGCTTCTGACTTTTGATTTCAGCTAAGGTCTTGATCTTGGTCATGAGATCAAGCCCTGCGTTGGGCTCCATACTGGGTGTGGAACCTACTTAAAAACAAAACAAGAGGGACGCTCAGTCAGTTAAGCATGTCCTGTGAGCTCCCGTCATGATCCCAGAGTCCTGGAATGGAGTCCCACATGGGGCTCCCTGCTCCCTGGGGAGCCTGCTTCTCCCTCTCCCTCTGCCACTCCCCCTGCTTGTGCTCTCTCTCTCTCTCTGTCAAATAAATAAATAAAAATTATTTTTAAAAAGATACCTTATTTGATATGTTTTGTTTTTTTTTTAAATTTATATATGATAGTCACACAGAGAGGGAGAGAGAGGCAGAGACACAGGCAGAGGGAGAAGCAGGCTCCATGCACCGGGAGCCCGATGTGGGATTCGATCCCGGGTCTCCAGGATCACGCCCTGGGCCACAGGTAGTCGCCAAACCGCTGCGCCATCCAGGGATCCCCTAATATGTATTGTTGATTCATTAACATTGAGCTCATGACCAAGAGCACTATGATTCATGCCTGAAGGGAGCTTATCTAATATAAGCTCTATAAGACACATTGAAGTTTTCTTGGGCTTGGGAATGCTAGATAGCCCTTCAGCATAACAGTTGGGGGCTATTTTATGTTTTGTTTTTTTTTAAAGATTTTATTTATTTAATTTATTTTAATTAATTTATTTATTTTATATTTAAATATAAATATATTTAAATATATATATTTAATATTTTAATTTATTTATTTTATTTATTTATTTATTTATTTATTTATTTATTTATTTATTTATCTCTAACAGAGAGAGTAGAAAGAGAGGACAAGCAGGGATGGAGATGAGGAGAGGGGCAGAGGGAGAGGGAGTAGACTCTGTGATAAGCAGGAAGCCAAACACACAAGGGGCTCCATCCCAGGACTCTGGGATCAGGACCTGAGCTGAAGGCATATACTTAACCGACTGAGCCACCAAGATGCCCCAGTTGGGGGCCACTTTAAACAGTGAAATCACCAACAAAACAAAACAAAAAATGTGAAAAACATGACACTGCATAGGCCAAGAATAGGACACTTGCTTTGTTGGACCTCATCTGAGAACTAACCTGTCCTGTGACTCAAATTGTTTGCTGCTCTGTACATGTTTATAGATGACCATGAAAAGATTATGAGTATTGATTGGGGGCTACTAGTAACTTTTAGCAAGTAAGCAAATTGACAAATATAGAACCCACAAATAACGAGGGTGAACTGTGTTTAGAGAGCGGACTGGCTTCACGGCCATATGACCTGTGCAGTCACACAGAGCTGCATCCAGTTTACATAGGTATAGCTACATATATAAACACAAACACTTCAGCATATCTTGACATTACTGTTAGACACTATATCCACAGTAGCATTGCTGCTAAGCCAAAGGATATTTGTATCTCAAATAATGATCATTATTGCCTTGTTGCTCTCCAAAAAGTTTGTACTGATTTTCACTCCTAGGAAGGATATTTGAGGACTGTATTTTCTCACAGCTTGCCAACTCTGTACATTTCCAAACTTTAAAACATTTGCCAATCTGATCGTTGTTGTTTTATTTTTTTTTTTTTTTAAAGAATTATTCTTTTTTTTTTTAATTTTTTATTTATTTACTTATGATAGTCACAGAGAGAGAGAGAGAGAGAGAGGCAGAGACATAGGCAGAGGGAGAAGCAGGCTCCATGCACCCGGGAGCCCGATGTGGGACTCGATCCCGGGTCCCCAGGATCGCGCCCTGGGCCAAAGGCAGGCGCCAAACCGCTGCGCCACCCAGGGATCCCCTCGTTGTTGTTTTAATTTGCATTTATCTAATCATGTGTAAAGTTGAACCTGTTTATGTATTAGTCGTTTTTCCTTTACTCTGTTGTAAATTGCCTGTTGCTATCCTTTGTTCTAATGCTAGAAGTTGTTTGCCTTCAATATTAACTAGCTCTCTGCTTATTATATGAGTTATAACTATATTACCTCTGACTTACGAGTCTTGATTTTATTTGCAGCTTTTGGGGGAACTTTTTTAAAGCTTTTATTTATTTATTTTAGAGAGAGCATAAACATGAGCTGGGGGAGAAGCAGACTCCTCACTGAGCAGAGAATCTGATGTGGGGTTTGATCCCAGGACCCTGAGATCATGACATGAGCTGAAGGCAGATGCTTAACTGACTGAGTCACTCAGGTGCCCCTGGGAGGGTACTTCTTAATCCCCTTCACCTATTTCTCCTGGCAACCATCAGTTTTTCTCTGTATTTATGAACTTCTTTATGTTTTATTTTGTTTGTTCGCTTGGGTTTTATCTTTTAAGATTTTAAGTAATCTCTATACCCAGTGTGGGGCTCGAACTCACAACCCTGAGATAAAGAGTCCCGTGTTCCACTGACTGGGCCAGCCAGGTACCACCATTTGTTTTGTTTTTCAGATTCTACAAATAAGTGAAATCATGATATTCATCTTTCTCCATCTGAGTTCTTTCTATTTATTTATTTATTTATTTATTTATTTATTTATTTATTTATTTATTTATGATAGTCACAGAGAGAGAGAGAGAGGCAGAGACACAGGCGGAGGGAGAAGCAGGCTCCATGCACCAGGAGCCTGATGTGGGATTCGATCCCGGGTCTCCAGGATCGCGCCCTGGGCCAAAGGCAGGCACCAAACCACTGCGCCACCCAGGGATCCCTCTTTTTTTTAAATTTTTAAAAAAAGTTTTATTTTTAAGTAACCTGTACACCCAATGTGGGGCTCAAACTTACAACCCCAAGATCAAGAGTCACATGCTCCACTGATTGGGCCAGCCAGGTTCCCCTCTGTCTGACTTATTTCACTCAGCATAATACCCTCTAGGTCCCTTCATGTTACCCCAAATGGCAAGATCTCAACCCTTTTTGTGGCTGCATAGTATTCCACTGCAGGCATACACCACATCTTTCTTATTCATTCACCTCTAAATGGACTCATAGGCTGAGAACCTTGTCAATGAGAGATATTTAAATTTTTAGTTGACAGCACCTGATGACAGTTTCGATGTAGAGAAGCTGGGAGAGGAAGACATCAAGGTAACATAGTGTCTTTCCCAGGCTCTTCCAGTGGGACCCTCTGAGTGGTAGGTTCCTCCCCTACCCATAAGCCTATAAGCTTAGGGAGAAAAAATTTCAAAATCAAGAATTTAGGGATGCCTGGGTGGCTCAGTGGTTGAGCACCTGGCTTTGACCCAGGGCATGATCCTGGGGTCCTGGGATCAAGTCCCGCATCGGGCTTCCTGTGTGAAGCCTGCTTCTCTCTGCTTCTCCCTCTGCCTCTCTCTCTGTGTCTCTTATGAATAAATAAATAAAATCTTTTTTAAAAACCAAGAATTTATTAGTTTACTGTTTTTATTTTATTTATTATTATTATTATTATTTTAAATAAACTCTACCCCCAATGTGGGGCTTGAACTCATGACTCTGAGATCAAGAAGCACATGCTCTACTGACTGAGCCAGCCAGGCACTCCTACTTTTAATTTTTTAATAAACAATATATGAATTGTTTCAGATTTATAGAAAACTTACAAAAAAACATAAGAGTAAGTGTTCTCATATACCCTACACCCAGTTTTCCCTACTATTAAACATCTTATATTAGTATGGTACATTTATCACCATCAGTGAGCCAACAGGGCTACATTATTATTACTAAATCTCATGCTTTACTCAGATTTCCTTAGTGTGTAGTCTCATATTCTGTTTCAGTTCCAGGACACCATTTAATATTTATTCATAATGTCTACTTAGGCTCCTCTTGGCTGTGACAGTTTCCTTCTTTTTATCATTGTCATCCCACATCAATTCATGGCTAATGGGAGCAAAACCCTCTTGGAGCCAGCCATGCCCAAGATACAGAATTAGCAAAAAGCTGACTCTAGATCCTGATTTCTGCTTTCTGTCTTGCCTCCAACCCCCTTACCCTGAGGCTCTCAGCCATTCCCACCTCCCCATACATTCAGTCCAGCACCCCGTTCGTTCCTCCTTTGCCTTCTGACTTCAACACACTGAAGGTAAGTCTTCCTTTGAAGTAAAAGGCTGGTTTCTAGCCTTCTTTGCAAGAGGTTGGGGTCACCCCCACATATTCGCATAAGCTTGCTTTATTCGTTTGTGTGTTTTGTTTTGTTTTGTTTTGTTTTGTTTTTATCCCCTTAATCAGGGTAGCTAGCTGGTTTTCTTGGTAGCTAGTTTGTAGTAAGGTTCTAAGCAAGGAGTCTCTTCTTCAGATACTAGAGACACAGAGACAGGGAAGCAGAAAAGAGGAGGTGGTGGACTGGAGAAGTTAATGACCCTGGTTGGTACGTGTCCAAAGACTTGTGAGATGCACAATTGCAGAAGTCCTAAAGCAAGTTAGCTTTTGCACATTGACAAGAGGTCAGCATTTACAGCAGAGATGCGGAGATGTGAGAGTGAGCTTTCTTTGAGGGTGGCAGTAGAAAGCATGAGGATGAGGGAGGAGAGCGGAGAGCAGAGGAGAAAGCCTGGTCCACAATTAGGGGACTGGGACGGAGGGCTCTTGATGGAGACAGGGGAGGGACTGGAGCAGTGGTGTGGACACCCATGGAGGAGAGAGCAAGGAAGACTAGGAAGCAGAGGAAGGAGATGGTGGAATGGCCTTAATTTTCTCAGCAGACAGTAGACATCCAGTAGACATCCAGTAGAAGGAGCTCTGAAAAGAAGTCTTCAGTTTCTGAGCTCAACTGTAGAGGGAGGACAAGGGGATTGGAGCCATGGGGTATAAAGTGATGCAGGCAGTGGCGAATAGAAAGGAAAGGGATAGGGCAGCAGCCACAAGTTGCAAAAAGAAGGGTATATGGTTCTCCTCTCCATCTTTGAGGGCAGAAGGAAAGTATTTCGAGAG
Source organism: Vulpes vulpes (assembly GCF_048418805.1). Taxonomy (NCBI): domain Eukaryota; kingdom Metazoa; phylum Chordata; class Mammalia; order Carnivora; family Canidae; genus Vulpes; species Vulpes vulpes. The sequence goes on along the minus strand of NC_132787.1, from coordinate 51,388,352 downwards.
TGAATAAATGAAGACAATAGAGGGGAAAAGGGAGATTGGTGGAAGGCAGGTTCTACTTAGATCCTTGTTGTTTCCCTGCCTCACTGGGATGTAAGCTCACAAAGGCAAGGATTTCTGTCTGTTTTGACTTCTGCAATATTGCCAAGAGCCTGGAACAGTGCCTGACAACTGGTGGGTCTTCAAAAAACATTGCTGAAGAACAGGGGAAAATGGGAATTATTAAGTCTGGACACTGGGAAGAGACACTGGCTTTAGAATGAAGCATAAATGAACACATGTATCTCTTCCTCTGAGACCACAGGGAAGATTGAGCTGGGGATAGATAAGGAACTCATGCCTGAAGCCCTGGGCTGGCGGACATGGTACCAAATGAGGACGGATTGCAGGCTTGTCAGGGAACTGAGGGCAAAAATCTCCCCCTGCTTCCATCCAGGGCAACCAAGAGCTGGCCTAGGACACCAGCTGGGCTCTTTTCCCAGCCCTGTGCATTCCTGCTGAGTCCTGTGCACAATGAAGAAAGCAAACTGACAGTGCAGTGACATGATTTTGGTTAATGAACCACTGGTCACCTGCCAAGTGAATGGGAAGTTGTTTTTTTTCTGCCCACTTTTGTAGAAAAAGTTTTTTAATGAATGATTCATCTTGTCTCATTACCCAGAGTACAAATTTGTGACCTGTTAACAAGAGATTAAAACCCAGGGAGGGGGGCACCTGGGTGACTCAGTCAGTTAAGCATCTGCCTTTGGCTTAGGTCATGATGGGGGGGGTGTCCGTAGTGGGATTGAGCCCTGCATTGGGCTCCCTGCTCAGCGGGGAGTCTACTTCCCTTTCTCTCTCCCTCTGCCCCTCCCCACTGTTCATTTTCTCTCTCAAATAAATAAAATCCTTTTTTAAAAGATTTTATTTATTTATTTATTCATGAGAGACACAGAGGGAGAGAGAGGCAGAGACACAGGCAGAGGTAGAAGCAAGGAGCCTGATGCAGGACTTGATCCCTGGGCTCCAGGATCATGCCCTGGGCCCAAAGGCAGGTGCTAAACCGCTGAGCCACCCAGGATCCCCCTCAAATAAATAAAATCTTTAAAAAAAACCCAAAAAACCCAGGGAGAATATATTCACCCCCATCTTCTCACCTCCAATTTCTGGTGGATGGACATGTTCGTTATCTTGATCGTAGCAAGGATTTCATGGATACAGATATAGATGAAAAAAAAAAAAACAGATATAGATGCAGGTATATATATATAAATACCTGTCTAGGGCAGCCTGGGTGGCTCAGCGGTTTAGCGCCGCCTTCGGACCAAGGCCTGATCCTGGAGACCCAAGATCAAGTCCCACATTGGGCTCCCTGCATGGAGCCTGCCTCTCCCTCGGCCTGTGTCTGTGCCTCTCTCTGTGTCTCTCATGAATAAATAAATAAAATCTTTAAAATAAATAAATAAATAAATACCTGCCTATATATCTCAAAACTATCAAATTGTACATTTACATTTATGCAGTATACTGTATGTCAATTATACCCCAATAAAGCTATTTAGAAAAAGGAAAACAAAATCTCATATAAAATTTTTTTATAATTACAGAGTTAGGGTATTTAATTTGTGCATGCTTACTTCCATATATCTATACAAAGAGTGTCATTGTAGGAATCCCAGAGCCACACACCAGGATAAACTAACCACTTTCTGGGGTTGTGGGTTGTGGGTGGAGGTAAAGAACTGAAGAGGAGAAAGTCTTCCATTAGCTGGGGTGAGAATGTTGTGTTCTTTTTGTAATTCCTTTACTTAGCTGGCTGACTCTCTCCTTGAGATCATGCTCTCCTTGTCCCCATCAATATACAGAAAACCCTCCCTTTTACAACCTAAAGATAAAGATGTTTTTTTCCTTAGGGGTGTCAGTTGATCTGCCATTCTGCTGGTCCCAGGATCTCATGTCCTAGTCCTCCTGTGGTGCTACAGAACTTGAGAGATACCAGTACAGTTCACTGAATGGATGTATCAAGGACCCAGTTTCCCTGTCCCCAGGACTCAGTGATAAATGACACTCTTGCTGAGGCCCATATAATTTAAACTTTTCTAAAAAGGTTTTGGAAATTATGTCCACAGGAATCAAATTTAAGTGGCTAAGGATTTAAATTGCTCCAAACTGGGGGTGCCCGGGTGGCTCAGTCAGTTAGGTGTCTGACTTAGGCTTAGGTTAGGATCCTGGAATCAGCAGGGAGTCTTCTCTCCTTCTCCCTCTGCCCCTCCCCCGCTTGTGTGTGCGCATGCACGCATGCTCTCAAATAAAAAAAAATTTTTTTTTTAATTTAAAAAATGTATTATTACCAATTGGTCTCTGCCATTGCATTGCATTCTTAGGGCTTTTATGCAAGACAATATGCAGAAAACAGTGTTGGGTGCTGTTCTTAATCCCAAAGAGGCAGGATTGGATCTTGGTCTTGACTTTGAGATTCAGAAAGTTTGAAGACTAGAATTCCTGAGGCAGAGGTGACAATCAATATTTGTGAGTTGGAACTAGTCTGCTTAACAGAGTGCATTCATCAGTAGGGAGGGTAAAAGTCAACTCACTTCTTGAGCTAACAGACCCCCAATTTTTTTTTTAAGATTTTATTTATTTATCCATGAGAGACACACAGAGAGAAGCAGAGACATAGGCAGAAGGAGAAGCAGGCTCCCTGCAGGGAGCCTGATCCCAGGACCCCCTGGGATCACACCCTGAGCCAAGAGCAGATGCTCAACCATTGGGCCATCCAAGAGTCTCTAAAAGGCCCCAAATTTACTAAAAACCTCCAAAGGATTTCAGGGGAACCACGGAGGCAAAGGTGCCAGTAATTGCTTTCTAATCCTTCAGGCTTTGGCTAGACAGCCATCTCTTCAGAGAGACTTCTCCAACTACTCTTCATACCTAGTCAGCATCATGATGCCCTCTGAAAATGTTCTTTTTTTTTTTTCTTTAAGATTTTATTTATTCATGAGAGACAGAGAGAGAGAGAAGCAGAGACACAGGCAGGGGGAGAAGCAGGCTCCCTGCAGGGAGCCTGACGTGGGACTTGATCCCGAGTCTCCAGGATCAGACCCCGGGGCCAAAGGCAGGCACTAAACTGCTGTGCCACTGGGGCTGCCCTGAAAATGTTCTTCATAGCACGTTTCAGTATCTGATTATCAACTAATTTACCTGTTTAGTTTCTGTCTCCCCCGACACAGGAGCAGGAATGTCACCCAAAGGTGACCACATCTTTATCCTAGGAACTCCTAAATATGTTACTTCACATAGCATAAGCAACTTTGCAGATGTGATTAAGTTAGGGATAGGGACCCAAAGGTGGGAAAGTATTCTGGTCCAAAGGGGCTCCATGTAATCACAAGCTTCCTTCTAAGGTGGAAGAAGGAGAATTACTGTCAGTGAAGGAGATGTGACAACACAAGAGGCAGTTAGAAAGTGGGAGAGAGACTTGAATATGTTTCGTTGCTGGCTTTGAAGATGGACAAAGGAGTGCCTGAGTGGCTCAGCTGGTTAAGTGTCTGCCTTTGGCTCAGGTCGTGATCCCAGGGATCAAGTCCTGTATAGAGCTCCTGTTCTGTAGGGAGCCTGCTTTTCTCTCTTCCTCCCTCCTTCTCTCTCTGTCTCTTGTGAATAAATAAATAATATCTTAAAAAACAAAGAAGATGGAGGAAGGGGCCATGAGCTAAGGAATGCAAGCAGCTTCTAGAAGCTGGAAAAGACAAGGGCATAGATTCTCTCTGAGAGCCTCTAGAAGGAATGCAGCCCTGCCAGCAACTTGATTTTAGGATTCCTGATCTCCAGGACTGTAAGATGATAAATTTATATTGTTTAAAGCCACTAAATTTATAGTAATTGGTTACAGCAGCCATAGGAAATTAATACATAGTATCTGATGCATAAATGTATGTTTATTGATCAACTTCCTTATATCTGGACTCCAGCCTATAATAAAAATAATACTGGGGCACTTGGTTGCTTCAGTTGAGGGGAACATTTGATTCTTGATCTGGGGGTTGTGACTTCTAGCCCCATGTTGGGTGTAGAGATTACTTAAAATAAAACCTTTTCTATGTCTTCTTCCAGATTTCATCTACATAAATACACATTTAAAAATTCTTTGTGGGGTGCCTAGGTGGGTCAGTGGGCTAGCATCTAACTTTTGATTTTAGCTCAGGTCATCATCTCAGGGTTGTGAGATCTAACTCTGCATTGGGCTCTTAGCTGGGCATAGAGCCTGCTTAAGATTCTCTCTCTCTCCTTCTTCCTCTGCTCTGCTGCCACCTTAAATCAAATCAATCGATCAATCAGTCAATCTTTGTGACTGTAATGTGTGTGTATCTGTACACACATATATACATAGTTTTCATTTTTCTATTTAACATTATTGCTTGGGTGTGTTAGTTTGGGTCCTTTGGGAAAAGAGATGCTGAGACAAAATTAGGAATGTAAGGATTTTGGGGCACCTGGGTGGCTCAGTGGTTGAGCATCTATCTTTGGCTCAGGTTGAGATCCCAGGGTCATGGGATCGAGTTCCATGTTGGGCTCCCTGCAGGGAGCTTGCTTCTCCCTCTGCCTGTGTCTCTCATGAATAAATAAATAAAATATTTTTTTAAAAAGGAATATAAGGAATTTATTAAGGGTCACACCTGTGAAAGAGGGTGGATGCAGGACGGGGCAAAGGAGAGCCTCCAGTCACCATGCCCAGGGCAGAGGCCTGGGGCAAACACTGCCAGTACAGGAGTCCCATGTTGAGCAGAAATGGCCAGATCCTAGTGCCCAATCATGCTCCATCATTGGCTGGGGTTGCTAGGAAAGAGGGTGCTCTCAACTTGAACATAATCGTGAATCCTGAAGGTGCTATAGCTGGAAGGGGGGAGATGGCTGTACTTCTGACAGCTGAACAAAAAGTTCTTTCTTATTTTCTCTCTCTCTCTCTCTCTTTTTTAAAGATTTCATTTATTTATTTTGAGAGAGAGAGCATGTGTGTGCTCGCCAGTTGAGGGGGTGGTTGGGGAGAGTGAGAGACAGAATCTTCAAGCAGACTCCCCACTGAGCATAGAGCCCCACATGGGTCTCAATCCCACAATACTGAGATCTTGACCTGAGCTGAAATCAAGAGTTAGACGCTCAACTGACTGAGCCACCTGGGCGTGCCTCCTCCACTTTTTTGTTTTAAGATTTCACTTATTTATTTTGAAAGAGAGAGAGAAAGAAAGTACTATCTTGAAGGGAATCCAACTGGGTACCTCCATGGCCTACTGCCCACCCCTGTGTCCTATGGCTTCACTTCTCCCTACAAATTGGCTAAGTGTCTGTGGGCCTCTCTTCCTAAGGAGGAAAGCACATGACAGTTAATGGGATAAACCACTGTCCTTGTTGCTGCCATTAGTCTCAGGGCTACAACCAGTACTCATTGTTTCTTTCCTCCCCGCTGTACATCCTCCCTTGCCTGCAGCCATGGGTTCTACTGTTCCCAGTGGCATTCCCAGTGCTGTGGTTCAAGCCCTGATTCTGGAGATGTCTGAAGTCCCTTGGCAGGTCAAGGCTGCTGCGCTTTTTCATTCATGGTCACAACTAGACAAGAGAGGATCAAGAGGTGCCCAGATAGATCACCACAATGCTTTTTTACTGGGATGCCGTTAAGTTACTAGACCTTCATCCTGCCCCTAGCTTTGTCAGAGCCATCTTATCTCTTCCCTGATCAGGGTCAGTAATCTCTGACACCACAGTAAGTTTCTGCCTGCTGCTCCCTGTAAGAGGCCCAGAGTGCCCAATGTGGCAGCCGTAGTGTGTAATTTAATGTGGTCCTTGTGGAAAGAGCACACCTCTTTGTGGACTAGAGATTCTAATCCTGCAGAGCCCAGGGTTCCAGGTACAGGGAACACAAAGTCCACTAGGAGGTTACTGAGAGTGATGGTAAGTGGGTGCTTTGGTCTAAATGTTTGTGTCCCTCCAAAATTCATAGACTGAACTCTAAAGCCCAATGTAATGGTGTTAGGCGGTGGGGACTTTGGAGGTATTTAGGTCATGAGGGCAAAGCCTTCAAGACTGTGATTAATGGCCTTATAACAAGAAGACCAAGTTAAATCCCCTCTTCCGTTCGCCATGTGAGAACACAGTGAAAAGATAGCCTTTTATGCGCCAGGAAGTCCTTACCAAACACCAAACTTGCTGGCATCATGATCCTGGACCTCCCAATCTCTAGAACTATGAGAAATAAGTGCTTATTGTTTATAAGTCACTCAGTTGGTAGTATTTTGTTATAGTAGCATGAGCTGAGTAAGACAGTGGGGCTACTCCTTTCCTGCTCCAGAGGTAGATATCTTTTGGGTCAACCTGGTTCATGGTCCAGAGCAGTGTTTCTAGAGTAGAATCTGTTGCCTTCACAATGTAAAGAGGCCTCCTAAGTGCTGGGATTCCTTGTCATAAGAGATGTAAGATGTAGCAATTTGTCTTTTACTTTGGAGGGGATGTCCTGGCATGTTCTTAAACACTGGACTCCTAAAAACTTCTCTGGTTTTGACATCATAGGCCCCAGAATCTTTGTAGGGATTAGATGAATAGATTAATCTAACCTCTTGATCTTCCCTTGTCTAGTTGTGACCATGAATGAAAAATTAATAGATTATCTTTCACACTCTGGAGCATATGTGTCCCCACATAAAGTTACTGAAGCTTAGAGTAGGCAAGCTACTCTTGCTGCTCCTGACTGATCAGCATGACGTCATTAATAGATCACAGAGATTTTCTGTAGGATGTTCCAACAACAGTCCAGACTATTTCTGACTAGATGGGCTGAATCCATTGTAAACTGGACTTTAGTCAGGATTCTACTTATTACCCAGCCCTCATAAACTCCACCCAGTAGGGGGCTGAGACGATGCTTCGGGTCTCCAGATATCAGAATCAACCCAGATCATGTGTCCAAGAGTCCAACAGTTCTCAAAATGCCTGACCTGTTCTCTCCTCTGTTTATAGTCACCTGAGCAAACCATCATAAATCTCTTTTTGGAAAGACTGGAGAATTACTAATAGTATATACTCACCATGTTATTCCCAGTCTTGGAAACCTAGCCACCTCTTTAACCAATGCATTTTGGGTTTGAAAATGGACTCAGGTTGGGGAACTAGATGAGATCAGGATTTTTTTTACTGGGACTTCCATCCTTAGGTTCCTGCTTATCTATTTTTTGCTTTCTTCCAATGACATATATTCAGTAATGCCCATACCTTGACTTCCCATCTATTTTGCCCCTTGGGATGCCATGTTCTATTAACCATCTCCACAACTCTGTGTCAAGCTCCCTGGGCCTTCACTATGACCTTGCCAATCATTAGGATAATTGTAACCCTGGGCTTCTGGCAGTTAAGTTTAAGTGCTGCCACTTGGTCTCTATTGCTATTGCTTTGGGACTCCTTTATCTCTGTTGCTGTATAAGAACCAAGCTGTGACAACATCTCCTCATATTAACTCTGGTTTGCAGAAGAAAAAGCCACACTGAACTTCATAGTGACACTGGTACTGCCCTCACCAGCACATTCCTTTTTTTTTTATTGTTTATTTTTTTAAATAATAAATTTATTTTTTATTGGTGTTCAATTTACCAACATACAGAATAACACCCAGTGCTCATCCCGTCAAGTGCCCCCCTCAGTGCCCGTCACCCATTCACCCTCACCCCCCGCCCTCCTCCCCTTCCACCACCTCTAGTTCATTTCCCAGAGTTAGGAGTCTTCCATGTTCTGTCTCCCTTTCTGATATTTCCCACACACTTCTTCTCCCTTCCCTTATATTCCCCTTCACTATTATTAATATTCCCCAAATGAATGAGAACATATAATGTTTGTCCTTCTCCGATTGACTTACTTCACTCAGCATAATACCCTCGAGTTCCATCCACGTTGAAGCAAATGGTGGGTATTTGTCATTTCTAATGGCTGAGTAATATTCCATTGTATACATAAACCACATCTCCTTTATCCATTCATCTTTTGATGGACACCGAGGCTCCTTCCACAGTTTGGCTACTGTGGACATTGCTGCTATAAACATCGGGGTGCAGGTGTCCTGGTGTTTCATTGCATCTGTATCTTTGGGGTAAATCCCCAACAGTCACCAGCACATTCCTGATGGCCTTAGTAAATGAGTTCCTCTAGATGCTCCATAGAACATTCTCTGGTAGAGCTTCTGGTCTCTTATAATTGATTCTAGCACATGCCCACTTCTTTGAGCTATGTAATCCTTTCTTCTGCCAAATGCCATGGTGATCCAGGCAGATGAACTTCACCCAGCAAAGGTTCCTCTATGTTTCCAGGATGCACTGGGGTAGATCCTTACCAGGAAGTTAAATTCTCTCCTAAGACTGCAGACCCCCAGTGAGTAAACTGTCCCTTATCCAGTCTTGTATTTCAGCTTCTTGATTAAGCACCAACCCCATAGACACTCCTCAAATCATACCAGTACATACTGGCTAGTTCTTATGAATACAGAAGTTCTTAGGCAGCACATGCAGTTCTAGGGGTATAATCCCTTTCTTCCCTCATCGGGACCAGCACGTTCAGCATGCTGGACTATGCTGTAACTTAACCTTAAATAAGATCTTGGCAGTCAGGAGACGTCAGGGCAGATTCTGGCAGGAGAGAGGTCCCTTGTAGTGTCTTTTCACATGGAGGGAGCACTTGATCTTAACATGGAGATGTGGGCTCCTTCTTAAGGCTCTAAGGGTCCAGAGGAGTGAGAGCCCAAATTGGGTGGGTAGGGGGGCACCACTTAGATACCTACATTCTATGTACCAGAGTCCCAGGTCTTCCCAACCAGGGCCCTGACCTTGATTACAGATCTGCCTCCTGGAACTCTGTTAAATCCTGAGTTTGGTCTTCAGCATTTTTTTTTTTTTTTTTTTTTTTTTTTGTAGTCTCTAGCTGCTATAGATAAGACCTCTTTGTAACCCATCAAAGAGGCTGTCTGGCCTTCACAGTTAATTTTCAATGTTTGGTAACTGCCCTCAGCTTTTATTATCTCTTGGCAGGGCTCAATGCAACTCAATAACAGCCAGCCAATTCCATTGTCTCTGTATTCACTTCTACTCCTCTGCCTACCCCATATGCCTGAATTGTTACACCACAGAAACATTTTCTCACTTCACCATCAGTGAGAACAACTGGGCCACCATCTTGTGTCAGATTATCTATAGCCCACATACTATCTGGGAAGGGTTCTTATTGCCAGGTAGGCAGTGAATAATGCAGTTCCCCAACTTATCTGATTGTCTGGTTTTTCAGACCACTCCTGGAAACAACTTGAGTCAACTCAGGTGGTCTGGGAAGCAGATGGTGAGGCAAAACTAGGAGTGCAAGAGGTTCAGGGATATTAATGCCTGTGAATGGAAAAGGTTGTGAGGAAGCAGGAAAGGGTACAGAAAGCTTTCAGAGAGGATTCAGATCTGATACTCCTGTGAGGAAAGGATGTAGGAAGCAAAATTGGGCAAGGAGAACTTCAAGCCATGATGCAGATCCTTCCAAGCTTGAGTCAACCAAATGGAAAGTTCCAGAGCCAAGAGTGTCTGATAGATAAGTCCAATAGTGAGCAGAAATGGCCAAGCCTTAATCCCCATATCATGCCTAGTCATCAACTAGGGGCTGCCCTGGGGAGAGTGGGGCCTTATCTCTGATACTGGTAGTTGATGGCAGACTCTTTGTCAAAGGAAAATCTGAGCCATAGGATCTCCATGGCTCCTACTCCAGGTATTTTGTCTCTGATTTCAGTGCTATGTCCATATATCATCTTCCCTTTCTCTGCATTTGAGATACACATAAAAAAAAAAATTTCACATAAAAAATCTCAGCAAATCCGGCAATTGCTGGGACCCTGCTGAAACCTCTTGCCACAGTGGACTGGGAGAGGATTTGGGGCTTCAGGAAAGTGTGTACAGGTTTAGGCTTCTCTGCCTCCTTCACTGCTGAGAAAAGGAAAGCAGGATGGGAGGGTGGAATCAGCTGTTGTTTGGGTGTGTGGAGGCAAGCTGGCGCTCTCCTCAGGACGGTGTCTTGACAACTCAGAAAGAAAAATTATGCAGAATGAATCTGTTCCTTTTCATTTCACTTGGAATTGGAAATATGTAGCCTTTTTGCTCTTTTTTTTTCTTTTCTTTTCTCTTTTTTTAAGGATTTTATTTATTTATTCGTGAGAGACAGAGAGACAGAGACACAGGCAGAGGGAGAAGCAGGATCCACCCAGAGCGAAAGGCAGATGCTCAACCGCTGAGCCACCCAGGCATCCCTTTTTTTTTTTTTTTCTTTTAAATGATACTTTTATTTTGAACATCTACTGGAGACTTTGGACATACTGGAATTTGGTTGCTCAGAGCTTTAGAGGTGGGGCAGCTAGGAGGACAAATGGGTGAGTGTAGGACTACAGGAGAAGCTTGGAGATTAGGCTCTCCCTTGTTAGGGAGTGACTGATTAGACTGAAAAGGTTGCTTGGAATTCTTTGTCCCAAACGGTTACCCTGTTAAAAATCAGATATGGTTACACATCCTCATGTTCCCAGCCCATGATAAGGGAGGAGCTGGAAGACAGAATATGACTCTTTCTCCCCCAAGAAGCTCAAAGGAAACTATGTAATTATGTAATCTGGGATCATTTTCTTAATTTTTCAGACAAAGCTCCTTCCCAGAGATTTTAGGAGACTTGACTAATATTGTAGATTTCCCAGAAGTAAAATCAGAATACAGATCTCTGACTCCTGACTCAGTGCTCACCTGCAATGATGTCCACTTATAAAATCTCTGTGGAAAGAGTGGATGGAACAGAGAAATGAAATATCTTTGGGGAACTCTTGGAGATCCTTAACCCAAAGGCTAGAAGAGTATATCAAGTGAGTACATAAAGTGACCCTTTCTTATTATCTTCCCTAACAACACCCATAATAGAAATCTTAACCAGGAAAAGCTCCAAGTGTTAGTATAATTGCATGTTATTATTGCTCTTGAAGAGCAAAATACTTGTAAACAAAACTCCAGAAAGAAACGATGAGAAGTGTGCTAAGGGACATCAGGTGAGTGGTCCCTTTCTCTCCCTTTGCCACCACTCCAGTGTAGGGCTTGCCACCTCAACCAAGCTTTGCCATTGCATTTATCATATTGACCTGGATTAACCCTCTTAAGTACTGTCACCTTCTTGCTCAAAAAACTTCAATATTTTCCATTACAAATAAAGCCCACATTCCTTACCTTTATTTTTAAGACTTACCAGAATGTACCTCTCTAGTCTTATTTCTCACTATGTCCCAGTCTCTTTGATTAGCCTGTAGGGGCTCCTTTCAATTCCCACAACAAACATTATGCTTTCTTACCCCAGGGCCTTTGTGCAATATCTGGCCCTCATTCCTCCTCCCCCTTCACCTACCTGTTTTCTCAACAATCAGATTAGATACCATCTCTTTTAGTTGAAAGGGAGGCTTTCCTGGTAGTATTTCGTTTGAACCGTTTACTTGGCACTTATTGTATGCTTCTGCAGGTTTGTAGATAATTCCAATAGCTCCAAAACTGGTTTACAAAATCTTCAGTCCTCAGAATAACCCTTCTTTTTGGTAGGTTGTGCAAGGTGGTGAACCAAAGTGATCCGACTCAACTTCAACTCCCCATTCCTTACCTGGTCTTCCAATTTAAGCTCCAGAACATAGACTTCACCTTTCCCCGTAGGTTCAGGTTTGGACTGCTTGCTCACACACTCTCTCCCCCTTATTTCTTGCATCTTGCTCACTCTTTTGGCCTATTCTCAAAATATAGCCAAGTCTGTCCTCCCTAAAAAAATTAAACAAACATAAAACTTCCCCTTTTAGTCTGTTTATCTTTAAGTCAAGATACCTTTTTCCCTTCTCTTTTCTTGATATACTTCTGTTGTTAAAGTCTGAGCTGAGGGTCTGCCCTCTGCTGAGATTTATATCTGGAAGATCAGTGATACATTCAAAATGTTAAATTCCCATTTCTTCTCCTACTTCAACAGCTCTCTTCCATGGACTTTTCCACCTATCTCTGAATTCTCCACCACTGACTTTTGTGTTTTCCCCATTTGTCCCCTACTTCTCAAGATTTGTTCTTTGGTCCTCTTGGCAAATTTGCATATCCCGGAGAATGAGTCTTAGATCTGTTTCTAGCCTTACTTCTAAGCTTCATTTCCTACTTTGTGTGTTTGTGTGTGTGTGGATAAGTGGATGTCCCACCTACTTCTCTAACATGGCAAATTCCAAAGTTAATTTATTGTCTACTTCCTCTTCTGGGCTCACCCCAAGTCCCTCCGGTCTCCAGTCCTTCAATCTCAGCCAATGGCATCACCTTCTTCCAGTTATTTATCTTTATTACTCTTTCTATGCAGTCTTCCCTGCTGCTGTTTAGGAACTGGCCACAGATTAACAGGTAATCTTTAAGACAGTAATTTCAGTAGAGTTGTTAGTGGTAGTAGTGATTGCCTGGAAAACTCAGGGTTTCCCAGGAATGAACTGTAGGACAGGAATTTGGTTCCAAAATCACTTCTTGGTGAAAACTTCTCCAATTTACTTAGGATTTTCTTTTTTTCTTTCTTTTCTTTTTTTAAGATTTTATTTATTTATTCATGAAAGACAGAGAGAGAGAGAGAGAGAGAGAGAGAGAGGCAGAGACATAGGCAGAGGAAGGAGCAGGCTCCATGCAGAGAGCCCAGCATGGGACTCGATCCTGGGACTCCAGGATCACGCCCTGAGCTGAAGGCAGGTGCTAAACTGCTGAGCCATCCAGGGACCCCTGGATTTTCTCTTTTATACCATTTCACAAAAAGTACAATTACCCACTTGAATATATATCAATGTAATTTATTCCCTCTTCTGAGTATTGTATTTGCTCTGCTTTCCTACCTTTGCCATATTTATAAACTGGCCAATTTTCCCAAATTGTAACATTTCTTAAGAAGATACCACAAACTCTGGAAAAAAAAACCTTAATGTCACTTTTACTACCTGTGCCTGATGATGGTGTCCTTCTGAGATTGCTTTCTTGAGGAACAGATGACACAGATGGAGACTCTGGCCTCCTGGTTTTTCTCGTAATCTGTGTCCAGGGTGCTGGAGTAGGGTGTCTCCTTTGCCACCCTAACTTTATATTTACTACAAATATAATAAGTGTCCTAATTATTAAGGTGTTACCCATGAGACTTGAGGAGGTTCCACTTTTCCAATATCTGGGTCAATTAACAATCTCCCATTTCAATTTTTTTTATTATTATTTTTTTAATCTTCCCAGTGGTCTGGAGATAACAAGTCCTGGAGGGATACTTCCTCTTCCGTTCCCCACCCCCACAACTTTTTGCAGTTTCCTCCCTTAGGCTCTGGCCGGTTTGGTTACTTTAATCTCGGTATAATGATTCCCTTGGAATGCAGAGACTCCGCATCCTAGTTGAGGAACTGGTAGGTGGACTTTACCCTCCAGGACCCACACCTAGCTTCGGAAGGACGGGGGCAGAAATGAACGTCAGCATTCGCCCCAGACTGCCAGCTGCGTTTAAGATTCCTTTTCAACCCTAAATAGGTACACATTAATATTTGTTAGGAATACTATACAGAGCCCAGCAAGGTAAACTAATCCCTTTTTTACATATCTCAACGGTTAAAATCTTAGGAAGGCAACTTTAATGCTGTTTAATCACAGTCAGCGTAGTTTGCTCAGCACCCCTGACCTGACTACTCTTCTGGGGCCTGAGATCAATTCCTCATCTGAACGGCTCAACTCTACAACGGATTCACAATCTGGGGTTGAGTCCCCTTTTGTTTAGAGCGAGGGTCATTCTTATTCCTTATAAATTTACATCCCCTTTCAATGTAAACTTACACTGATGTTTACCCAGTTTCCATTCATTCAGCAAATTAAGCGCCTCCTGTGTGCTGGTCCCAGTAGCAGGCATTTGGGGAATCAGCGAACGGAACAAGAGATCCTTTCCCTGGTGGAACTTAACGTGGGACGCGAGACAAACGATGAATACGATTTAAAGAATTTAATATGTAATTTGGGAAATGATTAAAAAAAAACAAACCCACAGAGAAAAAGGTATCAGGCTGGACAATGATCTACGGAGGCCAGAGGATTGGGGCTGCGCTGAGGCTGGGGAGAGCTGGGGAGAAGCGACCAGCTGGAGTGCGGGGCTCCGGCGTCCGAGGACCGGGGGGCTCCCCTGCAGAGGACAGCAGACGACCTGGGTCACGCGGGCTAGGTGAGGGCGGAAAGCTGCCTGAACGGAGGAGGAGGGCCGTTCCCCAGCGTGGCCGAGAGGATGCCCAGACTGGGGCTTCCCATCCACACACCGCCCGCCACCGCCCGCCACCGCCCGCCACCGCCCGCCACCGCCCGCCACCGCCCGCCACCGCCCGCCACCGCGCATCACCGCGCCCCCAAGATGGCCTCCCGCGGCCCCTGCCCACGGGCCCACGTGACCCGGCCTGGGACCCCCGCCGCGAGGCCCTACGGCGAGCGCCCCGCCCCTCGCGGGAAGCGGACCAACCCGAGGAAGGGGAAGGCGGGGCGGCGGGGGGGACGGCCCGCGGGGGCGGGGCTCCGGGGGGGAGTAACAGGTAGGTGGGGGAGGGAGCGCGGAGGGCCGCAGGGGAGGGCCCGGGCACAGCCGGTGCAGTGCAGCGGCTGCAGCTCGGCGGCAGCGGGAGCTCGGGCCCCAGCCCCAGCCCCAGCCCCAGTCCCAGCCCCAGCCCCAGCCCCAGCCCCGGCCCCGGCCGGAGCCCGCGAGCGCGGAGCCCGACTGGGGTGAGTGACCACGGAGGGGCGAGGGCACCCAAGAGGCGAGCGGGCCTGGGGGGCAAGGGGCGAGGCGATGTGAGATGCCCTCCTCTGGGCACAGGTGCTGCACTGGAGAGGGGTGGGGGGGTGTCGGTGGGGGGAGCACTGATCTAGGGACCGTGTCGGTGGAGGGCACTTGAGATCAAGGCTACTCTTCGGACAGGAAAGCGTCTTGGGGCCAGGTTATCGCTGGAGGTCAGACGCCCGTCCCAGGGACAGAATTTCTCTCGGAGACCGCAGTGCTAGGGGGAAGGAGTTAGTTTCAGCTGGGCGAGGGGGGCTGCTGCCTGAGGGCAGAGACATGGGGGGGAAGGCGTCCAGGGGGGCTGCTGCTGCGTGAGGCTCAGACATCAGGGGGAAGGTGTCCAGGGCTGCTGCCCTGAGGTCCCGTGCCCGCCCCCCCCCCCCCCCCCCCCCCGTTCTGAGCTGGCGCTGACACCTGCTTTCAGGCTCTGAGATGTCCCCGAGTTGTGGTATCTTGCTCTAACGATTCACCTATAGGTGAAGAGACTGAGGGGCAGAACAAGTAGGCACCCCCATCGCTTTGAAACTATTTAAACCTTTCAGTTTCTGTCTGCCTTTGCTTTGATACCTGGGAGAATTTTCCCTTCTTCCTCTTGAGAGAGTGCTCTCCAAGACAGGGATATGAGGAAGTAGAGATCCCTAGGCCTAGAAATGTGTGAAAATACTTTCTAATGAGACCTCTTTCTGGGGCTAATGTCAAACCCCCTCTCCCCAAGCACACATGCCTCCTTCTGTGGTTCTAGAATGGGGCCATTGGGTGAGGTTTGGGAGTGTAACCAACTTCCTTGAAGCCTCCCAGGAGATCCCCATTACTCCTTGAAACCCCACAAGGCATCCCCAACCGCCTGACCATGATGGCTGTCAGACTGGCAGTAGGCACCGGTTGTGTGGGAAATAGACAGGACTCCCTTGGAGACCACAGGACTAGGGGAGCTAGCACCTCTAGGTCTCCAGGTTGGATGAGAGCTGCGCATTGGGGCTGAGACAAGACTTCTGAGGCAGATTTCCTTGCCTTAGGCACATAAGGAACCAGAGCCAGTCTTAGCTTGGCCCCTTTGATCCCCTGCCTGACGAAAGTGGTTGTAATTGGGAATTAATTAGCAACCGCTATGTTGTGCTATGTTGTCCGCAGGCTGCCTACGCGTGCCTCTGCACCTCTTCTTTCATCCTTGATACTTAGGAGTGGGGGACTGGCCCTACAAGACTGCTAATCCAGAGATTTGCCTGACCCTAAGAGGATTCTAGCTTCCCAGAACACTTTCTTCTTTCCCCAGGCTGACTTGCATGCTATCAGCCCTGTGGGAGGTGAAGAGAAGGTAGGGCTGCTTCTCTTCGTGCCAAGGAGGTGAGAACTGAGGGCCAGGGAGTTGGCCTAGGCAAGTGTGGGATGCAACTGGGGAAACTTGAGAGGGAGGGGTAGGGGACACAGAGTCTTCCTGTCACCTGCTGGCCTGTCACTCACCAGGTTCTTTTCCCTTCTGTTCCTCCCTGTTCCTCTCCACCTTCTGCCTCCTCCCTCAGGGCCTTGGCCTTGGCATCTCGGCTGGACAGTCCTTGCCCATGGTTTTGCCCCCTGCCTCTTCTGTACTGTGGAATTTCTCTGGTGTGCTTTATGAGCTGCCACTGGAGTCTCCCTGGCCCTCCCCTTCCCCTTGCCTCTCAAACCAGTCCAGCCAGTTTGCAGGGCCCAGTTTGTCATTGTGTTTTTTTCCTCCACTGGCTAAGCTGCTCTAGTCTGGCTCTCAGGTTTCTGCTTTTTTCAGTGGACTGGGCCAGGAGTCCACTTGGAGTGTTTTTGTTTTTTGTTTTTTGTTTTTTTTTTTAATCCATGGGGAACCATCTTGTCTTTGTAACTCTTTCTGAGAAAATAGCCAACTGATCAAGGTCACTGAACTGTCCTTTTCTATTTTAACCATTTACTTCCCTTGTTACCTCTGAAGAGTCTAATTTCTATACCTCTCATTCTTCCATTTTCTAAATCTGCTGATTATGTGGCATCTAGCCCTGCTAATATCAGTTCTTCCTCTGCACATCCCAAACCACCCCACCCTAACTTTCTGCCACCCCACCCCCACTTTCTGCTAGAAGCCCAGGGACTGTCACTCCCAGTTGGAAGCCAGATGCTTATGGCTGGGTCAGAGGTGACGGAATTGGGGCAGGGCAGGCTAATAATTAACCCAGGGAAAAGTGGCTGCCTGATACAGGTGCGCAGTATCCTTCCTCTCCCTACAGGCAGGAATGGCAAGAGGCAGACAGATGAAGTTAAATTAACTTGTGGCCTGGGCTCTTCCTAGAGCATAGTTGGTGAGGAGTGCCCTGGTTGCCTGCCAGAGGAGGGAAGAGCAGGAGCAGGCTGTGAGAGCGAAGCTTCAGTACTCCAAGTTTCCTGGCACTAGGGCGCTGTTTACCTGCCTCTGGGGCTTATGCAAGACCTTGGAGCTGCACCCCAGGCCACGCCCCACTGTCCTCTGTAACTAAAGGCGGATAGGTTTCGGGTTTTCCATGTTGAATCATTTAGAGCCCTGCTTCCCGACTCACCCCAAAGATCACTTCAACCCTCCTTCCACCTTCCCACCTGTTCTGGGACTACCGTTCCCTTGGAAATTAGGGAGTCATTGGGACTTGGGGAGCACGTTCAGCCCTACCT
This sequence comes from Vulpes vulpes, assembly GCF_048418805.1. NCBI lineage: Eukaryota > Metazoa > Chordata > Mammalia > Carnivora > Canidae > Vulpes > Vulpes vulpes. The sequence goes on along the minus strand of NC_132787.1, from coordinate 51,370,859 downwards.
CTGAACAACTTGGTGTCCTTGGGTGAGTGAGGGGCTATACACTCTGCTGGGCCTAGCCTGGGAGCTCCTTGACCTGAATCTGGAAGATCAGTAGATGTACTGACAGAGTAGAGCTGTATTATGAATAAATCATGTGACTTCAGAGAGCTGGCAGTCTAGGCACATGGTTCTAAAGTTATGAATGGGGCAGAAGAGATGTCTAGTTATGAGAGCAAATGATAAATGGCTGTGAGGGATCACTGGGTAAATCTCACCACTGCTGTGCAAGTCTGCCTTGGTTCAGGATACAACCTTTAACAAATATTTATTGATGCATGCTGTGTCACCAGCCGTGGGGCCACAGGAGTCAGCTGAGAGCTGTGTTCTTTGCCCTCTGGGAGTTTATAATCTAGTAGGAGAGACAGACAGGAAACAGTCATCACTCTGATAAATATATAAAAATAAACTGTGGCAGAGGCACACAACTCTTGATCTTGGGATTGTAAATTCCCCACATTGGGTGTAGAGATTACTTAAAAATGAAATCTTTTTAAAAAAATAATAAACTGAGGCAAATTCATTGAAGGACAAGTGTAGAGCATATAACATGGTTTTGACCTAGTTTGTGGGAGAAGGTCTTTGAGAAAGGCTCTAAGGAAGTGACATCCTTCTGTGAAGGACTTGAAATAAGGAAGGTCCTGTTGAAAGGAACAGCATGTATGCAGGATAATGTTTGTCGTCAGCTTTGTAACAGACATAGTCATGCTGCTAGGTATGTTTCATGTTTCATATCTTGTCGTGTTTGCCCCCTCCTTTTTAAGAGATTTTATTTATTTGAGAGAGAGAGAGAGGGAAAAAAAGTGAGTGAGTAGGAGGGAGAGGGAGAGAGAATCTGAAGCAAACACCATGCTGAATGCCGAGCCGAACATGGGGCTCGATCCTATGACCGAGAGATCATGACCTGAGCTGAAACCAAGAGTCTGATGCTTAGCTGATTGAGCCACCCAGGGGCTCCTGTTTTCCCTCTTTTTATTAAAGTGGGACCTAAGTAAATTAAATGCAAGAATCTGAAGTGCGGAACATGATAAAATTTTTACAGCTGAATATGCATGTAATTATTATTGTCTAATTCTCACAGATAATACCTTTTGAGGTATTATCATTATACTTATTTTACAGATGAGGAAATTGAGGCTCAGAAAAGTTGTGATTGCGCAAGGTTGTATATATCTAATGAAGAGCAGGGCTAGGTTCCTTTTTTACTGGATGAGTGGTTTGGATAACTGATCCCTTTGCCTCAGAGCTTCTTTGTTGATCCATTCTCTTACCATTCTAACAAAGGACCCTGCCAACCAATTATCCTTTTGTTTGGAGTATCTAAGGTTGGTTAAAGTCCTCCCCAATGTTGGAATGGTGGAAGGACAGGGATCCTTTAGTTCAGAGTGGGCTTGGAGGTGTTCGTGAACCTCTTGAGAGTCTGTGGTAAAACAGTCTGTGGACTGTTTCTTGGGGGGCAGTAGTGGGGGTGGGTGCATTACTTTCATCAGTCTCTCAAATGGAGTCTCTCGAACCAAAAAGAAGAACCATTGCCAATAAGGGCTCCTCCCTCCGGGTTCCTTTTTCTGGAGTGGAAGGGCTGAGAATGCTAGGAATGTTCTTCCCACCAACCCCATTCTCACCTGGAGCAGGGCCACTCCCATCCCCTCTCACCTTCCTAGCAAGTCTATAGCCTCTGAAGGGGGCCTTGCCAAATTTTCTTGGCCCAGAGCTCCACTGGGAGATTGAACTGGGTATGTTTGTGTGTCTGTCTGGCTCATTGGATGCTCCTCCTCCAGGTTGGTGCTAGGCTGTGGTGGAGATTAGTTGCAGGGCTGGGGAAGCTGGAGTTTTTATTTGCTTCAAGGAGAACCTGCCCTTCCCAGTTCTTGGAGCCAGAACATACCTGGAATATATTCCATTTGCCAACCCTAATCTTAGGCTAACACCAGCTGGAGGAGTTGGCCTGTGGGTGGTCCTGGATCTGGCCTTCAGGTGGGACAAGTCTGCCTGTCCTAGGACCTCTTAGGCTGACACTCTTTTCCATGTTATTTAAAATTTTTTTGAATAAGCAATACATCTACATGGTTCCAGATTTAAAAGGGACAGAAGATGCACAATAGAAAGGTAGTTACTCTCCCCTGCCTGTCCTTAGCCCTTAGTTCCCCCAAGCGGCATCACTGCTATCCTCCCAGAAATGGGATGGCATACCTTTGGGGGGGGGGTCTTCTGTATTTTAAATGCGCTCTGGGAGTAGAGGGCTGCTTTTCTTCATTGGGATAGATATGTTAGGTGGGGTTTGGGTTCTGCCTTGATTGGGTTTGGAGGAGGCACACCGTAGTATATGTGTATGTGTGAAAATCAAACAAAATCATTAAACTCTTGACAAAGCCTAGGACTGTATAAGAAGAAATGGATTCTTCTAAGTCAATGGGTCTCAAAATCTGGACCAGCAGCATCAGTATCACCTGGGAACTTGTTAGAAATGCAAATACAGACCTACTGAATCAGAAACTATGGTGATAAGGTCCAGTTGTCTTGTGTTTTCATAGGCCCTTGAGGTATTTCTGCTGCTCAAATAAAATATGAAGACCACTGTTCTATGTAGAAGGAATGACAAGGCAATAAGCCACACAAAAGCCAAACAGGTGGAGGTTTCTGGGTTTCTACTACCAGTCTCTCAGCTTTAACTGTTTTCTTAAATTTCTAGGATCCCTCCCATTCATGGAGCAGGCATCCACCATGGCTGAGCCCCGGGGCCCTGTAGACCATGGAGTCCAGATTCGCTTCATCACAGAGCCAGTGGGTAATGCAGAGATGGACACCCTGCGTCGTGGTGGACGACGTCCTGCTAAGGATGCTAGAGCCAATACCTATGGAGTCGCTGTGCGTGTGCAGGGCATTGCTGGGCAGCCCTTTGTGGTGCTCAACAGTGGGGAGCAAGGCAATGACTCCTTTGGGGTCCAGATCAAGGGGACCAACAACAGAGGGCCTCCAGGCTCTGACTCTGAACTCCCTGAAAGCACCTACTCTCATGCCAAGGAATTTCCTGCCCGCTCACAGGGCAGCATGTCTGATGAGGAGCTTGGGGCCCATTGGAATGGAAGGCTACTCCGATCCCAGTCCCAGGCCTCACTGAAAGGCCCTGCCCCTGTGAGTCCGAGCACCAGGAGCACTAGTCTGCTGCAGCTGGCCCCTGAAGTAGCTTCCCCAGGGAGCACTATTGACACTGCTCCCCTGTCTTCAGTGGACTCACTCATCAACAAGTTTGATAGTCGCCAAGGGGGGCAGGCCCGGGGCCGGACTGGCCGGCGCATGCGGACACTGCCCCCTGAACAACGCAAGCGGAGCCAAAGCCTGGACAACCGGCTCCCACGGGATACCCTTGATGAACGAGAACATCAGTTTCCTACCCATTGGACTCCTAGCACAAAGCATGACAGCCACATGGGCAACTCCAAACAGTCATCCCAGAATCAGGGCCCTCTTGGTGGATTTAGCTGTTCCCGTCAGACCCAGGACTGGGTTCTTCAGAGTTTTGAGGAGCCACGGGGGAGAGCCTGGGACCCTGGCATGCTACAGGTCAGACCTCATTCCTCTGTGGGATCCAATAGCCCTGGGACCCCTTGCCAATTTAAATAACTTGAGGCAGAAAGTTTCAACTTTTGTCCTCCACTTTATCCATCTACTTCATAGGTGGTATTCATGTGTACAAGATACTTCCATGGAAGGATCCCTGGGTGGCTCAGCGGTATAGAGTCTGCCTTTTGGCCCAGGGCATGATCCTGGAGACCCGGGATTGAGTCCCACATCGGGCTCCCAGCATGGAGCCTGCTTCTCCCTCTGCCTGTGTCTCTGCCTCTCTCTCTCTCTCTCTGTGTCTATCATGAATAAATAAATAAAATATTTTTTTTTAAAAAAGATACTTCCATGGAAATGGAACTAACGATGAAATCTGCCTTCACAGCATGAGAGTTACTTGTTACAGCTCTGAATCATGTTACTAGCATTTGCTAGGTCTGTAGCATAAGTAAGACAGCCCTGGTAAGATGAACAGCTTCTGGTGCTCTTGTCAGGAGTCTCCTACTTTGTCTCCCACTCAGGAGTTTAAGTGAGTGGGGAATGACTTCTTGGAGACAAAGTTAAGCCTGTTTATTTACAAATTCTAGTATGTTAACTGTCGTTAGTAATAAGTAACTTGTCCCAGAGCTCACAGCTAGTTGAAATCTGCTTGTCAAATAGAATGTGGCTTGCAGCAACAGTGAGAGATGTAGGGATGCCTGGGTGACTCAGTGGTTGAGTGTCTGTCTTCAGCTCCAGGCTTCCTGCATGGAGCCTGCTTTTCCCTCTGCCTATGTCTCTGCCTCTCTCTCTTTCTCTGTCTCTCATGAATAAATAAATAAAATCTTAAAAAAAAATAGTGAGAGGTGTACCCTGCTAGGACCTCTCCTGGGCCTGCTGCTCAGGCCTCAGCGGTGTTGCCTCTTTTCCCCCACTTGAAGCTTGTTCAGCATGCTTGGAAGGCCTTGTCTCCTACCTACTGTTTCTGCGCTATCTGAACTCCACACACGCTTCTGACTTAATCTTCCTATTTCTTGGATTTATGTTTTGCAGTTCAAATCAACTCCAGACCTTCTCCGAGACCAGCAGGAGACGGCCCCACCGGGCAGTGTGGACCATGTGAAGGCCACTATCTATAGCATCCTGAGGGAGGGGTGAGTGGGGGCCCTCTCAACAGCACAGTCACACGCCTCCCTTCTTTTCCTCCTAGCTTCATTCCCTATCTTCCCTGACTTTAGCTCTTCCTTCCCTCATCTCTGCTACCTCTTCCCTCCCTTAGCCTTTGTTTCTAACCTTTTATTCTCCAGAAGCTCAGAAACCGAAACCTCTGTGAGGAGGAAGGTCAATTTGGTGCTGGAACAGATGCAGCCTCTGGTGGTGAGTGGCCATCTCCTGGTGGGAGCAGGAGGCAGGGTTGGGCCTCTGGGGTCTGGGGTCTGAATGTTGACCCATTCCTTCCCACCCTGTCTCTGGCAGATGACTTCTGGATCTGCTAAGGCCCTGACTGGGCAGAGTGAGCTCAGCCAAAAAGTGGAGGAGCTACAGCAGAAACTGGATGAGGAGTTGAAGGTGAGGGGAGATTGGAGGAGCAGGAGGCATACAGGACACGGGAGAAACTGTGGCCTCGGCTGCACTTCTAAGCAATGGGATGCACACTTGTATGTTCTGTGACACAGGGACAAGAGCGTGTGCTGGTCCCACCAAGGACTTCTTGGGTTTTCTGGAGCATGGGGAGAAGAGCACATTCATCGGGGCTCTGACCTCTTCCATTCATTTCCTTTGGAAGTTTTTGTCCTGGCTTTGTGCTCACTGGTTGCGGATGCCTCGAGCACATAGCAACCTCAGTCCTTTTCACTGGTGTCATGATGATGGCAGTACCATCATTAATTGAGTATATGTACTTAATTTATTTGAGAGAGCATGAGTGGGGGAAGGGGCAGAGGCAAAGGGAGAGGCAGACTCCCCGTTGAGTGGGGAGCCAATCCCAGGACCCCGAGATCATAACCATGACCTGAGCCGGAATCAGATGCTTAACCACCTGAGCCCCTAGATGCTCCTATTGAGTATGCTTCCTGTAGCAGGTGCTCTCTGGGAATATGTAGTAATTATGGTGTTCTAGTAAAGTAGGTGTTGTGGGCCCTTTCATGATGAGAAAACTGAAGATCAGAGAGGTTAAGTGATTGCTTAAGGTAGTAAGTCACAGAGAAGGAATTTTAAAATTCAGATCAGCCTTATGCTAAAGTCTATGAACTTCCTTTTAAAAAACATAACCGTGGGGCACCTGAGTGGCTTGGTTGGTTGAGCACCTGACTTTTTTTTTTCTTTTAAAGATTTATTTATTTATTCATGAGCAACACAGAGAGAGACAGAGACAGAGATACAGGCAGAGGGAGAAGCAGGCTCCCTGTGGGAAGCCTGATCTGAGACTTGATCCCAGGACCTCGGAATCATGACCTGAGCCAAAGGCAGACACTCAATCACTGAGCCACCCAGACGCCCCGAGTGTCTGACTTCTGATTTCAGCTCAGTTCATGGTCTCAGAGTTGTGGGATTGAGTCCTGTGTTGGGCTCTGTGCTGGGCATGAAACCTGCTTGGGATTCTCCCTCTGCCCTTCCTCCCAACCTCTCTCTCTCTCTCTCTCTCTGTCTGTCTAAAAAAATAAAATAAGATAAATAAAATAGTTTAAAAAAGTACTGCTCCCACCTCTCACAGTATTGTCTTACATGTAGTTGTTACTCAGTACATGTCGAATTGTAACTCCTCTTATTTCCTAGAAAGCAGTATAGTGTA